>NC_084470.1:91026912-91350662 GCF_027409185.1 Cynocephalus volans | reverse complement strand
AGTCAGCACCTATTATGCGCCTGACCCTTACTTATGGCATGGTGGAGAGGGGTCGCTGGCTCCTCCCTACACCTCCATCAGCTCCCACCTCCCATTCTTTAATGAAGGCGAAGGAAGCCGTGGTCTCTGCAAACTCAGACCTCCCCTCCCTCCCAATTTCTCTCAATAGACTTTCTGCTTCTGGCGCTGATATCCTTAAAATATCATAAGAATTCTATTTAGTGATCATGAGCCCCAACTCAGAGATGGGGAAGGCTTAGCGAGGTGAAGAGATTTACCTGAGGTCACACAGCATGTACGTTTAGCAGCACTGGGCTGAAATCCAGACCGCCTGACTGGGCTGTCTGCAAGAGCCACCTGAGCTGAGAGCCCTGGCTGCTGCTCCTAAGAGAACCTCAGTACACCAAACGGGCCGAGCAGAGGGCCACACGCAGAGGAGACTGGCTGGAGGGGTCAGGGGTAGGCTTCATAGAGGAGGTGACAAAAGCTAGATCTGAGGGTTTGCCAGGCAGTGAAATCAAGAGAAGGCATTCCAGAGAGAACAGCATATGCAAAGGCCCATGGGGTGAAAGAACACAGCACATTCAGGTGAAGGATGTTGATGCTGGAGCAGGGGCCGGGTCTGTGGGACACAGCCCGTAAAGGTAGGCAGGCACTAAGACTATGAGCAGTGGGGAGCCATGGCAGGTTTTCTGTTAAGGGAGAGAGGCTCCACTCAGCAGTCAGTTTGTTCAAGACAATGGAAGCTGAGGCTCCACACTTACTTGGCTGCTGAGAAAATTGAAGCTCTGAGTTGAGATATGACCTGCTTCTGGTCAAAGAGCAAAACTGTGGTAGAGCTGGAGCTGCAACCCAGGTCCCGAACCTCCCAGTTCTGCCTCCCTAGACCACTCCCAAAGGGTGGGGCAGCCCCTTCAAGAATACTGCACACAAACTGGGGTCCTCCAGTGCTCCTCTGGTTCAGTCAAAAAAACTGAGCCTTAACGATAGCTGTGAGGGGAAGACTCCAAATGGCCTCCCCAGGTGGCTCAAAATCTCACCACAGAGAGCAATAACCACCCTGCTCACACCCCACCTGCAGCAGCCTGGAGACGACTATCTGAAAAGCAGGAAGTGGTAAAAGGACACACGTGGGGAAGGAAAAACAAAAGGCCACTAGGATACACCAGCTCCCCAAAGGCCCCTTTAATGAGGGCAAGGCAGGTCACCACCCCCTTCAGACAGAAACCAGGCCTCCTGCTTCTCAGGCCCCACTGGCTGTCCTGAGGCTGGTTTCCCTCCAAAGCATCCTGGATCACATGAGCAAGGGCAGCAGCCAATTCCTCCCCTGGCCCAGGGGTGACAGGCCATAGGTCTTGGACAAAGGGTCAATGTTTGGTCCTGGATGTGCATCAGATTTGCCCAAGAACATGTCAAAATAAGATTCTGAGGCTTCACTCCAGACCTGCAGAATCACTTCTCCAGGGATGAGGCTTAGGTCCAGTGGTAGATGGCATTTTCCAGACAGCCACCTCTATATATCTGCTCCCACTTGCTCTTCTTACAAAATGATGCCGACACTCCTCCCACCCAGTGGTGGGTCTAGTTCCTTCACCTCGAACCTGGTCAGACTTCTGTGACTGCCTCAGCCAACAGAGTACAGGGCAAGTGAAGCTATGTGACTTCTGAGGCCAGGTCACACAAATTCCATGTACTTTGGCCTTCTTCTCTTGGGGAACTCACTCTAGGAATCCAGCTGCTATGTTGTGAGGAAGCCCAGCAGCCTCATGGAAAGGGCCCCTGCAGCTATGCTGACAGTTCCCAAATGACTGCCAGCCTCAACCCCCAGACATGTGAGAGTCAAGACTTCAAACGATTCCAGCCCCCAGCCTTTGAACCAGCCTGGCTGACACCGTGCAGAGCAAAAACATGCTGTCTTCACCAAGCCCTCCCCAACTTGCAGATTTATAAGCAAATTATTATTCTCTTAAGCCACTAAGTTTTGGGGTGATTTATTGCACAACAGTAAATAACTGGAACGGACCCATTTTTTTTCATTCCCACCACCTCTAAAATGCTGTGCATTGCCAAAATACAGAATCACTGCCCCGAGAGAGAGGGTGTCCAGGTCAGCAGCCGGGGCACCATGGGGTGGATGGAGACGTGCTGCCCTGTACTCAGGCATGAGTGAGTGGCAGGTCCACGACCTCACCTCAGCAAAGATGGCTTCAGGACTGGCAAGGTCAGGAGAAAGGGAGGGGCTTCCTCTGCAGTTGTCTATTGCTGCATGACAAACCGTCCCCAACCTGGGGGCCTGAGACAGCCACCACTGGTTATTTCTCACATTCTGCATTAGCTAGGTGGTTCTTCACGGGTCTCACCTGGGTGCGCTCACTGGGCTGTACTCACACAGGGGAACAAAATGGCCAGATGCTTCAAGAAGGCGTCACTCACATGTCTGGGAGCTGATGCTGGCTCTGGGCTGGATGTTCCCCTCCACGGGTCCCCACCCCCGATGGTAGACCAGCTTCCTTATATGGTGGTGGCCTCAGTACTCTCCATGTGGCGCCTCATCTTCCTGTGGCTGGACTGGCTTCCTCAGAGTGTTCTCAGAGCAGAGTTCCAAGAGGACAAAGGAGTGTGGCCAGGTCGCTGGAGAGCTGGGCTTGGAATTGGCACAATGTCACTTCAGCAGCACTCACTGACCAAAGCAAGTCACGTGGCCAGCCCAAATTCAAGGTAATGAAGAATGAGTCTTCACCTCTGGATGGCAAGAAGGGCCAAGTCACATTGCAAAGGAGCAGCAACTGGGCTTGGGGAGAGTTTGAGACCGCTGAGCAATCGCTCTCTCTTCCCCCTTCTTCCCGGGAGGGGGAGCCCCAGCGCTTCCCTGGCACGCAGGGCTTCCTGAAGTGATCCCAGGACTCTGAGTTGGAAGCATGTCGGGACAGCTACACCCACCTTCTTCTTGACACCTTACTCTAGCCAAAGCAGTGCTGCTCTCCCTCCCCCATTTTTAACAGCTTTTATGAGGTATGTTTTATTTCGTAAAATCCATCCAAGTGTAGAATTCAGTGATTTTTAGTAACTTTATTGAGTGGTGCAAGCATCACCATAGATTAGTTTTAGAACATTTTCATACCCCTCATAAGATCCTTCATGCACATTTACAATTAATTTCTGTTTCCACTCCCAGCCCCGGGCAACCACTAATCTACTTTCTGTCTCTAAAAACTAGCCATGGAGTCATGCAACATGTGGTCTGGTCTTGTGACGGGCTTCTTTCACTCAGCATTATGTATTTTGAGGTTCATTCATGTAGTAGTTTGTGTCAGTGCTTCATTCCTTTTTATGGCTAAGTAATATTTCATTGTATCCAATTTGTCATCCATTCATCATTTAATGGACTTTTAGACATTTATAAGAAATGCTGCTATAAATATTCACATGCAAATCTTTGTGTGGACATGTGTTTTCATTTCTCCTGGGTAGATACCTAAGAGTGGAATTGCCAGGTCATATGGTAGTTTTATGATTAACTGTTTGAGAAACTGTCAAACTGTTTTCCAAAGCGGCTGCACCATTTTACATTGCCATAGCAACAATGTGAGGGCTCCTGCTTCTCCACATCCTTGATGAGATTTACCATGTCTTCTTTATTACAGCCATTCTCATGGGAGTGGTACAGTATCTCACTGTGGTTTCAATTTGTATTTCCCTAATAACCAATGATTTTGAGATCTTTTCATGTGCTTGTTGGCCATCCATAAACTTCTTTGGTGAAATGACTGTTCCTATCTTTCACTTGCTTTTTGATTGAATTGTTTGTCTTATTATTGAGTTGTAAGACGTCATGGTTAATTCTGAATACAAGTCGTTTATCAAGCATATGTTTTGCAAATATTTTCTCCCAGTCTCTTGTTTGTTTTCTCATTTTCTTAATAGTGTCTTTTGAAGTGCAAAAGTTTTGAATTTTGATAAGGTCCAATTTATCTTTTTCTTTTTTGGGCCATTCATTTGATATTTTATCTAAAAAATATTTGCTTAATAGCAGGCCCATTTTTAATAGAAAGAAGTAAAACTTGGTGTCTGAACACAGAGCAAATCCATTATCCACAACTCCTAAAATTTCAAAAGCTTTATGACACTGAAAATAATGGCTCAAGGACATTCCCAGACACTTCTGGTCACAAAATGACACAACTTTCTGAAAGATATTTGAACAATATTGAGAGCTTATAAAATGTTCATTCTCCTTGACCCAGCAATAAATCACTCAAAATATAGAGCACATTGTTTACAGTACTGAAAACCACCCCAATGTGCGTCTATGTGGGATGACTAAGCACCGCAGTCCAGCATGCAGAGGGCGCCGGTGGCTTCAGGAGCAGTGCGCATAAGGAAACGTGAACGATGGCAAAGCTGTCCATGAGGCACTGCGTACGTGCAGAGAAGGGTCCCAATGGCGCGTTTCCTCTGTGTTTTTTTAAGTCGGATTTAATGAAGTACAACGTATATACTGTAAAATTCACCCTTTTAAAGCATTTTTAAAAATTAAATTAAATTAATTTATTTTTAAATTAAATTTAATTTAATTTTACTTCTCAAAATACATTGTACTTGATTTTCATGCCCCTTTACCTGTTCCTTTCCATCCCCTCCACTCCCCCCCCCTGCCCTCACATCCTATCTGTGCACTTGGCTTAACTAGCTCAAGGAATTTTTGTGGTTATTGTCTTCTTCCCACCACCCTTTATTTGTTTGTGTGTTTATTTATTTATTAATTTTTAGCTTCCACAGATAAGTGACAACATGTGATATTTCTCTTTCTGTGCCTGACTTGTTTCACTTAAGATAATTTTCTCTAAGTCCATCCATGTTGTTGCGAATGGTAGTATTTCATTCTTTTTTATAGCAGAGTAGTATTCCATTGTGTAGATGTACCACAGTTTCCTTATCCACTCATCAGATGATGGACCTTTTGGCTGGTTCCAGATCTTGGCTATTGTATATTGAGCTGCAATAAACGTTGGAGTACAGGTATCCCTTTGGCATGATGATTTCCATTCTTCTGGGTATATTCCCACTGGTGGGATAGCTGGGTCATATGGTAGCTCTATCTGTAATTGTTTGAGGAACCTCCATATCATTTTTCGTAAAGGCTGCACCATTTTGCAGCCCCACCAACAGTGATTGAGAGTTCCTTTTTCTCTGCAACCTCTCCAGCACTTACGTTCAGAGTCTTTTGGATGTTAGCCATGCTAACCAGAGTGAGATGGTAACTCAGTATAGTTTTGATTTGTATTTCCCAGAAGCTGAGTGATATTGAACACTTTTTCATGTGTCTGTTGGCCATTTGTATATCTTCCTTTGAGAAATGTCTGTTCAGCTCCTTTGCCCATTCTTTAATTGGGTTATTTGTTTTTTGTTGTAATTGTTTGAGTTCCTTGTATATTCTGGATATTAACCCTTTGTCAGATGTATATCTAGCAAATATTTTCTCCCACTTTGTTGGTTTTTTTACTCTGTTGATTGTTCCTTTTGCTGTGCAGAAAATTTTTAGTTTGATATAATCCCATTTGTTTATTTTACCTTTTGTTGCCTGTGCTTTTTGGGTCCCATTCATGAATTCTGTACCCACTCCTATTTCCTGGAGTGTTTCCCCTATGTTTTCTTTAAGGAGTTTTATTGTTTCAGGGTGAATATTTACTTCTTTAATCTATTTTGAGTTGATTTTGGTATATGGTGAAAGATACGAGTCTAGTTTCATTCTCCTACATATGATTATCCATTTTTTCCAGCACCATTTGTTGAAAAGGCAGTCTCTTCCCCAGTATGCAGACTTGCTGCCTTTGTCAAAGATCAGATGGCTGTAGGCATATGGGTTAATTTCTGGGTTCTCTATTCTGTTCCATTGATCTATGTGTCTGTTTTTATGCTAGTACCATCCTGTTGTGGTTATTATAGCTTTGTAGTATAGTTTAAAGTGAGGTAGTGTTATGCCACCAGCTTTATTTATTTATTTTTTTTGCTCAGGATTGCTTTGGCTATGCATGGTCTTTTGTTGTTACATATAAATGTCTGGATAGCTTTTTCCATCTCAGAGAAAAATGTCATTGGAATTTTGATGGGGATTGCATTGAATTTGTAGATCACTTTGGGTAATATGGACATTTTCACAATGTTAATTCTTCTAATTCAAGAGCATGGGATATCTTTCTATATTCTTGTGTCCTCTTTAATTTCTCTCAACAGTGGTTTGTAGTTCTCTTTGTAGAGATTTTTCACATCCTTGGACAGCTTTATTCCTAAATATTTTATTTTTGGGGGTGGCTATTGTAAATGGGCTAGCTTTCTTGATTTCTTTTTCTGCATGTTCACTGGTGGAGTATAGAAATGCTACTGATTTTTGTGTGTTGATTTTGTACCCTGCAACTTTGCTGAAATCGTTTATCAACTCTAGGAGTTTTTGTTAATAGAAGCTTTAGGCTGTTCAATATATAGGATCATGTCATCTGCAAAAAGGGATAGCTTGACTTCATCCTTTCCAATCTGGATGCCCCTTATTTCCTTCTCTTCTCTGATTGCTCTGGCTAGTACTTCCAACACTGTGTTGAATAGGAGTGGTGAGAGTGGGCATCTTTGTCTAGTTCCTGTTTTTAAGGGAAAAATTTTCAGCTTTTCCCCATTCAGGATGATATTGGCAGTGGGCTTATCATATATGGCTTTAATTATGTTGAGATACTTTCTGTCTATGCCTAACTTGTAGAGAGTCTTTATCATGAAAGAATGTTGAATTTTGTCAAATGCTTTTTCAGTGTCAATAGAGATGATCATGTGGTTTTAGTCTTTGCTTTTATTAACGTGGTGTATCACATTTATTGATTTGCATATGTTGAACGAACCTTGCATCCCTGGGATGGATCCCGTTGATCACAGTGTATAATTTTCTGTATGTGTTGCTGTATTCTGTAAGCTAGTATTCTATTGAGGATTTTTGCATCAATATTCATCAAGGATATTGGCCTGTAGTTTTTTAATTTTTGATGCATCTTTGTCTGGTTTTGGTATCAGGGTGATATTTGCCTCATAGAATAAGTTTTGGAGAATGGCCTCTGTTTCACTCTTTTGGAACAGTTTGTAGAGAATTGGTGTCAATTCCTCTTTGAAGACTTGGTAGAACTCTGCAGTGAACCCATCCAGTCCTGGGCTTTTCTTTGTTGGGAGCCTTCTGATAACAGCTTCAATCCCTTTTATTGTTATTGGTCTGTTCAGATTTTCTATTATCTTCTTGGCTCAGTTTTGGTAGCTTGAATGCATCCAGAAATTTATCCATTTCCTCCAGATTTTCAAATTTGCTGGCATATAGATGTTTATAGTAGTCTCTAATGATTCCTTGTATTTCTGAGGTGTCAGTTGTAATATCACCTTTTTTGTTTCTAATTTTCGTTACTTGGGTCTTCTCTCTTCTTTTCTTAGTTAGTCTTGCTAAAGGTTTGTCGACTTTATTAATCTTTTCAAAGAGCCAACTTTTTGTTTCATTGATCTTTTGTATTGTTTTTTGTGTTTCTATTTCATTTAGTTCTGCTCTGATCTTAATTATTTCTTTCCGTCTACTAACTTTAGGTTTGGATTGTTCTTGTTTTTCTAGATCTTTAAGTTGAAGTGTTAGGTTATTTATTTGCCATCTTTCCATTCTTCTGAAGTAAGCATTTAATGCAATAAATTTCCCCCTTAAAACTGCTTTTGCGTTATCCCACAGATTTTGGTATGATGTGTCATTATTTTCATTAGTTTCAAGAAATTTTTTGATGTCCTGTTTAATTTCTTCTTGGAACCATATGTCATTAAGTAGAATGTTGTTTAATTTCCATGAGTTTATATAGTTTTCAGAGTTTTGTTTATTATTGATTTCTAATTTTAACCCATTGTGATCAGAAAAAATACATGGAACAATTACAATTTTTTTGAATTTGTTAAGACTTGTTTTGTGACCTAACATGTGGTCTATCCTGGAGAATGGTCCATGTGCTGATTTGAAGAATGAATATTCTGAGGTTGTTGGGTGGAATGTTCTGTAGATATCTGCCAAATCCAATTGGTCTAAAGTATTGTTTAGATCTTGTGTTTCTCTGTTGATTTTTTGCCTAGATGATCTATCCAATGATGAGAGTGGGGTGTTCAGGTCCCCCACTATTATGGTGTTAGTGTCTATTTCTTTTTTTAGACCTAATAGTGTTTTCTTTGTAAATCTGGCTGCTCTGACATTAGGTGTGTATATATTTATGATTGTTATGTCTTCTTGATGGATCAATCCTTTTATCATTAAATATTGGCCATCTTTATCTCTTTTAATGGTTTTTGCTTTAAAGTATATTTTATCTGATATAAGAATAGCTACTCCAGCTCGTTTTTCATTTCTACTTGCATGATATATCTTTTTCCATCCTTTCACTAGTAGTCTATGTGTGTCTTTACAGGTCAAATGAGTCTCTTGGAGACAGCATATTGTTGGGTCCATCTTTTTAATCCAGTTAGTCAGTCTGTGTCTTTTGAATGGGGAATTTAGTCCCTTTACATTCAGAGTTATTATTGAAAGGTGTTGATTTACTCCTAGCATTATACTGATTTTTGTTTAGATTACTTAAGTATTTTTTGTTCCTTTCTTTCGAATTTTCTGTTTGTCTTCTGTATTTGTTGGATTCTTGGGGTGATAAACTACTTTTTCTCTCTTTTGTTAGTATTTTTGTTTTGGTGGTAGGTATTGTTCTTTCTTGTGTATTCCTGGTAGTGATGGTTGTTTTTGTGGTATCAAACCCAATACTTCTTGAGAATTTCTTGTAGGGCTGGTCATGTGGTAGTGAACTCCCACAGTTTTTGGATATTATTTGTCCTTCATTTCGGAAGGATAGCCTTGCTGGGGAAAGTATTCTTGGCTGGCAGTTTTTGTCTTTTAGTGTTTTGAATATATCATCCCATTCTTTTCTGGCTTTTAGAGTTTCTGATGAAAGTCTGATGTTATTCTGATTGGGCTCCCTTATAAGTGACTTGCCACTTCTCTCTTGCAGCTTTTAAGATTCTCTCCTCATCTTTGGTTTTTGTCAGTTTGATTATCACATGTCTTGGAGAGGACCTTTTTGGGTTGAATGTGTTTGGTGATCTTTGGGCTTCCTGAATCTGGGGATCTGTGACATTCCCTATATCTGGGAAGTTTCCTGCTCTTATCTTATTGAGTATGTTTTCAATGCCATATCCTTTTTCCTCCCCTTCTGGAATACCCATGATTCGGATATTTGAGTGCTTAAGGTTGTCAGTTGTCTCTCTCAAATTTTCTTCAATTTTTTTTCTTTGTCTTTTATGTGACTGGTAAGGGGATCGCAACACTTGGCTTGGTGTCGCCCGCACCGCGCTCAGCCAGTGAGCGCACTGGCCATCCCTATATAAGATCTGAACCCACAGTGGGAGTGCCGCTGCGCTCCCAAGCGCCGCACTCTCCCGAGTGTGCCACGGGGCCGGCCCTTTCTTCAAATTTTTTGATTCTTTTTTCTGGTCTGCCTGTGATAATTCAAACAGCCTGTCTTCGAGTTCAGAAATTCTCTCTTCTGCTTGTTCAAGTCTGCTGGTTAAACTCTCTGTTGTATTTTTTATTTCGCTGAATGAATCCTTCAGCTCCACAAGCTCAGCTACATTCTTTTTCAAGGCATTGATTTCTTTGTACATTTCTTCTTTCAGATTCTGTATGTTTTTTCTCATTTCACTGTGTTGTTTCACTGAGTTTTGTTGTATCTCATTTAGTTTCCTTAGAATAGTTACTCTAAATTTCTTGTCTGTCATTTCAAAGACTTCCTCTTCTATAGGATCTAGCACTTGTAAGTTATTAATTTCCTTTGGTGGTGATTTCCTTTCTCGACTTTTCATACTTCTGGTTTCTTTCCTCTGGTGTTTTGTCATTGTGGCCGGGGGTATCACAGTTCACTCGTTTCACCCTGATGTCTGGCTTGGATCCTGAAGGGTCTGCTGCTTCTGGACAGCAGAAACTAGCCTGGACCAGAAGTCCCACCCCATCTGTGTTCACCGGCTTCTCTGGCTTGGGGCTTGAGAACCTAGAGCCTCTCAGGTCGCTCACGGAGACGGGACAGCCTGGGCCAAAATCCCCACCCCATCAGCCCTCACCAGCTTGTCTGGCTCAGGGCTTGGGAACCCGTGTCTCTCAGATCGCTCACGGAGACGGAACAGCCTGTGCTGTTAGTCCTGCCCCAGCCCCACCTGCCTTCTCTGGCTGGCAGGCTCAGGGCATGTGGGCCCAAAAGCTCTAAAGTCTCTCTACAAAATGGGGAGCAACCTGAACTGGGGTCCCGCGGCAGGGACCTGTCTGTTCCAGCGCAGATTTCGGGTCCTCTGTTGCTGTTCCTCAAAAGCTGCAAATTGATCACTCTGTGGGAGAGAGCGACACCAGGAACCGACTATTCCACCATCTTGACCCCTCCCCCCTTTTAAGCATTTTGACAGATATATACAGTCCTGAAACCACCAACCCAGTGATAATGTAGAGTATTTCTATCACCCCAGAAAGTTCTTTCATTCCCTAGTGCACGGAGAAGCCTGGAAATAAATACATCAGAAATGTACTGTGGTCCCCTCTTGGTGGCAGGATGGTGGATGATTTTTACTATTTAGCATTTATCTGGGCTTTTTAAAGACACTTTGACCAACATACTATTTTAAATGGCCCAAACAATAGAGAACTGACTGCAGAAAATAATTTCTTTGCTGGGGCCTTGACTCTCCACCACACAGACACACGCCCATCCCCCCAGCTCCTACAAAAGAATGCAAGGAGACCTCAGAGTTTGCTCACTTTGAACCTTAAACAAAAACCTTGTGGGTCTAACTGAAATTATTTCAGAGATGCCTGGTAACATCGCCTGGCAGACAGACAGGCCTGACAGCCACCATTATTCACCCTTACTGCCCTGAGCTGCAGGGGAGCGGAGGCTGGGCAACGGCCCCACAGCAAGAGATTTCAAAGCTTTCTTTTCATAGTGACTAGCCCAGGGAAGTTCCTGTTCAAAGGATTCCTTCACCAAATGCTGTTAGCAGCTGCAGTGACAGGGTGGGGTGAGTGTCACCCTCTTGCCTAGGCTACCAGCTCTCAGTACTAACATGAAATAAAATTCGATTCATCTGCAGAGACGGGACTCAGATGTCCAGAGCCCTGTTATAAGTGCATTCATCAAATCCCCAGGCCATGGGGCTCCTGGCCCAAAAACTTCTACAGCTCACTGGGGGTAAGATCACCTCCCAACATTTGGAACCTCAGAGACTCCAACACAACTCAAATCCCACGGATGCCTCCTGGAGGTAGTTTGCTGTTTGGATGCAGTGAGTTCACTTCTACAAAGGCATCTTCATATAAACCAAAACTATCAGTGCCAGCTTTGTGCCAGGCTCCATGCTGGGCACTGGGGGGCACCAGCTCCCTGGCCTTGTCAAGCTCAGACATCGGGAGAGGCCCACAAATAAATGTGGTGCGATGGGTGCTTTTAAAAGATACATACCAAAAAAGATATGTATCGTTTATAGGCAAAGAAAGCATGTGGAAGGCAACCCGCCATGCCCGCCATTGCAACGGCACCCATGGGCAGCAGTGGAGATGGGACCGGAGATCTTCCTTCAGTGTGCCAGTCGCTGCTGCCAGTGAACAAAACAGCCAATATCCCTACCCTCATGGGCTGACAGTTTGAGGGAGATGGACAACACACAGCAGGCAGGAGGTCGTCTGTTCGAGGTGCTGAGTGCTGGACGTCACCATGGAAATGAAATGGGAGCAGGACTTGCAAGAGGTGGGGGGTGGGGTGGGGATGTAAATATCTGGGGTCAGCAAAGAGGTTGGGGAGGAAGGGAGCAGCAGTCAGGGAGGTCGCAGAGATTATGAGGGGACTGTTGGTGCTGACCATGGTGGGCCTTGGGGACTGTGCCCTTAGTCCCTGTGAGAGGGAAATAATTGGTGGGTCCTGAGCAGAGGAGGGGCATGGTCTGCCTTAAGTTTTAACAGGATCCTCTGTCTGTTGAGAACAGGCCACGGGAGTTCAAGGGCAGTTCTTGCGGGGAGGGTGTTGCAGGTGATACAGGTGGCAGATGCGGGGGTCTTGGTCCAGGGTGGTGATGGTGGAGCAGGAAGCAGGAATCAGGTCCAGATATATTTTGAAGGCACAGCCAGGACAGCCTGACCAGTGGATGTGGAGGTGAAAGTGAGAGACGACACGGAGGTGGCAGGGTGTTGCTGGGGAAGGCTGGAGGCACCATGAACTGGGGTGGAGAAAGTGGGGGTGGGAAAAGCAGGAGCCCAGGACTGAGAACCTCTGTGTCACTTCAGACACCAAGAAACAGATGAAACACATGAAATGCACTACTAGTGGGAATAAAAATGGTGCAGCCACTTTGTAAAATAGTTTGGCCATTCCTCAAAAAGTTAAACATAAAACTACCATAGGACCCAGCCATCCCACTCCTAGGTATATACCCAAGAGAAATGAAATTATATGAACACACAAAAACTTGTACACAAATGTTCACAGCAGCATCATTCACAATAGCCAAACAGTGAAAACAACCCAAATGCTCATCAGCTGATCAGTGAATAAAACAAAATGTGGTCTATCCGTACAATGAACTATTACTCAGCACTGAAAGGAAATGAAATACTGGCACATGCTACAACACGGATAAACCTTGAAAACATTATGTTAATGTTTTCAAAAAGAAGCCAGTCACAAACAGGTCACCTATTTGATGATACCATTTATATGAAATGACCAGAATAGGCAAATACATAGATATAGAAAGTAGTGGTCGCCTAGGACTGAGGGGAGTAAGGTAGAGGGGGATGGGCTAATTAGTACAGGGTTTACTTTGGGGGGTGAGGAAAATGTTCAAAAATTAGCTTGTGGTGATGGTTATACAACTCTATAAACACACTAAAAGCAATTGATTTCTATACCTTAAGCAGGTGAACTTTACATTACATAAATGACAAATAAAATTTATTCTCCCCGTAAAAGAAGAAGAGAGAAAAAAAAAGAAACAAATGAAAACATCATTGTATTTCACTGCAGTGAAAGCTAAAGATCTCCCATCCCCAGAAATAACCACTGGATCCATCTGTGAATCTGTCCATCTTCTTCCAAGCACTTGCATACACACATCCTTGCCGAAAGCACTGAGCACTAACTACGCTGTATGGTTCTCTGGTTCTCGCCGTGTGAGCATTACCACCGTGCAAACTGTGCTGCGACTTGCTTTGTTCACTCTTCTTCATTGGTGATTTGTCCTGGCTGATATGCTGATAGACACCAGGTTGTCCCCCAGTTTCTCACTATTATAAACAATGATGCAGTAAACATCCTGTGCACCTGTGTTTTTCTAAGGTTGAAGCCAAGAAATGGACTTGATGCAAAACTTTTTGTCAAATTGCTATTACTTTTTAATTTACTTTTAATTTTTTTTACCTTTTACTTTTAATTACTTTTTAATTTTTTTAAATTATAAAATTAAAGAACAAACCTTAACAAAACATATTTCAAAATGATTGGGGAGAAGCATCTGACTCCCTCCCAGCAGAGGTGTACCTTGGGCAAAGTCTTCAAGAATGAACAGATATTTGCCAAATGGACAAAGTGCCAATTCTGGGATACTGTGGCAGAGGAGACAAAATTTTACCGCTTTTCAAATGGTGGGATTTGATATTTAAAATCATGGAATTATACACAAGGCAAGGTTATGCCCACCTTACAGTGGAGGCCAGTGGAAGAGTCTGCTTCTTGCTCCAGTGTGGCTGGATAACCTGTTCCCAGTGCAGGTAACAGGTGGACAACGTCATTGCACCTCTCTTGCCCAAAAGAGCGGGAACACAGTCTAGCACTCACCTGAGTAGGTTTTTGTTTTACCATCAGAAATGTGTTCTAAGGCACCAGAGAAAATGTTGGCCCAACAGCAACGTGTTAGCCTAATCCCAGCTCAGAAATGGAACTCAGGTCCCATGCCAATTCACCATCCCCGGCACAAAGGTGGGGGACTGGAAGACCACCACTTTCTGGGGAGACTATCCCTGGCCCCCAACACACACGCAGGGCTTAGAGAGCAGAGGGTCCATATCTCGAATCGGCATCTCACCAGCTGGATGTCCCTGCTCTAGTCCCCTCACCTCTCTAAGTCTGTTTCCTCGCCTGCTCTAGTTACCACACGGGGCTTTTTGCATCGTCCATGGTGGGGCAAGAGGTGGCTTTGGGAATCCGGTAGCTGGATATAAGGGAGGAGGAGCCTTTTTCTGGCTATGGAACGCAGCCGGGATATACTTGCGGGGCTACCCTCGAAAGGCTTTCCGGGGAGCAGGGGAGGAGTGACGCGTGTGCGTGAGGCGACACACCTCCAGCAACCAGACAAGGCTGCCTCCGCCCAGTCCCTCCCTGGCTGCTACCCCGCGCCCACTCCTCGCCAGGCGGGCGGAGCGGAGAGTGCAGGGAGGTGAAAGCGTCCGGGCCGGGAGTGGGAGAGAAAGAGCAGACGCCGGGGACACCCCGAGAGTGATGAGGGAGGAAGAGCGCGGGGATCACCGGGAGAGGCGAGACCGGACAGTGGCGGCACCGCGGAGGCCTCGGGGGCTCTTGGGCCCCCTACCCCAGCCCCCTCCAAAGCAACTCGGGTGAGCACGAACGCCCTGCGGGGGCAGCGCAGCTGTTGAACACGGGCCCCGCGCCGCTCCAACCAGACGGCGACCTCTAAGCCCCTCCTTTCCAGAAACTCTGGGGCCGCCCCTGGAAGTGGCGGGGCGGAGGGACCGGAGGAGCGACGCAGAGCGCAGCGATGGAGCCGGGCGGCGAGGGCGCGGAGGCGTGCATGGAGGGCGCGGCGGGAGACCCGTACCGGCGGCCGGCGCGGCGAACGCAGTGGCTCCTGAGCGCCCTGGCGCACCACTACGGGCTGGACCGCGGCGTGGAGAACGAGATCGTGGTGCTGGCCACCGGCCTGGACCAGTACCTGCAGGAGGTCTTCCACCACCTGGACTGCCGGGGCGCCGGCCGCCTGCCCCGCGCCGACTTCCGCGCGCTCTGCGCGGTGCTGGGGCTGCGCGCCGACGGGGCCGTGGCCTCCGGGGAGGCCGCCGGGGATGCGGCCGCCGAAGACACGAACTCACGGGATATGACTGCACAGGACGCGGCCGCTGGGGTGGCCACTGACCGGGACGCGGATGTCGAGGAGGAGGCGCGCCTGGCGCTGCGCGCAGAGCCGCCGGAGCTCACCTTCCGCCAGTTCCACGCGCGCCTCTGCGGCTACTTCGGCACCCGCGCGGGGCCCCGGCTGCCCCGCGGCGCTCTCAGCGAGCACATCGAGACGCAGATCCGCCTGCGCCGCCCGCGCCGCCGCCGCCCGCTCCGTGCGCCCGGCCCCGACGGCGGCTCTGAGGGCAGCGCAGAGGGCGAGCGCGTGGCCCGGCTGGAGGAGGAGAACAGCAGCCTGCGCGAGCTGGTGGAGGACCTGCGCGCCGCGCTGCAGAGCAGTGACGCGCGCTGCCTAGCGCTGCAGGTGCGCGCGGCGCGGCATCTTCAGGGGTGGGGGCAGGTAGTGACGCGCAGAGGGGCACGGGGAACAGCCGGCTGGCTGCCCAGAGCCCCGGAGGAACAGGAAGGGGAGATAGAGGGCAGCCCTATCCCAGCCCACCGTTTCAGCCTGCCTGCATCTTGTCCCTCTCCCATACAGGTCCACTCCAATCCCCACTTATACTCTTGTCTCCCATTCCAACCTCCCAAACCCCAGTCGTGGGCAACCATTCTTGCCAACTCCATCCCCATCTTGCCCCTTCTAACCCAGGAATTAAACCTTTCTAGGTAGTCTCACATATTCAGTTATTCAACAAGCTCCTTTTGCTCTCCTTTGTGCCAGGCGTCTGGGGGGTTTAGGAGAAAGAGGTGTGAAGGTGGCCCTATTCCCACCCTTAAGGAGCTCCCTGCTTAATGAAGTAGAGGGACAGCTGCTTAAGTCATTCCTCTGAGTTTCAAGCCACTCCCCAAGGTCTCAGGTCCCTCCTCTATGCCCTCCCCCAGAGAAGAGATACTGTTGCTTGTTGTACCCATTTTTGGCACCAACACGGGGAAATGGAGACCTTAGGGGGTTGACTTATGCAAATCCAGTGGCTGGTCATGCTCAGTAGAGAGGGGTTATATAACCCTAGTAGCCGAGCATGCTCAGTAGAGGGGAGGTTATCGTTTGCATGACCTTCCACTAGAGACACTGGAGAGTACTAAATATTCTAAGTGTTATCAAGTGGGTATTTTGGGATTCTATCAATGAGTGGGCTCTAAAAAGAGACCAACTGAGCATGTGCAAGACTGCCTTACACAACAGGAAGCCACCCCCCAGTTAAATCTTCATTAGATAATATGAATATGTATTAGATAGCTAAACTATAAAGTGGAGTCCTGCTAGAAGGCGGTGCTGGCTGCTTACTCTATAGTCAGCCTGCACTTCGCCTGAGGTGTGTATTTCTTTCTTTTTTGTATCAAACTTGCCTTTAGCAGGCTACTCTTCACTCTGGGCCAGCAGCTCTTTGCCTATAAATTTGTTTTTCTTACTTTTGTATCAAACTTGCCTTGGTTGGTTGCTCCCTGTCCTGGAGCCCACCTGCAGCTCCTGTGTATACTTTACTTTTGTGTTAAGCTTATTTCTAAGGGGCAGCTGCTCACTCTCTTGAGCCAGGCTACACTTTGTACTAAGCCTTAACTGTGCATTTCTTACTTTTGTATTAAACTTGGTGCAGACCCTGTTCAGTCTCCAGAGCTAGGCTGCACTTTCTCTGTGACGCCTATACTTCTTAACCATTACGTTAAACCTGTTTTCACTTTGTACTGTGACTCTGTCCTTGAATTCTTTCCTGTGGCAGAGTCAAGAACTTACCAGAGGGTAGGATGGGTTGAGGCCGGCTACTGGGCCTTCCCAGACCCTCTCCTCCGATATCACCTCCACTCAGTCCAGTCAACCTGGCTCCCAGCAGCAGAGAGAGTGCTACAGAGTGCAGAGGAGTGGCAAGGTGTGGTTTTCGGTGGCCATGTCTGGGGAAGGGCAGATGGCAAGAGGCACCCACTAAGCCAAGGGTGGAGGTGGGAAAGTACTCCCATGATGTGGAATCGCAAGGAGTGAACAGGGAATCCTGGGACATGGGCTGAAAGTATCGTCCAGGATCATTCATTCTTGGTATTTATTGAGCACCTCCTGTATGCTAGGCCTGTTGTAGGCTTGGGAATACAACAGTAAACTAGACAAAGACCTCACCTTCAAGGAACCAACCACCTACTGAGCAGAGCCTGGGGAGGGCTGCAGATGCCAGCTGGAGGTGCTTAGAGCGTTGCTCAAGTCTAGGGGATTAGGAGCCTCTGCAGGTTGAATGCTACGAAGACAGGAGGTGGGCCCAGAAGAAGAGTCCTGAAGTTTGGGAATCATTGGTACCATGCACAGAACAGAATATGGGCTTTGTCTCTCCGTTTTCCCCATCCATAGAGAAGGGGGATATGTAGAGCTCCTGCCTGATAAGGGATATTTTGAGGATTAAATGAGTTCAGACACACCGGGCCCTTGCAGTGCGCCCAATAAACGTGCTCCGTTGCTTTGCTAAGGAGTTTCTGGATGCGCGGGAATGGTGGCGGCTGTAGTGGTCGGAGTTCCTGTCGTGCATCTGGCACAGGGTGCTCACCGCCTGTCCCCCTGCTGCCCTGTGCCCACAGGTCGGCCTCTGGAAGAGCCAGGTGGCGGGGCGCGGCGGGCCCGAGGCGGCGGCGGCGCGGGAGCTGCAGCAGGCGCGGGGCGCCCTGGCGGCGGCGGAGGCCCGCGCCGGGCGGCTGCGCCGGGGCCAGGCCGAGGTGCGGCGGCGCGCCCAGGAGGCCCGGCAGGCGGTGCAGCGCAGCCTGCACCGCGTGCGCGAGCTCGAGGCGCTGGCGCGGCAGGTGCCCGACCTGCAGCGCTGGGTGCGGCAGATGGAGGCGGAGCTGCGGCGCTACAGGTGAGCGCGGAGGGAGACCGCGGGTGGGCCAAGGGGCAGGCGGGCTGTGTCGCCCAGCCAGCTCCCGGTCTCCCGAACCGCAGGTGTGTACGCGCGCTCCCACGCGCTGTCGTGGTCCTCCTGTTTGTTCATGTGTTCATTCATGTACTCCTCCATTCTTTCGTCGGTTCTTCCATCTCTAAAGTCTTTCATCGACTCCGTTGCTTGCTCTGCATCCATCCATCCATCCATCCATCCATCCATCCATCCATCCATCCATCCATCCATCCGTTCCCTCTGTTTGTTCATTCATAGATTGCAATTGCATGTATTAATTCATATTTGTTCTTCGATTTGATCATAGTGATAGTAGCTAACAGTTACTAAGCACTGATTGTGTGCCAGCCTCTGAGCTCAGAGCTTTATGTGGCTTAACTCATCTAATCCTCATTATGGCCTTGCGAAGTAGATACTGTAATGTCTCCGTTCTATACGTGAGGAAACAGGTCTATAACGACCCCTTGTGCTATCTCGACCGGGGCAGGAAGCTAGACTTGAGACCAAGGTTCAGGTCCTGGCAGGGCTTCTTGACAGATGTGTGACTTTAGGCAAGTCACTGCCCCATTTGGAGCCTATTTCCTCTTGGGTAGACACAGATTAGAGTTCCTGACTTCCAGAGTGGCTGTAGAGAGGCCGTGGGGTCCTGCATGGCACATAGTAGGTGCTCAGGAAACGCAGATTCTTTCAAATCACCAGGCCTGCCTGCCTGTTGCCAGCCACATTTACTGAGTGCCTTCTCTATTTATGCCAGGGCTGTGTCAGGGCTGTGAATAAGACAGATCAAAAGCCCTAGCCCAAGCAGTCACCAGTGAGCATGCGAGACCTTCATATGAACAGATGTATGGCAGCAGACTGGATGAGTGCTGGGGCGGAGTGTGCGTGGGAACGAGTGGGACCCTCACATGCTTGCTGCAGGCTCAGCTGGCCCCTCCAGAGGTGACTCGAGCTGAGAGCCAAAGATGGGATGTTACCTGGCAAAATGGGCTGGGGAGGGCAATAGGGAGAGTGTTCTAGAAAATGCGAACGGTATGAGGCAAAAAGGACCTTGGCATGTTCCAGAAACTGAAAGGAGGCCACAGTGGCTCGAGGGGTAAAGTTGGAGAGGAAACAAAGGCCAGGCCATTTAGGGCCCGGGGGTGGGGAGGTGGGGGGTGGGTGGGGGGGTGGGAGCAAGGACTTTAGTCTTTCCCTTAAGAGAACATGAAGCCATGGAAAAGTTGTAAGGAAGGCGGTGACAGAAACAGATTTGCATTTCAATAAAAAATTGCCCTGGCTACAGTTGTGACAAGGGTGGGGAGGAAGAGTAGGAGACAGCTGGGAGCCCAGTGAGGGGCTGTTGTCATCATCCAGCCTGAGAGGAAGATGGTCTGGCCCAGGTTGGGGCTGGGGCAGCCAGAAGGGGTGGCTTTGAATCTGGCTCCTTGGAGGAGGGATCTATTGACTCTGGGCCAGTGTCCTGCAGCTCCAAATGTTTGGATGGTCACTTCCTGTTTGCATAGCTGATCAGCTAAAGAGCAGGGCTGGTTGGCTTGAAGCCTGTGTCCAGCCTTGGAACTCTCTCCAAGAGGAGAAACAAAGGGTCTCTTCTTTGTTTTGCCCCAAAGTCACAATTAGTCATTTACAGTGTGATTGTAAGAGCAACTACAAACACTGGGACAGCCCGTCACAGTAGAAAGAGTGGATTTCTATCCATTGCACCATCTGATCCTCATAAGACTTTGCAAGGTAGAAGTTTTATCACCATTTTATAGATTGTGGGAAGTGAGGTTCTGAGAAGTTAAGTAACGTACCCGAGGCCACACAGCCAGAAAGTGGAAAAGTGAGGTCTGCCTGCTCTGTAGCTTGCATTCTTTCTTGCTTTCCACGCTACCTTTTCTGTCGGTGATTCCTGGTTACAAGCCGGCAGCTGCACTCCAGGCCTTGCGTGTGCTGTTTAAGCACAGGAAGAAAGGATAAAAACATGTCCCCCTAGTCCTTGCCCAGCCCAGGAGGCAGACCGCCCTGGCCCATTTTCTTTTTTTCCTTTCTTTTGGTGGCTGGCCAGTATGAGGATCCAAACCCCTGACCTTGGTGTTACCGACATCATGCTCTAACTAAGTGAGCTAACTAGCCATTTACTCTCCTCTGCCCATTTACTATGGTCAGATCTTGTGGGTTCGTGGACTGACCTGCCCCAAAGCTCTCATTCTTCGAAGAAAGGAAAGGGGAGGAGACAGAGCAGCCACAGACGTTTACTGAGCATCAGCTGTGCACCAAGCATGATGCTGGGGTCTCTTCCCATGTCAGCTCATGGAGCCTCTAAACCAGCCTAAGAGAAAAGTATTATCATCTGCGTTTCACAGATGAGAAAACCAAGGCCAGAAAGGAAGCCACTTGCCAGTACAGCACAGCCAGTAAGTGACAAGGGCAGGATTTAACCCCCAGCCTGAACAGCCCAAAGCCACATACAGTAGGTTGGATTTGGGAACATGCACCAATTCCTTCTGGATTCTCCCACCCTGGAAACGCCAGTAGGACATTTTACAGGCTGGGAGGGCCTGTGGGCTATGAGGTCACCTCTTTTTTTGCATTTCTAGTGCCAGGAACTCAGATGTCCCCAAGTGTTGACTTGAACTGCCCCCTCCTCTGTGGCTGGACTAGTGGGCCTGCGGTCAGGAGGAATTACTGGGAGGAAGAGGCCCACACCCCAAAAGCTAGAGCCCCATCACACCCTCTTAAGTGACATCACTCTGGAATTTCTCCAGGTGCTCTGCAGATGTGTCTTTGGGGGAAGAAAGTACAATGACTGAATTACGCCCTGGGAAAGACGGCTTGAAGCCATTTGGTTAGAATGAATGACCCAACTCACACTTTTCCGGCATCTTCCAGTTTTCAAAGCACTTTCACAGACACCCGGCTTGCTCTGATGTTCTAATTATGCTCTAAGGTTGGTATTGTCGCCATTTTTTCGAATGAGGAACTAGAGCTTCTGGGGTGGGGGTGATTTTACTAAAGTCACATACCCAAAACTCAGCTGAACTAGGACTCAAAGTTGGACTTCCAAACTCTGAATCAAATTCTTCTGCTTCCCTAACATGGGATCTCAATGATTCAATATGTCATTTCAAGGACTTACATTGAATTCTTTTTCATCCTACTCAGTCCTTGTGTTATGTGTTCTATCCATCTCTTTATTTCTTTAACATTTAACCATACTTATTTTACAGTCTCTTTTGGGTTGCTATAATATCTGAGCTTGCTGAGGTGCTTTACATCTGCTGTCTCTATTGTGATGTTGAATTCCTGGTGTGCCTTGTCATTTTTGTCTGTGAGCCCATCTTTGGCAGAGCCAGGACCCTAGAGAGGCCCACACAGAACCAGGGTTGTAGTATTCCCTTCAGAGCCTGTCCCTATCTGCCTCCACCAGAGCCTGATTCTGGACTAGTTTTTATATTAGTTTCTTAGCTTGGAGGTTCCTAACTTTGCAGGTCATGAACAATTGAGTTCCATACCTGGGAACAAAATCCTAAGGCCAATAGGTGGAATTTTTCTTATCTTTGTTTCTGGATGAGATGGCCCCTGACTTCATTTGGGGAGGCTCCTTCTATCAAACCACTGTGCAAGGTCTACAGTACCTGACCACTGCTCAGGCATTTCAGCTCTGTCTCCTGCTCCTCACATGAGCCAGAGGTCTCCCCTTCTTGCTTTTGACCTTGACTCTGTATTCTTTTACACGGTCGTATTTTATCCAGCATTTCCATGTATTTGTAGATGAAAGGGGAGCTTCCCACAGCACCTCAGTCCACTATCTTGACCAGCAGCCTAAAAGAACATACAGTAAATATTTAAGCAATTGGTGCCATTCATTTCTTCTTCATTATTCTAAGCACCTTCCCTGGATGAAGCCCTGTGCCAGATACCTGGGGGATATAGAAATGGCATAGGCATGTCCTCTGCCCTCAGAGGGTCTCCTGGTCCGAGGGGAACAGGTCATGAACATATATGTTGGGATACAGATGTGCTGTGTGCAGAGGGGCCACAGAGGAGCTGCTTCCAAAGCCATAGGAGTCCCAGAACAATTAGAAGTAGCCCAGGGGTCAGAAGGGGTCTTCAGGCCTCCTGGAGCTGGGGGAAATCCCAGGAGCTTGCCTGCCCCACGCCTGCTGAGGCCTGTAGCGCTCCTAAGAGCACCCGCATTCCCATCGTGGCCACAGCAGCCTCTGTCTCCTGCTGCCCCACAGCTGGCCTCTGTCTCACACCACCTCATCTGAGAGGAAAACCTCAGCTCCTTCTTCAAATCCCACAAGATGGTCTGTCCTCACAACCCATTGTTGTGCGTGGTAGACTTTACTGATGATTTGGCAGAGGGTGGGGTGGGGGATTCTGTTGGGGTAATGCAAACAGCTTCATATGCAATATTTGACATCACCATTCCAAAAATGTCATTTAACCCTCACCCAACCAACGTGTTTCACTGGCTCTTCTCCCACCTTAGACCTGGCCACTCTCTACCTTTCTCTCTCTGTTTTCTCTTTTTTTTCTTCCTTTCTATCAGCTAGGTTTCTTAGATGAGTGTCAGAGAGCCTAACTCAAACTGACTTGGTGAAAAAGAAGTTAGTTCTCAGAACTGAAAATTTAGGCATGTTCAGCTTCAGGCGTGGCTGGATCCAGGTACTCAAGCAGTGTCACCAGGATATGCTGAACTCTTCTTCACCCTCCTGCAGCCCCTAGGGTGCCAGGCTAACATCTCCAAAGCTCTGAGTCCAGTAGAACCATCATCCCTCTTCTGGGCCATCCCACTGAAGTCCCCAAACTGAGCCTCCTTTGGCCAACTTAGAAACATGCTTATCCCTGCCTTGGGGGCCAGAATTATTTGATGCTCTGATTGGCCAAACCTTAGTCATGTACCCACTAATGGAGCCAGAGCAAGGCCCATTGAATTCTGGGACTGAGATTTTCCCAAGAGAACCGAAGGGGAGTGTATCCTGGACATGTCCAAATAATACACACCCCCTTGCCCCTCTCTGGAGCTTGCAGCCCAAACCCCCTTTCTTGTCTCAGGAACAGCCCACCTGTGGCAAGTGGAGACTGTGGACAGCAAAGGCCCAGAGAGGAAACCTAGTTAGACACAGGGCAGGCTTGTCTCGAAGTCAGCTTTTCCTGGCTGCTGAATGCTCTGGGGGTGGTTTGGAGGGACTCTGTACCCTCGCCATCTGTGCCTGTTCAGTTGCTTCAGTGCTTGCTGGGGGACGTTACTCCTAGTCTCTGTCCCTAGTCCAGGAGCCTCCCTGAGGAAGCACAGGGGCTTGGTGTTTCTTTTCCCAGCACCCAGCCCACGCCTGGGCACACAGTCAGACTGTGTGTGAAGAGGTGAGGGGACGGTGAGCAGATCAATGGGTGGTGTTCTCAAAAATGGTAGAAAGGTTGTGGGCATCTGGGACTTCAGCACAGGGGAACCCCTAAGTGGTCCAATGGCCGGGTCCTGCTTCGAGGGGGGGCCGCTCTTGACTCTGCAGTGGAAGGTCTCTGGTGAATTTGTGGCATCTCCTCCTCCTGAAGCCTCCTGTGTCCCGGCCATCTGCCTGGCCCGGTCTCCCCTACTCTGCAACCAAGGAGCACCACCTGGTAGGGGGTGGGGTGCAAACAGCCAGAAAGGAAGACAGAAAACCCGCTCGGCTCAGCTGGAGCGGGGAGGAGGGGCCCGCCCGCCTGGCCTCTGTGGCTTTGTTGTTGGGAGAGGATGAAAAGGCCAGGATGGAGGAAGGCAGGAGGCAGCTCATTTGGCCAGCCACATGGGGACACAAGGATGAGGCCATCCGATAACCCCCTCCTTTCTTCAGCCCCATTGCAGCAGCCCGGCCTGACCTGGGGGGCCCGAAGTCAACAGGAAAGGGGAGGGAGGGAAGCAGATGGGTGGGGACGAGCACTGGGGGCCTGGGGCACCATCTGGAGCTGTGAGGCCTTGGATTCCATGATCCTTGGAGGTAGCGTGTGGGTGGCCACTGGTGGGAACAGAGGCCTTTCTCCCAGGGACAATACCCAGGGCTCACAAGGAAGCCGGGCCCGTTGGGCACCCCCACAGGCCCTGAGCCCGTGGGATTCAGAGGTGGGCTCGGTGGGTGGGGGCCCAGGCTCAGGAGGCCCAGCCCCGTCTGGTTTAGAATCCCAGCTTTTCCACATCTTTACAGTGGGACCTTGAGCTGTTCCTTTCCCTTCCATGAACCTCAGTCTCCTCATCTGTGAGTGGGTGTGGGATTCTGTTCCTCGGGGTCTTGGTGTGAATGCTGAGTGAGATGGGGGAGGCAGTGTGGTGGGGCTCTCGGGGTGGGACCTGCGGCAAATCATTCTGCCTCCATGAGCTTCAGTTTCCCCATCTGTAAAATGGGATGACGAGAATGATAATACCCACTTCATAGAGTATTTGAAGATCCAAAATGCTCTTGTGTAGAATAGTACTAAGAGAATATGCTTAATAGATATTGGAAATTATTATTATTATTTATCCCTTATCACAGTACCCACCAGGTAGAGCGTGTCCTATAAATAGTAATGGTGATGGTGGTTGGTGTTATTAGTATTCGAAGAGTCCAGCCCCTATAAAGCCCTCTGTCTATGGGGACAGTTTTCCGCTGAGTGTAGCAAGGCCCTAAGGAGAGTCACAGAGTGTGGGCAGCACAGAGGAGGCCCGTGTACCACGGGGGAGCAGGGCTTCTTGGGGCAATGCCGTCATCCAAACTGGGCATTGAAGGATGAGCAGGAGTTTTCTCTGGCGTTGCCAATTCAGGTTCCAGCGAGTACAAAGGCTCAGAGGGGTGGAAGGCCTTGATGCCTCTTGGGAAGAGGGGGGCTGTTTTTGTGGGTTTGAAGTTGATGTGGCAGGAGAGGCAATTAGAGGGGCGGGCAGGGGATGGCAAAGGTCCTGAATGTCATGCTGAGGCACGAGTCCTCTACCCCAGAGAACAAAGGAGACAGAGAGGGGCTTGAAGCAGGGAGCGAAGTGGTCAGATTTGAATTTCCTGAAGACTCCTCTGGCTGTGTGTGGAGGACACATTGGGCAGGAGGGGAGGCGAGAGGCTAGAAGGCTAGTGAGGTTGTTTCTGAGTCCAGGGAGAGAGGATGAGGCCTGACCTGCAGTGCCAAAGAAAGGAGAGTTCACCAGTCCCATGCCTGAAGGCCTTCGTGGAGCTGGGGGAGCCTCGGCCCTGCCATCTTCCATTTCAAAACAGAGGCTTCCTTGATGATAGGATCTTGGGATCTGCAGGCTGAAACAGATTCTAGACTAGCTTCTCGGGAAGCTCCCGCTCAACCTGCTTGTGCCTCAGTTTCCTCATCTGGAGAATGGGGTTAATTTTAGTTCGTACCTCATAAGGTAAGAATTAAATGAGATACTACATGAAAAGCACTTAGAATTAAGCCTGGTACATAATGAGCACTTGATAAATGTTATCACCATCAGTTAGCCCTTACCTGTGGGGACATTGTCTCCTGTGGGGAGCATGCACATGTCTGCTGCACAGGGCTCAGAGAGAACTTTAAATCCCTGTGCCACCAGCACCATCCACCTGCCCTGTATCTCTGCTGGTCTCAGCTTGGTTTTCCTCACTCTTGCTCCCGCTGGGAACATGGCTGCAGTAATTTTTCAAATTCTGTGACCAACATGCTACTTTCCAGCATCTGTCGATAGTCACAGGGAAGAGAGTTGATTGGTCCAGCCTGGGTCACGGCCCCACCTCGAGGCCATTACCATGGCCAGGGGGCTGGACTATTGCAGTTGGGTGGGTGCTGTCACCAGGAGACAGAAAAAGGATGCAGGTCTGACAAAAATAACAAATGTCCACCTCATGAACTTCCCCTTGGAAGTGAAAATCCAAGAAACATGAAGGCTATAGCACAGCAGTAAGCAAAGAGAAGATGAAAAAGGGAATGTTTGGGCGTCTGAACAGATGGTGGAAGTCTTTTATGTAGTGTGGTTTTCCAGAAAGTCAGGGGGCCTGGTGCATGTCGATGTTTTCTCTCATGTAGGGTGGTCCTGTCTGAAGAGATTTTCTCATGTAAGACTATGCTATTTACCCACAAGGAGACACTGGAAGGAGAGACCAGTTCCTGGCTGGAGGTCTGGCACGTCCTGTAGCTCCAGAGGTGCTATTGCCAGGATCCTAACATGGACCGATCTTGAGTTATGGGTGGTAAAGACGACTTCTGCAGACCCAAGCCAGGGAAACTCTGGAGGACATGAGGGTGCTGGCACCATGATCTCCAGGTTGTTCTGATGGTACAACCTGACAATCTAGGTTGTCTTGTGTAGTGGAAAGGGAGAAAAATAAATACATGCTTTCTTTGGGTGGGGGAAGTTTTGTATTATGCTGGATTTTTTAGTTGCTAATGATTGAAACCTCTCAAACCGCCTTACTTCAAAAAAAAAAAAAAAAGGTGGGGGAGGGGAAGCATTTATTTATTTATCAAATAAAAATCTCAAGAGAGTATAGCTTCAGGCATGGGTGGATCCAGGAGCGCAATGACATCTGGTATCTCTCTCCTTTTGTCTCTTATTTCTGCTTTCCCCTAGTTGGCTCTACTTTCAGACATTCTTCCCATACAGTAGCAAGATAGCTACCATCACCACCAGGATTAGCTCCTAACTTCCCAATTACCCCCAACAGAAAAGCTTCTCTTTCCAGGAATTCCAGCAAAATCCTTAGATTAACTTTGATCCCCCCCCCCCCCCCCCCCCCCCCCCCCCCCGCCACGGACCACGCCCATCCCTTAACCAACCACTGGTACCAGGGACATGGAATATGCTGATTGGCCAGGCTAGGGTCATGTGAATACTTTGGACCAATCGCTGCTACTCTGACCAGCCCCTGGGTCACATGCCCACCTGACCTTCCTGTGTCAGAGAAGGGGAGGGGTCGATTCTCCAAAGAATAATAGTCCCTGCACCTATTATCCCCGTTTCCTGTCCCCACAGCCACTGAGCCTGACAGAGGGCCTGGCCCAGGAAAGGCTGGTGGTTTCTTCATGAGTAGACAGGTGTGCAGACTGTCAGAAACTTCTGCTCTGAATTGAGGGGAGGGGGCAGCTTCTCCTGAGAGGACTGAGGTGACTTGGAGAAGCTTGGAGCCACCTCCAGTCAGACACCCAGTAAGGGACCGGACAGAGATTCTTCATTTTGTCTCTCTTTGACTTTATTTAACCAAATTTTGTTGAGTGCCTAGAGAATGGCCTTGATGTCCTGGCCCTGTCCTCCTGGGCTCTCATCCTGGTGGGGGAGACGGTCGACAGGAGCAACAAGCCCTGGGTGAGTGAGGTGCTGGTGAGGTGGGGATGCTGCCCTGCAGCAGTCAGGGGAGAGCCGGAACAAGCACCGCAGCCAGTTGGCTTAAACGTGGGCATTTTCTGTCTCACATTCTGGAGACTGGAAGTCCCAGGTCCAGGTGTGAATAGGGCTTGCTCCTCCTGAGGCCTCCTCTCCTTGGCATGTGGGTGGCCGTCTTCTCCCTGTGTCTTCCCATGGTCTTCCCTCTGTGCGTGTCTGTCTCTGTGTCCAAGTTTCCCCTTCTTAGAAGGACACCAGTCCTACCGGAGTAGAACCCACCCTAAGGACCTCATTTTAACTTGATTAACTCTCTACAGATCCTATCTCCAAATAAGGTCACTTCTGCAGAACCGAGGTCAAGATTTCCACATATGAATTTGAGGGACACAATCGACCCCATCACTGGAGGCTTCTCTGAGAAGGTGACATTGGAGTAGAGCCCTGAGTGGTGAGGTGGAGACAATGACTGCGATCTGGGGCAGGGGCGACCCTGGCAGGAAACACATGGGATGGGCGTGAGCATGGTGTGTCTGTGTTGCCTGCCCAGGATCAACCACTTGGAACCTGACTTGGATGAGTACAGGTCAGGTGGAAGGGGCCAAACGCCCTTTCCTGCCAGTGACCCTGCACCTGCCGAGCTTTGCCCCCCCCCCAGACCTGCCTGCCCCTCTCCTGCCACACACACCACCCAGCCCCTGGATGGCCCTCCTGGCCTCCTAACAGGTGGCCCACTCCCCTCCAGCCTATGGACCACACAGCGGCCAGGGTGGTCTTTTCAATGCGCAGATCCACCCTTGCAGCTCGCCTGCTCACAAGCCACTCCCGTGGCCTCCTCACCGTGAGCACCATGGCCCTCAGTGATCCAGTGCCTCCCTGTCCTCTGCTCTGTCCACTGTGTACACTCCACTCCAGTCACACTGACCCTCCTGTCCCTTGAGTCCCCCAATCCCTCCTCCTCAGGCCCTTTGGGCATTGTGCTCCCTCGCTCCTTGATGCCCCCAAGTCTGCTCTTGCCTAATCCACATTCAGCCTTCAGGTCACGGCCAGATCCCTCTTCTTCTCAGGCCCCTGCCCTGTCCACAGCCTGCTCCCTGCCATCTCTCACAGCCCTGTCCTTTCCCATCATTAATTTGTTTCTGTGATGACTTCACTAAGGTCTGTCTCCCCCAGGGGAAGGTAAGCTCTGTGAGGTCAGGGGCTTTCCGTTGCTAAGAACAGAGGCTGGCTCAGTAACCCAGCTACGGCTGAGGAACAGTCAGCAGCTTGGCTGGCACCCTCCTGGTCTGCAGGACACCCCGTTGCACCTGCGCCCTGTCCCCTGCTCAGTTAAGGCAGGTCCCTATGTCCGGGTGGGGGCCAGAGAGGAAGCTTGGGAGGGGATGCTGCCCAGACCCCTACAGCTGTCCCCCACACTCTCCTCTCCGTGATTTATTTTCGGCTTTTCCTCCACGGCCTGCCTTTGCAAGCTCTTCCTACTGTTATTGTCTCATTGTCACATGGTGGACCCCGTTTCCTGTGAGGCTGCTTCAGGAAATGCCGTGCAGCAGAGGAAGCCACTGTGTGCCAGCCTCCAGGGCCTCCTGGGCGGGCTCTGCGTGTGGCCACGGCCTGACAGCTTGCACCCCCTTGGCAGCCTCGGCCAGGCTCCGAGGGTCCTGCTGGCCCTGCAGCTCCCTGAAGCTTGCCGGGTCACTGAGTGGCTTGGAGGGTTGGAAGCAGAGAGGAAACAAACAGCAGTGATGTTTTCCATCCATGACAGCAAGAGCTGAGCCCAGGGGGTGTGACAGTCGTTTGATGGGTCGCCTTGGCTTTGATGTGACACCTTGCAGTGTCCCACATTTTCCAGTCCCACACCGATCTAGGGTTGCTGGGAAGGCATTTTGCAGATGTACTGAAGTCTGTAATCAGCTGGCTTTAAGTAAGGGACATTATCCTGGATGATTGGGTGGGGCTCAAGAGCAAGGCTGAGGCTTGCATGAAAAGATTAGAAATTCTGCCTGTGGACATCACTTCGGCTGTGGACAGAGCTTCAGCCATGCCTGAGTTCCAGCTGCCTGTGATCTTCCCTTCTGTGGGTTTCACATGTGCTCAGCCGGCCCCCACCATGACAGGGGCCACTGCCTGTGATAAAGCTCTCAAGGCAGCTGTAGCTATAGAAACGGGTGTAGGTGGAGATCCCCCTCTGGCCCTGCTTCTGACTGAACGCTGACTCACAGGGGCTGAGGCAGGAGGGGCAGCACTGGTGAAGGATACAGGTAATGCTTCTGAGTGCCTGCTGGGCGTGAAGCACTGCACTAAGGGCTTTATCTACACAACCTCACTTAACCTCCAAGCAGTGCTGTGAGCCATTTATCAATGATGATACTTCAGGCTGCAAGTAACACAAAACCCAACTCAGAATTGCTTAAACCATAGGACATTTGTGACCTCACATGAGAAATCCAGGGGAGAGCAGTTTCTTGGCAGCTTTGTAATGTTTTTGAGGATCCAATTCTCCATCTTGCCACTCTGTCTTCCTCAGCTTGTTATCTTGGCCTGTCAGAGGGATCCTCTCATGGTCACAAGAGAGCTGTCATGGTCTCAGGCATCACCACCACATCCAGAGGCAGAAAAATAACGGCTCCTCTTTAGACTTCTCTTTCCCAGAGGTCCTCCTAGTAGACTTTCCTTCGCCTCTCATTGCCAGGACCACATCACAAATCTGTCCCTAAACCAACCCCTGGCAAAGGGAGGAATCACTATGAGTGGCTTATACCAGTCAGATCTCCTCTCCGGAAGCATAGGGCCACTCGGTGCTGAAGTCATCCTTGAGGTTGTGCTAACAGCACAAATGGGGTGTGACTGGATGGCTGTATTTGGTTTCTATCGCAACCATAACAGATTACCACAAACTTGGTGGCTTGAAATAGCACCCATTTATGATCTCACAATTCTGGAAGCCAGAAGTGCAGGCAGGCTTGGCTGGGTTCTCTGCTTAAGCTCTCACAAGGATGAAATCAAGATGTCATTGGCTGGGACTGGAGCCTCCAGGGAAGAATCTGCTCCCAAGCTCATTTGGGGGTTGGAAGAATCCAGTTCCTTGTGATTGTAGGACTGAGACCTCCGTTTCCTTGCTGGCTGTCAGCCGGAGGTTGCTCTCTGCACTCTGTCTCATGCTTCATCTTCCAGGCAGCACCGAGTCTTCCTCATACTTCGAATCTCCCTGACTTCCTCTTCTATACCAGTCAAGAAAGTTCTCTGCTTCTAAATGCACTCCTGTGATTAGATAGGGGTGATCTCCCTGTCTTCCTGTCAGCTGTGCTGTATGACATCACACCACCACAGAGCAGTAGCTCACCTCACTCACAGTTCCAGGAACTAGGGTGTGGACTTTTGAGGGCCATTCCCAGAAATTCTGCCCACCACAATGAGGCAGACATTCCACTGGAAAGAAAATGAAGTTCAGACAGGTCAAGTGAGTTGCTCAAGGTTGTAGCAGCCAGGGATTTGTGGTTGCAAACAGCAGAATGCTGCTCGTTGAAGCAGGGCAAGAATTGCTTGGCAGGCATCTGGTACTAACAGAATCAGTGGGTAGGTTGGAGGACTGGACTCGGGCAGAAAGCAAGGGAGAGCAGAGCCAGCAAGGCACAGGAGCAGCCTGCTGGGGGACCCTCCCACCACCCCAGCTCTGTTGCTACCATCATGTGCCCTATGCCGTCAGACTCCACAAATGAGTTTGACGTGAGCCTGCACCTGTGTGTGAACACATATGTGCCCTGCAAAGCCTGTCAACCACCTGTTCCCCTTAGCAAATTGGTCCTCCCTCCTGGTTTCCCAGATGGATACATTGTCCTGGCCATTCAGGATGATTTCCATGACCCTTCAGGTTTCCTTCTACCCCCAACCAGATGATTGGTTTATTCCATAATCTCCTTCAGTGCTCTTTACAAATCTGGAATTTTCCTACTGGCCTTGGGAATAAAGGTGAGACCTCAATTCTGCAGGCTGCTTAAACATATTTTCCTTGGACTAGATTCTCTCCACAAAGGACAGAAGTCAGTTAAATCAGGGGTTAGCAAACTATGACCCATGGGTCAAATCCAGTCCCATGCTTGATTTTGTACAATCCATAAACTAAGAGTAGTTTTTACATTTTCAAATGGTTGAAAAAAACTCAAAAAGGGATAATATTTCATGACACATGAGAATTTCATGAAATTCAGATTTTAGTGTCCATAAATAAAAATGTATTGGAACCCAGCCATGTTCATTTGTTTATGTTCTGTGGCTGCTTTTGTGTACAGTGGCAGAGTTGAGTAGTTTTGACAGCAACCATATGGGCTTCAAAGCCTGTACTATCTGGACCTTAATGACAATGTCCTTACAACTACTCTGCCGGCCATTGGTGGCTATTAGTTCTGACATTAGGATACCTCACGTATCCTGAGCAGGAACCTTGCACTGGGGTGGGGATAGCAGAGGGTTTTCTCGCCTCTTATTCGCCTTCCACTTCCTGCCCTCCACGAAACCATTCTCATATGATTTCTGTGTATCGTCCTCTCGGTACAAGTTCTTGCAGAATGTGTATTTGTCTGTCTGTTTTCCTTCTGCAGCAATGGCGTTGTGTCAGGTGTCTCTCTCTGCTCCTCCCTCCACTCAGGGCTGGTGTTGCAGATCCATCCTGTAGCCCAGGGCTCCTCCCCTCTGCAGAGTCCTCCATCCACTTCCCCCAGGTGACAGCCAGGCTGCCTCCCACCTCCCACCTCCCCCATGCCACTGTGTAGGCTGGTATGGGAACTTCCCCAGGAGAGGAATTGCTGGGTCACGGCGAGGTGTGTACATGATTTGACCAGGTGATGCCAGCCAGCACCAATGTGTTCTTTGACGTACTCAAGTTCCAAACAAGTTCTTTTGGCCTTAATGATTTCTGCTTTTTAATTTTTGAGTTGTCCTCCATGCCTAGGTCACAAAACTATTCTGCTGGGTGTTCTTCTATTTTAATTGTATCTTTCACATTTATGTCTTTACTGTACCCAGAGTCTACCCTTTGCAGTGGTGTAGAGGGACCCAGCTTTAGCTTTCTCCTTGTAGCGAGGGGTGGCTGTCACCATTCACATGGGATTTAGAAGCCCAATAAGACCCTTTATCAATAGTGATCATCTTAGTGGTTTGATCATCAGTCAAATAATTCCTGTGAGGATGTGGGACCGTGACAGGAACCTCACTTGTGATATGTTTTGTGTTTATGTGAATGACAGAGTCGTGTTCTAGGTTCAGATCATTGCAGCATAAGTAGGCTTCATACTGCACAGATATAACAGTGAACTGAACTGATGGTTCACAAGTGAGAACTGCAGTTCTGGGAAATGACTGTAAAGTATTAACTTTTAGCATGAGCTTTATAGATCAATTCTGTCCAATAGAACTTTCTGTGGTGATGGAAATACTTTCTACCTGTGCTGTCCAGTACAGTAGCCATGAGCCATGCATGGCTACTAGGCACTTAAGATGTGTCCAGTGCAACTGAGGAACTGAATTTTTAGTTTTACTTAATTTTAACTAATTTTAATTTAAGTAGCTGTATGTGACTAGTGGCTGCCATATTGTTTGGTGCAGGTCAGATTAAGAAACGGTGGGACTACCACTGCTGAAATTCATACATTTACTTGAGGTTTTTGAAAAAGAAACTGGGTAATGGAGCAGGGAAAGTGGACGAGGAGGCAGCCGTGAGCAGAGGAATATTTGTTGAGAGCCTCCTCTGTGCCAGGCTCATGCATCCTTCATTTAACCCCGATGTCATTCCATGAGCTTGGGAGACTTGCTCCCGTTTAAAAGTTGGACAAGCTGAGTCTCAGAGAGGTGAAGGACTTGATGAAGGAACCCTGATGGAGAGTCTGCCCAGGAATCAACAGGTATAAGCCAGGTCCCCCATCCTGTGAGGCTGTGTGAGCCCAGAGGCTCCCCTGTTGGCTGGCCCAGCAGCCTCCCAGTCTAAATACAGAGGGAGGGCACCTCAGTTCCTAGGCGAAGCTGCCCAGAGCCAGGCCTGGGCTGAGGCTGCCGTGCCCAGTGGGACATGAGGCAGAGATCAGGGGAAGGGTCTGGAACAGGGGGTCTCAAGGATCTTCCCACTGATGTTCTGGAGACTTGAGGGGTGGGGGGTTGTCTCAGTACCTGGGGGGTCAGTGCTCTTTAGATTTGGGGTCCGGCCAGGTATACAAGCCTCCAGGCACATGCTGTACAACCAAGGATCGTCCCTCCCCACATGACTTCCACATGTCCTGCTGGACACTGGTGATATGAAAAACTTGCTTTCACTGTAATTATCTGAGACTAGAGTCTAACCCTGCTTCGTGTATAAACACAGAGGTTTTTTTGCACATTTTTAATAGACAAAGAATTTTCTAAGAATGCAATGCTTTGAGTGAGGGAAGGTTATACTTTGTTTTGTTTGGAATTTTCCAAGACTTGCTCATCATTTAAGAACCACATCACAGATGGTAACAACAGTCGTGGTGCTTTACCAGCTGATGAGGAATGCCTGTGTCCACTGCAGCTGTGATGCTGGTGTCCTTGTGAGTCTGTCCATCTGCCTATTTGTCTATCCATCTATCTATCTGATCTATCTATCTGAGTTTATTTTTTAAGCCCTTATTTCAAAAAGTGAAATACAGAGAAAGAGTGTCAACAACATTCGATTGAATATTACCTTACCCCTCTGTTTTAGTCTGTTTCTGTTCCTTATAACAAAATACCTGAAACCGGGTAATTTATAAGGAAATAAAATTTATTGTTACAGTTTCAGAGGCTGGAACTCCAAAGTCCAGGGAACACATCTGGTGAGATGCTTTCTGGTGGTGACAGTGACAGCAGAGTATCACATTGTGAAATGGTGGAGCAGAGAGAGACACTAACCTCCTCATTCACTCTCGTTTTAAAGCTCTCCAAACCATGCCTGAGACCACCCTTTTTAATCTATTCCCTATGACACGGTGCTACAATCTAATCACCTCTTCAAGGCCCCACCTTTCAATTACCATAATAGGGTTTCCCACCCTCATCAATTACAGTGGGGATGAAGCCTCAGTGAGGTTGGGGGGGTATCCAATCTATAGCACCCTCTTAAATTCAAACTTATCCATTATAAGTAGGTTTAAGTATCTGAAAACTTCATTGTGTCTGAGTGTTTGCACATTGAAATATATACCGTATTATAAAATTCCTTTTCTTTCTCCTTTAAATTCCTGTTAGGACATCATGTTAATTTTTTCAAAGTACATGTGAAAATAAGGCATATTATTTATCCAGCTCACTTGAGGATAACACAGAGACATCCCAAAATACCCATTATAAAAAGAGGGTGTGTATATTAGCGTTGGGGTCCTCTGCTTTGAGGGGCAAGGGCAGCCAAGGGGCAGGGAAGAGCTTGGCTCTAGCAGAGCCTGAAATTTACTGTGCACTGGGGTCTAAGCATCTGCCCAGCCAGACATTCTAGGATCTGTGTCATTTTTTGCCATATCTGTATAGCACCTTCATTATTTAATTTTTTCCCTTAAATTGGCTCACTCTTTTTACTTAAATAACTTTATAAGGGAGTTATATCACTGTCATAAATGTAAAATCAAAATTGTTTGAGGTGCTTATAAATATTTTTAGAATGCATTAAAATACATACTTAACTGTTTAAAACACACATGCACATATACCCCCACCCGTTCATCTGAGTGCCACGTCAAATTGCCTTAAATATTAGTTGGGGCAGGAGCCCCAAGTGTTTAGAAGCACCGTGTTATTTCATTCCATCCTCACAGGACCCCAAGGCCCCCATGGTGGAGCCCCCATTGGTGTTCACCAAGTGAATAGGGGAGGGAAATGGAGGTGCTCAGAGAGAGGAAGGAGCTGTGGAGGTCACACAGCAAAGTGGCAGTCCTGGGTCCTGTGGGGTGAAACCCAGGTTTGGCGGCTCCTGAGACCCCTCTCTCTGTGTCACAGAACTGAGGGAAAGGTCTGTCAGATGGAAACCTGGAGCCATGAGCTGCCAGGATGGGGGAAAGGAGGAAGAACAACATCTGGCCTTGTCAGGTTGTGTAAGCCACTGGGCTGGCAGCCACATGTGGCCATCAGCCTCCAGCAGGGGAAAGACATCAGAGGCTCACTCAGGGCTCCAGGTGGCATGTAAATGTGACCAGCTGGAGGCAACACCCACCCACACACAACAACTCTGGGGTCTGTTAGAAAGGGAGGGTGTGAGGAAAGAGTGGGTGGCTGCCAGGACCCGCCTTTCCCCAGAATGGCATGGCACCACGAGGGAGGTGCTTCACCAGTGCCTGCTGGGTAACAAGCATCGCTGCAGTTTACTGAAGGATTCTGTGACTTCCAAAGGAGAGGGGCCCAGAGGTAGGGGGTGAATTGATGGCTCACAGGCCAGGGAGGCACGGGGGCAGGGAGGCTAGGCCCTTCGCCATGCTTTTTTGGTGCTGGTCATCTCAAGTCATGGTTTGGAACTAGTAAATCTCTGACACCTCCTAACCCCCCTTCTTAATGGACCGAGAACAGCCTCAGGATCAGGGGCAGATAGAAAGCAATATCTAGCTAGTATTGACTTCACTTTGATTTGTTGTCATTTTTATTTGTATGGTAGTAGGAGAAAAAACTTCAGATAATTTAAATTTTATAGTGTTTATTTGAGCAAAGAACAATTCATGAATCGGGCAGCATTTGGAACCAGGAGAGGTGTGGAGAGCTCCGACACCAGTGTGAGCAGCCGCGTTTATAGGCCAAACACGGAAGTGAAGTAGAGAGATCACCTGCTTGGCTACAGCTAAGCATTTGCCTTATTTGGACATGGTCTGATCAGCTGGCTGCACATGATTGGCTGACACTTGGCTATTTGTTACAAAAATAGACTCCTGAGTTAGGCTTTCGTTTGTTTGTGTACTAAGTTAGGTTGCAGTTCATTATATAGGAATTCAAGGTAAGAGACAGCCTCAGACCAATGGCCTCCTGCTTATTGAATTTAACAATGGCTGCTTTCTATTTATGGTGAGAGATGCTGGTTTTTCATTGTTGGTTATGATGTTTACTTTTTAAAGGGAATATATATTAGTAAATAATAGGAAAATGACCAAGCATGCTGGCAGATAGGGAAAGTCCACCTCATCCTCTCACTTAGGGTCCACCCCTCCTTGAGGTGGGCAGGGGGGTTAGCCCTGTTCCACAGAAAAAGGCCAGTTGCAACTGGAAATGGTGGCATTGGGACTCTACCCAGGTCTTGTGGCCCCAAATCTCATACCCTTTTCTGTCTGCGCTTTCAGGGGCAATCCAAGAGCCAAAGGTGATAGAAGGAACTTGGAATACCTTTGCAGGGTCTGAGCTTGTCCCAGGCCCAGCCTCCCCCTGCTCTTCCTCCCCTAAGCTACTGCCAATTGCTTTATTCATTCACTCCCTCATTCATTCATTTGACAAACTTTTATTGGGCCACTCTGTCCCTGTGCTGAATGCCCTTAAGGATATCCCAGTCTGGTGAGGGAGACACAGCATAACATGCCAAATGAGAGCATATGAGCTCTGGGAGCCCAGAAGAGGGAGAGGTGAGTTCTGAAGAAGTTACCTTTTTGTCAGGGAGGGGAGAGGAAGACCAGGAGGATTTCCCAGGCAGAACTATGTGGAGGTTGGGGTGTGCACGTTGCAGGCAGAGGAATCTGTGTGGTCTTGGACTGTGGTTACTAGATGAGTTTGTTTGCATAAAAACAGTTAGGACAGCATCTGGCACACAATGAGCTCCATATAGGCCTTGGCTGTGGTTGGCCCTGAGAGCAATGGATGGGAAGTTCAAAGGGTCTGGCTGTGCTGTGCCCAAGGGTCATTGCCAGCATGAGGCTGGAGGGCTGGGCTGGATCAGATCTTGGAGGACCCTCAATATTGTGCTAAGGCCATGGGAGTTTTTTCTGTTGGCCACAGGGAGCCAGTGAAACATTTTGAAAGTTAACCTTTGATCCCTTCAGCAGCCGGTGTGGAGCAGGGGACTGGAGGAGCAGAATGGAGGAGGGATGGGGGACAAGGGAACTTCTCCCCACCCACTGGGTCCTCCCGAACACAGTATGCTCTTTCTTCACTGAGATGTTTGCTTTGTAACTTCAGAAACTAGTTCATGGAGAGACTGGAATATTAGGGGATCTGGACTTGTCTGGTTGGCCATGGGAAGCCATGGAAGGCTTCAGAGTAGGGTCAGAGCTGTTCTCAAGAAAACGGCCTTGAGAGCAAGTGCTGGTGGCCTGAGTGGGAGGGAGTGGGGACACAACAAGCTGCAGGGTCAGCTCAGTGAGAGGTCCAAGGTGGCTGCACCTGCGAGTCAGGAGGGGCCGATCCCAGCCCTGGGAGTGAGAGAGGATCAGGCCATAGCACTTAGCAAAGCCACTGGTGATTCTCCACCCTGTCCCCTGTCAGCTGAGCCAAGAAACAGCAAAGGTGTCTCTGCTGCCTCCCCAGAGCCACTCCATGGAGCACATCCTCACCTGGTTAAACCACTGGGCCTCGTGATCCAAACTCAGGGCCAATGGCTGTCAGGTTTCTAGGCCCAGAAAATTCTAACAAAGCCTTTCCCAAATGAGGACACCCACTAATAAAGTGACAGATTTGAAGTCAGTCAACCAAGAGATATTATATAAACATGTTCTATTAGAATGAAGCATTTTAAATTGCCCTTTTGTAGGTCAAAAGCAGTAAAAATCACCTCTTGCATATAATTTAATCTCTGCTGGCTTCCATGATCTATGAGAGAAATAAAGGTGGGACTTTCTAAGGTCTGTGGGAGTGCCGTGCTGGCCAGGTGGAACACAGAGGGGATGATGGGGTAAGGTCAGGTTTGGGAGGAGGTGGGCTCAGGTTCAAACCCCCATTTGTCCCAACCACCTGATAACTGACCTTTCCCTCCTCTGAAAGGCATCAACGTTGTAAGTCCAGGGAATGTTACCCAAAACAGGGCAATAAGCCCCAGCCAGAGTAGGGGTGCTCTGGGAGGGCTTCCCAGCCCTTTCTGCCCCTTTCTCCACCCGATCCTGTCTGCTCCGAGCCCTGCGCTCTGGTGAGCTGCACCCCTTTCTGTCCCCAGACACACCTGCTGCCTTTCTTCCTCCACTTGGTCTCTCTCGTTCTGCTCAACGCCAAGTCCTGCTCCTCCTGGACACCTCCCCTCTCACTCCAGACATCGCCCTCCTGGTCAGTGGGAGAGTTGGGCCCGAGCCCAGTGGACACATCCCCAATGAGCGAGGACTCTGTCTCTGCTGCCTGATGGCCAAGTGTCATTACCCAGAGGACTAATTCACTGAGGAAGGGGGCTTGTGGCCACTTCTCTCCTCCTCCCTCCCATCTCACCAGCTACCTGCACAGACCTGGCCACAGAAGGTGCCATGAGATAGCATCTATCCCGAGCAGCCTCACTGTGGCACCCCTGGGCTGGGCGCAGGGTGGGAACTGGGTAATCACACTGACCGCCAGGCAGCCAAACCCAGGGGCCACTCTTCAGGCAACCGAGTGGGTGATGATGCTTTTCACTGAGAGGAAGGAAGAGGAGCAGATGGAGGAGGATAAGGATGGGTCCGGGTAGCATGGGAGGCATCTGAGAAACCCATGGGACATATAGGGGTGGTGGCAGGGAAGCAGTCAGGCAGGGGGAGCTCATCAGGAAGCTGGCTCTGAATCTGGGGCTCAGGGGACAGGCCAGAGCTGGAGATGTAAGTGGGAAGTCATGGGCACTTAAAGCCGTGGCACTGGCCGAGACCTCTCCTGGAGTGAGTGTTCATAAAGAAAAGAAGAGGCCCTGGCTGGATCCTGCAGCACGCCGGCCTGGGGGGTTGGGACAAGGAGGAGAAACCAGCAACGTAGACAGAGCGCCAGGGAGGTAGGGGAACCCCAGGCAATAGCAGTCTCCTGGAAGCCACATAAGGGTGTCTGAGTGAGGGAGCAGTCTAGGGCCCAGTCCTTTCTCTACGGCCACGTAGCTTGTGCACTGAGAAATGGCCATTCGATTTGGCAACAGCAGTTGTGGTGACAGGTGGGAACCAAGACGTGATGGGGCAGCACATGGACTAGAGACAACTCCTTCAGGAAGTTCTGCTGTGAAGTTGAGCAGAGAAAGGGGTGGTAGCCGGGGAAGCCACAGTGTTGGAAGACACGTTTTGTGTGTTTATTTGCTTGTTGGGAGGTGGAGATGTCACAGCACATCTGTATGATTATGGGAAGGATCCAGCAGAGAGGGGCAGTGGTGGAAGCGGTTAAATGCCAGTCGCTGGGCGAGAGCTGCACTCCCAGGCCTCCCGGGAAGCGCTCAGTCCTGTTGCTCTGCAGCCACACTTCACTTCCTGGAACATTCCAAAGTGTGTCCTCATCTGTCCTGCTCTCCAGATGGCTCAGTTCTCAGTGGCTTCCTCTTCCCAACTTTACTGCATATGACCTGGAGTCACCTAATGAGGACAGCAGCTGGGCTGGGTCACTCCATACCTTGCCTTCCATGCTTCCTGTCCACCCAGTGGAGTCACTGGGGTCTGGGCCTGGAGCCACTGGCCGGGTGCAGATCTCAGCTCCTCTGTTTCCAGGCTGGGGCTTGACCAGGTTACTCCAGCTCTCTGTGCTTCAGTTTTCTCCTCAGTAAAATGGGGATGATGTTACCAACCACGTAGGGCTGTTGTGAGGAAAACGTGTAAGGGACTGAGAACAGCACCTGCACCTGCTCAGTGCTCTGAAAGGCTTAGTTGTTGTTCTTAATGCAGGAACTTGTACCTGGAACAGGGTTTCTAAGACACAGTGCTGTGGAGGTGTGGGGAGCATGGGGGTCCAGTCTACCCTAGCCAGTCTGTGCTAAGAAACTTTTAGAGTTGGTAAGGGCTGTCCCACCATCTCGTTTTGCTTGTTGATGCCCTTCAAGAATTTAGGGGCAAATAAGAAGAATCTCAGATTGGGAAGACTTAGAAACTGTCTAGTTCAGCCTCCAGCTCGAGTCACTGTTACACCCATCGAAGTCCCTTATCTGCCTCCATACCCCTCTGCCCAGAAGCTCACTGCCTTCCGAAGCAGCCCATTCCGTCCTTGGTCAGCAGAGAAAGCTTTCCCTCCTGGTGAGCTAACACTGCCTCCCTCGGGACCCCCAGTTCTCATCTTTGCCCCTCTGTCATCCTGGTCAAGCACCCCTATGGGGCCATGTAACAGGCTGCTTGCCTCCACCCTTGAGTCTTGGAGAAAGTGACTTCATAACCCTGTGCCTTCTCTTCTCCAGGCTGTGGTCTAGAACCTTTGAAGTAGAGAGAAACTGCCACCTCCCCAGTTAGACCTCAACTGACATGACTTATCTCTAGTCATGTAGTTTCACATTGAAACTCATTGAAGGAATCTCCACACGGGATTTTCTTGGCTGCTGCTCAGCCACATCCCCATTCTCGGCTTGCACTGGGTGGGTCTTGAATGCAGGACTTTATGAGTCAGGGTTACGGGCTCATAAAACACACAGGTTTAGGGTTTGCTCTGGCTTTAGGCAAAGCCTGACCCAACAACTCAAATGATGTTACCAAGTACCTTTTAGCCCCCAGAATATACAGACGGTCCCCTTAGAGTCACAAATTGCCATCACAGCTCCTTATCTCGTCCTCACACCCCCCAGGCAGTAAGCAAAGGGGATCGTGAGAGAGGACGCTTCTGTTTCCCAGATCCCAGCAGACAGCTCCTGTGTCTCATTGGCTACCTGCGCAGCCCTGTACCAATCATGGTGGCTGGGGCTGGAGTTATGCTGATTAGTGTGGGGAGACGCCATATGCCCGCGCTCGGGCCTTGTTACCTGCAGTGGTGGTGGTGGGTGGGCAACTAGATGGCGGTCTGGGAGCTGCCAGGGAGGGAGGGGATGCTGGGCGGCCCCCTATGGCCGATGACCCACTTCAGGCTGCATGCGCAGACCCAGAGATCCCCTCTGTTGAGTTCAGTGGGCCCTCCAGGAAGGACAGTTGTCTGGGTGCTGAGTACACCTGACGTAATCCTGGCCAGAACCTCATCCCAGTCATGCTGGAACATCTGCTGTGGTCTCCCTGACGTGTATGTGGCCAGCGGAGCTCCTGGCCGACCTCAGGGTTTCTGGGCTCCTCTGCCTGCTCCTCTGGCCTGACCACGACAATTGAAGCAGAGCTGAGAAGACCTTGAGGTCATCGGCTCCAGTAGCTCATCCTGTGGATGGGGCCCAAGGCCTGCTGCCAGTTCCTTGTTGGCAGTGCTGGGTTTGGAGGCAAGGGCCCCAAACTGGGCCCACCCCATCCAGGTTCCCTGTCCTGCCCCTCCTGGGTACTGTGTGGCTTCCACCCTTACAGTGGGTCTGTGCAATGCCCAGGAACTGGCTGTGATGACAAACAGCAATTCCTGTGCTGAGGACAAGGGTCCTTTAAATATTAAATGTTGATATTATCAATATCAAATATTGATAAAAGGGCATGCCAGTTAGCTCAGTTGGTTAGAGCACAGTGTTGTAACACCAACAACAAGGGTTTGGATCCCCAAACAGCTGCCAAAAAAGAAAAAGGTTGTGCATGTATTGATAAAAGATCAATAGTCACTGGTCCTGGGAAGTCCACTAAAGTGAATGCACATAAGATGGGGACCAAAGAGAGGGAAGAGCAAAACTAAAATTTATTAAAATGAGCTTATTGTACTATTTATTTAATAAAACCAGGTAATATTTTTTATTCATTCCTTTTTAAAAATAATCTTCATGACTGAAGTATGATGCTCTCATTCTTAAGCCACACATAGATTTGTTCAGGCTTGAAAAAAATTACTTCTGGAGTAATTTTTCCAACAAAACTGGGTGAGAACAAAATGGTGCTTTCTTAACTTAATGTTTTTTATTTTTGCAGCTTAATCATGAGGAGGGTCCCTTTTGCAAAAACATTTGAGGCCTTTGTTAGTTTTTACAAGGGCTTTTCCCGGTCCTCTGAGTCTCTTTTCGTGCTTCAGACCGTCCTCATCTGATTGATTTTCTTCCTCTGCTGTGAACGGGTCTGATTCTGCCATGCTCCCACAGGTTTTGCCTGTGATTCAAGAAGCTCTCCAGTATCCCCTTGACCGACATCACAAAACCTCCCTTTTTCAAGATACACAGTTTCACTTTGCAGAGGATTTGTATTGGGATTGTTATGTCTGACAATTGGGGAGAGACTGAGTAACAAAAGATGCTGAAGGGATGGGTGAGGGACAGATGCTGGTGTCAAGTGGGGGGTGGGGATGGGACTAGTTTAATAACTGGCCAGTTCATTGGTGAATATCTTCATGTTATGGCAGATTTTTCTTTCTTCCCTGACCTTGTAACTGCAGGAACATGGAAAATGAATATTCAAAAGTGAGCACCTTGGAATATCAAGAAAAGTGATAAGTAGGTTCTCCAAAACCCAGAGAGTGGAGATGCTTCAATTAAAGGCTTCTGGGGACAAGACATAGAATATGTAATTAAAAGTAGCTGAAACAATGAAAACTTTTAAAAAAATCTCACCCATAATAAGAAGTCCAGAGGTGGGTGGCTCCAGGATTGGGTAACTCAGCAGTTAAAAGCTGTCAGGGCTCTTGTTTAACTCCTCAGTGATTCTTTCAGACTTTTCCTCATGGTCATAAGAGGGCTGCTGCAGCTCCAAACATCACATCCTCACATGACAATGTCCAAAGGCAGGAAGGAAGGGGCATTTCTCTTCCCAGGCTTCTTTTTATAAGGATGAAAATCTGTCACAGAGGTTCCTTGGAAGATTTCGCCTTGAGTCCCATTGGCTAAAATTGGGTTACATGCCTGTGCCCTAGCTGCGAGGGAGGTCGGTTGTATCTGGCACTTCCTCCTGGATTGTGGGAGGCTGACTCTGCCAGGACGACAATGGCTGGTCATAGGCAGCTTACTGTGCAGAGTGATGAGTGGAAGAAGGTGGGCCCACATCCCACAGTCTTCTTCTCAATGCCTGTGTCTCTCCTCCTGCCCACAGGTCAGAGGGCCCCCAGCTCCCAACCTCCCCACAACCCAGCTTGGAGCAAGGAGGCAAGAGTGGTGAACCTCAGGACGATGGGACCAGCGACCCAGGTGCTGCTCCCGAGGGAGCCTGGCAGTCAGACAGCAGCTCCGGGAGCAGAGCCCTGGATGAAGGTTTGTTCCTGCATGTCCAGTCCTACTGCCAGGCTCACGGTTGATCCAGCCGTGCCCAGCCCTGCTGTCAGGGGCCTGTCTGCATCGATGCTACCATCTGCCCTCCAAACAGATCCTCACTCCTCCTTGATGCTTCCTGAGCTCACGGGCCCATTTCCCCGGGTCCATTGTCTTACAAACCTGGACCTTAAGAATCTGGTGTGCATGAAGCCATTAGTAGGAAAGAAGAGGGTGTTTGCTGGTTCACGTCATTTAAAAGTCCAATGCAGGTTTCAGGCACAGCTGGGATGTCAGTAGCATCCCCTGCTTCCTCTGCAATGATTTATTTTGCAGAAGGCACTCCCCTGGCCACCAGGGATGGCCACTGGCAGCTCCAGACCCATGTTCTCCCATTTCCCGGGCTGGAGGCATGGAGGGCATTTCTCTTCCCTGGAAGTTTGACTCCAAGACTTGGCCTGACTCTCACTAGCTCCTGTTGGGTCCCCTGCCCTTCCTGAACCTGACACTGTGCCGGGTGGTCTGCACTCTGTAACTGGTCAGGCCTGACTCACAAGCCCCAAGAACTGGGGTGGAGTGAAAGAGGAGGGGCAGGCTCCCCTGGGGATGGGGACTGATGCTGGCCAGCAGAATGCCAGGCAGCCACAATAGACACCAGGGTTTTCTGATGCTCAGTTGTGTGGGAGCCCACCAACAAGGCCCTGCAACACTGGGGATCACAGACAGTCACACATGTGACAGCCCTGTCCTTCACAATCCCCCCATGTTACAGGCATGCAGTTCTCTGAGAGTTGAAAATCTGTCCTACCTGTTGCCCATGCCCCACAAAGCCCCACCCCAGCTCCCAAGGGACGGCCTTGGCCTTCTCTTATTGGGGTACCATGTCCTAAGATGGAAATAATACTCACCTCTGAGATCACAGACGTACTGGCTTGTATCATCTTAGGAAACAGAGAAGAAAAAGAGGGTGTCTCTGTCCCAGCATCCCTGTGTATGATCCTAGCAAGGAGCTCTGACTGGACAGTTTCACTCCTGGGCCAGTCCCTTGGGGGTTGGGGGGGGTGTCAGAACAGCCTTGGTGGCCTCACCTCACAGGAGCATGGGTCATGGGGGACAGCTGTCTGGATGAGGGGGACATGGTGCCAGAGCCCCTCCCTCTGACTGCCCCACCCACGTGTCCCCCTGGGGAGGGCTGCTTGGCTCCCCACCCTTTGTCCTGGGTCCCGCATCTTGTGCTTGTCCAGCAGCAGGCGAGCAGCTGTTCCGTTCCGTGGAGGGCCAGGCCGCCTCTGACGAGGAGGAGGAGGCGGAGGAGGAGAAGAGGCGGGAGGAACAGAAACCACTGGTGGCCGAGGCCAAGACGCTGCTGGCGCAGCTGTCCAGCTGTGGGCGCGGGTACGTGTCCAGGGAGCTGCGTCCAGCATCTGCCGGCCACGGCCTGCAGGCTCTCAGAAGTTGTCCGGGGAAGCCCAGAGCCCCCAGGTTGGTGAGCCCCGCACTCCTGGCCTCTTCACACAGTGGCAGAGCTGGAACTTGGGAGGCTGGTGGCCAGGCTCAAGTCCAGGCTCAGCCACCCTGCAGGTTGTCTGCCAGAAGGAAATGTGTGAGGCCAAAATGAGATGATCGTCACGGGCACAGCTCACAGGTGGCTGTAATTCCCATTGGTTCTCTCTCGCTCCCTTGGCGACTGCTGCAAAGCTCTTGTGTCACTCCCAGACACTAGTGTCACTCTCAGGCCCTTCACTAGTCCATTGCTCCTTTCACTACACTGTTACAGCCCCGCCTCCAGCCTGGTCCTGGGCTGGTGCTTTCTTATTCACTGTTTAATCTTCAGGACCACCCTGGAGGGGAAGAAGGACAGGCCCAGGATGCCTGGGGCACCTCAGACAAGTCTTGAATTCTCTGAGCCTCAGTCTTCTCATCTCTAAGATGGGATGGTAACACATGTCTGGCAGAGGCTTTGTGGGGATTTGGGGTCAAGAATATAAAATGCTTAATGGGTGCCTGGTAAACAGTAGGTAGCTACAGCCGGGGAGTGGGGCGGCAACTCCATTTATTATTACATTGTGAAGGGCTGTAGATTTTCTGGGGTTATTATTATCACTGATTCTTACATCAACAACAAGTATTTATTAAGGACCTACTATGTGCCGGGCAAGTTTTGAGGCACTAGGAAAAAAGCAATAAACAAGACAGTGGCCCTCGTCTCCTGGAGCCTCTTTTCCAGTGAATGTGACAAGTGTGAAGAAGACAGACAAGAGGGGAAGGGATGGGCAGTGCAGGGATATGCTGGGAAGGTCGCTCTGAGAAGGCACTGTCTGAGCAGAGACTGGAAGATGAGGGAAGAAGGATGCGGATGTGGAGGGAAGAGCATTCGAGGAATAGGGAACAGCAGGTGTGGAACCCCGAGGGCATGTGGGAGGGACAGCGTGGAGGCCACTGTGGCTGGAGAAGAGCAGAGGAGGTGGGTGGCATCAGATGAGGCCTGTCGCCTTTCCTTTGAGTGAGATGGGGCGACAGGAGTGCTCAGCAGACAGGTGCCACAGCCTGGCCTCGCTTTTAGGAGGAGACAGTCTCGGTAACGATGCTCACACTCCGAGGCTGGATGGAGCAGACTCTGGAAAGCAGCTCCCAGTAGTGCTGGCCTCTCCTTTGCTGCAGGTGTGATGACCAGACAGCTAAGAAGCTTATTTCTTACTTTGGCTGCTTTGATGGTGCCGACCACGCCTGCACCCTGGGGGAGCTGGAGGCCCGCATCTCCTCGCTGGTGGAGCAGCTGGGGACTCAGGGCTGCAGTGGGAAGACCCAGAGGACATCTGGGGAGGAGGTCAGCAAGCCCCAGAGATGAAGGACTGGACCAATTCTAGAGTCTCACAGCTGGAAGGACCTGAGGGATCTGAGCCATGTCCTGTACCCCTTTCATAGATAGTATACCAAGACTCAGAGAGGAGATGTGGTTTCCTTTTATTTAGATTTTATGAGAAGCTTTTGGTTGCAGTTAAAAGTTCCCCTTTCAGATTAAGCTTGAGTGCAAAAGAGGAATTTATTGGAACATGGAGCTGAGAAGAACAGGGGTGGTGTAAGTGTCAGGCACAGTTGGATCCAGGGACTCAGACTAGATTGTCTCTACCGATTTGCTCTGGGTGCTGGCTGCCCTTTCCTCTACTTCAGAGGGGCTTCCTCCATGTGGTGGGGCAAGGGAAGGCAGGACCACAGACAGCTCTAGGCTTCCATTAGCCCACCTGAGAAACCTCAGAGGGAAAATGAGTCCCACTCCCAGTACATTTAATCTCAGGGAAGAACTCCAATTGGCCCAGCCTGTCTTGTACCTGTCCCTGGGCCAAACCTTGTAGTAGGGGGTGGGTTCAGTGATTGACATCCCCACCAATATCAGATAAAGTGGAGGAGGGGCAGTTTCCCACAGGAAAGAGAGTGTGGTTGTAAAAGGAGCGAGAAGGAAGGCTGAGCATCCAGCTGTGTCCATTTCACTCTGCATTTCTCATTCTCGCTACCCTGTGGTGACTTTTCTGTTCCACAGTAGCCGAATGTGCAGTGCCACCTAGAGGTGTCATTTCACTCAGCCCTAGGCCAGTGTACTTTTGCAAACTGTGGTTTTGATATAAGATAGTTTTATATTTACGTATCTGGAATTCTGGATCTGTACTGTGTTGTTTCACATCTGTGTTGTCTGATGCAGTCCTAGCTCCTTAAATAATAATAATATTTGTTTATTTATTTATTTATTTTGCCGGCTCGTACAGGGATTGAATCCTGGACCTTGGTGTTGTCATCACCATGCTCTAACCAACTGAGCTAACCAGCCAACTTATCCTTAAATAATAACTTTTAAAAATGACACCAGATGACATGTACTGCACATGAATCATGCTGGGCACTGACATGCTTGTCTCATTTTATGTTCAAAGAGCTCAATGGGGTAGGGAACAGTTTGAGAGAGGTCAGGTGGGCTGGGCCGGGGCCTATGCCCTCAACCACACCAGTGTGCCCCATTAAGCCAAGGCAGCCATGCTGTACCATCCTCTGGAGGCCACTGGGTGAGTCGTTGGGGAGAGGAAAGAGCAAGGGGGCATATGAAATCAAAGACCAAGACAGAAAAAAGCAGGCCCCGAGCATTGCAATAAATTGGATAAGGACCAAGATCATGCAAAAATTTTGTTGAGATTTGCAAAGGGGAACAAAGATGAATGTTGTTAATGGCAAGCCAGTGTGGCTGCTTCTAAACTTCTCAGTGAAACAGGGTCTGCACCACTTCCAACTTCTGGAGCCCCTGTCTCGGGTGGGTGCACCCCTCCTGTGATAAGCCCTGAAAATTCTAAGAATGTGATTCAGAAGAAATGTTACTCACCAGAGTAGGCAGCTGATGTCGACTGGCATGACATGGTAATTATGTGCCAGAGCAAGACTGCTTGTCTTCAAATCTTGGCTGTATTAACTGTGTGACTTGGGAAAGTTACTCAACTTTTCTGTACCTCAGTTTCCTCATCTGTAAAATGGGCATAATAATAATACTATGCTACATGTATCAAATGGGTGAGCTCTGTGGTGAGCTCTCAATACATATGAGTTATGGTTATCCCTGTTTTAGAAGCAGATCTCTTCTAGCCCTCTCCTGTGTTGTGTTGATCTTATTTGTTTAAGGTCGTTTTCATATTCTCACCACCATCACTCTGTTTTCCTGGAGGCCTTGATCTTGCCTGCCTGGGCACCTCTCAGGGAAGTCGTAGCCTTTTGGCAGGGGAGGGGTTACCATATGTGCAAAGTGTAGTGCTGTGGGCCATCTAGAAATAAACCAGCAGTCACAAAGTTCCAAAGGGCATAGCCACCACCCCATTTCTAAGTAAATTTCAAGGAAATGGGCTGGGGGCATTCTAGAATTAGCCAGTCTTCAAGTCCCACCTACAATGGGTGGAGGCACTGAGCCTCCCCTTCTCCCCTAGGAGCCTAGAAGGGACCCTGAACACCCAAAGGCACCAGACCTTCCACTGCTTCTCTTTCCCCCTGGTGCCAAGGGTGGGAAAGGTGCCTTGTGCCTGGCATGCCCACTTTAGAAGGTGAGTGGCCATGTGACACCTTGTGACTGCCTGTTGTCAACTCCTGGTATCCTGGTGGGATTGGTGGTCTTGGTGGCCCCCCTGAATGGGCCTTTCAGGCCCCTCTCCTGGGGCTCTCCATCCTGGGAGAGGTGGGAGAAATGGCTGGAGAGGGTCTTTTTCAGCTGTGGCCCAGGACAAGAGGCTTGAGACCTTCCTGCTATCTCAACCCCCATAGCTGCCCCATTCCTGAGGTTCTGCAGCTACCAGTCCATTCTGAGAACTGCCCATTAGCCTGCCACTAAATTCCATTTCTGTTTAAACTAGCAAGATTGGTTTCTGTTGCTTGCCACCAAAACAAATTAATTAAAAAGAATAGAAACCAGACAGAGAAGAGAAGGAAGAATAAAGTTCTTAGACTAGAGAACAAAATATGCATGCTCTTACATCAGTCCAACTCGCTGTGCAGCTTTAGGCCAGGCACTCAGCTTCTCTGGGCCTCACTGTTGGCCTCAGGCAGACAGGGTGGTTTGTCTGCCCAGTCACCTAACAGGCTGGGAGAGACCAGATGAGATGACCTCTGTGAAAAGGTCAAGGAGGGCCATGGTACTTGCTAGGGAGGTGTCAGGAGTATGGGGAAAGGGCAGCAGGGCAAGTGCTGAGCCCCTTTTTCCCCATAGGCAGAGCTGCAGAGGAAGGTGGAGGAGAATGAACATCTGAGGCTGGAGCTGCAGTTGGTGGAGACTGAGAGGGTTCGGCTGTCCCTGCTGGAGGAGAAGCTGGTGGATGTGCTGCAGCTCCTGCAGAGGCTCCGGGACCTGGTAGGCTCACGGGAGCTGGCACACTTGGGGAAGGGAAAGGTGCTCTCGGGAGGGAGCCCCTGCCTGTGTCAGGCACCGGGCATGGGCTCCCCTCACAGTAAGCAGACATGGAAGCTCAGAAATGGAGGTTCAGAGAAGCCAACTAAGCCAACTAAAAGAAAGGGTTTCAGAGGGCGGGGGGAGAGGAGGGGACCCAGCTCATTAGATGAAGCTAATGTGCCTATGATCTCAAAACTAGAAAGGATAAATACAAAAAGGAAAATTATAAGCCTACGTCCCATTTAAACATGGATGCAGAACTATTAAATAAAATTCTAGCAAACCAAATCTGACAGTGTTTAAGAAATGCTACATAACCAAGTGGACTTAACCCAGGAATTCAAGGATGAGTCTACATCAAAATCATCTATCACCAAAATATACCACATTGCAGAGTAAAGGAGAAAAACCGTATAATCATCTCAATAGATGGAGAAAAGGCAGTCAATAAAATCCAATCTGCTTTGATCATAAAATATCTCAGCATATTAAGAACAGTAGGGATCTTTCTTAATCAGATAAGGGGTCTTAACAAAATATTTCTTGCAAATCTCACACTGATAGGTGAGATGATAAGAGGAATCCTAAAACTGGACCCAAGACAAGAGGGCCTCTTGTCACTGCTTGTATGCTATCTAGAGCCAGTGCAGTAAGACAAGAAAAAGAAAGAATACAGGATTAGAAGGGAAGAAACAAACCTATCATTGATTGTAGATCATATTCATCTACATAGAATACACAAAAGAACATAGAGGTAAATTATTGGAATTCCTTGGCAAGGTGGCTGACAAAAAAATCAGAAAACTGAAATCATCAGCAAATTGTTTTTTTAAAAATTTAAGAGACCCATTAACTTACCCAGGATTATACAGCCAATATGAGGTGGAGGTAAGATTTGAACCCAGATCTGTGGGTCTCTGAGTGGGCTTTTCCCTGTGCAGCAGGCTGCCTGGGACATAGGACTGTCAAAGTCCAGCCAGATGTCACACAACCTGGGCAGGCAGAAAGAGCCGGGGATGGGTCTGACTGCCAAGTCCCAGCCCAGCCTGGCAGGTAGTGAAGGGCAGGATTCCTAGCACAGGCTCTGGGGGAGTTGCAGCCTGGGGGTCAGTACTGGTCCTTCCATCTCCCAGCTGGGTGGCTTTGGGCAAATTTCTCATTCTTTCTAAGCATTGCTTTTTTTGCTGGTTAAGATTGGCATAATAGGGCTCGGTGGTTAGCTCAGTTGGTTAGAGTGTGGTGTGATAACACCAAAGTCAAAGGTTTGGATCATGGTTCCGGCCACCACTGAAAAAAACAAAACTAAATAAAATGAGCATAATAAAATAAGTTGTTGCAAGGATCAAATGAGTGAATACACAGAAATGTTCTTTGTCATAGTTATTTCCCAAGTGACTACTTTGGCACATAGACAGTAATCCTTAAATATGTGATCTTTGATGGAGTGGATCCTGCAAGGCACTCCATCCACTTACCAAGTCTCTGAGAAACCCAGTGCTGCCAGCCTAGGGGTAGGGGGCAGGAAGAGATGATGGAAGAAGAGGCTGGGGGCTCTATCTGCCCCCTGGGAGCCGCACGGAAGCCACTAGGGGCCACCAGGTCCCATGTACTGAATGAGGACACAGCAGCCAGCCTGATCCAGCCCTGTCTCCATTTCTTTTTAAGAACATATCGAGAAGATCACTGGGGAAGATTTTGCTGAGCACGCTGGACGCTTGCAGGGACCCCATAGATGGTAGGCGAGCGCCTGTCTTCCAGAGCCTGGACAGCGCTGGAGGGCGTCCTGACCAGGAAACTCCAGGACTCTCTGTCCTAAGTGTCTAATCTGCAAAATGGTGTCGTTACTCCTGCTTTGAACACCTGCAAGGGCTAGATTTGGGAATAGGCTTTAGAAAGTTAGGTGGAAGCCCTGGGGAGAAGTGCCAAATAGAGCCAGTGTGGTCAGTGGTCAAAGCTGGTGGGGGACTGGTGGGTGCCGGCCATTCAGACAGACCCAGTTCACTGGGCTCGCTGGGGAGGCACCTCAGGTGTCTTTAACCTCCTGAGTCCTCACAATGGCCCTGTAAGGAAGGTGCTGTTATTATCCCTATTCCACAGATGAGGGGACTGAGGCACAGAGGGTCAAGTGCTAACAACGCCTAAGGCCTTGGTATCTCCCTTATGCACTACGCTATGCAGCTGTTGCTGTTTAAACAGAGTTCAGGGCAGCAGAATTTCATCAGTGCTGGCTGTGCCCAGTGCAGCCAGAAGGAGCAAGGCTGAGCTCCTGCCTCATAGGCTGGCAGGGCAACCGATGGTGATGGGCCTTTGCTGGCTGGCCTCACCAGACATCGCTGGGTAGGGTTCAGATATGTCCAGTACCCCAAATGGCCCTGGCATCACAGAGGAGATCAGGAATTACGTGCTAGAAGTGCCAGATCCCCAGTGGGAAAGGGGCAAGAGAGAGAGGGAGTTGGGCAGGACTGGGGAGGGATGCAGGGCATGATGGTGGTTGGGTCCCAGAAAGGAGGGAGAGTTGTTCTGTGGGCCAGGGTGAGCACACTGACCCTGCCCTTCCTTTCCACTCTTTCCCTCTAGAGGGGAGACCTGGCCCCTCGGCAATCCTGGATGCCCTGCACCAAGCCTTGGCTGGCTGTGAGCTCTTGCAGAGACAGCCCTTGGAACCAGCTTCCACAGCTCCTGTGCTCACCAACCCCCTCCTCATCTCCTACTGAGGTCACTAGCCCAGCCTGTGAGCACCCTGGTCAGCCTGACCACCATTGGACCAGTCTTTATGATCAGCCTGACCACCATCAGACCAGCCTCCATGATCAGGCTGACCACCATCGGACCAGCCTCCATGATCAGCCTGACCACCGTCAGACCAGCCTCCATGATTAGCCTGGCCACCGTCGGACCAGCCTCCATGATCAGGCTGACTACCATCCGACCAGCCTCCATGATCAGGCTGACCACCATCAGACCAGCCTCCATGATCAGCCTGACCACCGTCAGACCAGCCTCCGTGATCAGCCTGGCCACCGTCGGACCAGCCTCCATGATCAGGCTGACTACCATTGGACTAATCTATATGATCAGGCTTACCAGTGTCAGACCAGCCTCCATGATCAGCCTGACCACCATTGGACCAGCCTCCATGATCAGGCTGACCACGGTCAGACCAGCCTCCATGATCAGCCTGACCACCATCAGACTAGCCTCTATGACCAACAGTCTTGATCAGGCTGACCACTGTCAGGCTGCCCTGCACAGCTGGTCTGACCACTGTCACGTCATCAGAACTCTGGAGGCCATGGCTCCTTCCAAGACTGGGCCTAAGCCCAGACAGAACCTCCCACTGCAGAGCCTAGCAGTCACCCCTACCTTGGGAACCTCCCATATTCCCTTGTAGTCCCTGAATTCCTGCCACCAGAGTCCTCATTAAATCCCTGCAGTTGCTGGATCACCCTGTACCTGATGCTGTCTCCCATGCTCTCGGAGCAGAGATGCCCACTTTTCTGCCTAGTCCAGCCCAGAATTTCTTCCCTAGAGTCCCAGGATCTCCCTTCCCAGTACTGTCCCCTCCCTACCACCAGAGTGTCTGCTGCAAGGGAGACTGGGCCCAACCTTTGGGACATACCTGGTCCATTGAGAAACTCCCCACGTCCCAGTATATGTTGAAGACCAGGGAAGGCTGGGGGAATTCCAAGGCGGGAGTGATCACTGTAGGCTTCCTGGTGGAAGCTGGGCTTGAATGAGCTCTAGAAGAGAGAATTTACATGGGCAAAGAGAAGAGGGAAGGGCATTTAATTTGAGGTAACGGCAAGAGCAATAATGTGGAGCCAGAAAGGGCCCCCATTAGTACAGTACCCAGAGCCCTTCCTTCCTGGTCACACATTAGGTACTGGGCCTCATGGGGTCACAGGAAGGAGTAAGACAAGGTACCTGGTCTCACCTCACTTAGAATCTCACAGGAGAGAAAGACACATTGGCAAATAATTGCAATTGGGTGAAATCGGTGCTAAATCAATGTAAAATAAAGTGTCATGAGAGTCCAAGCAAGAGAAGTTTGTCTAAGCCAAAGAGGGCAGGTACACTACAGGGACAGCAGGGATGGGAGGGCGCCTGGTCTGCTCTGTCTGAGCTGTGGTGGGGAGGGGGGAGGGGCAGGTGATGGGGGCCTTGATGGCAGAAGAGGATGTGAGACTTGATCCCACAGGCAACAGGGAGCCATCAGGTTCCTAAGCTGCCACATGGAGGGTGGACTGGAGGCGGGGACAGAGTGAAAAAGAAGCAGCTTCAGGACTTTAGGAGCAAGGGGACCCAAAAGAGGGGGCTGTGGGGGAGGGAGGAGTCAAGGGGCAGCCACAGTGAGGCACAGGATCAGCAGACACTCCTGGGCAGGAGCAACAGGAGGGAGGGGCCTGAAGACAATGCGTTGGCGCTGGCCTCAGACACTCCTCTGCTTGGACGGGCACAGGAGGCAGGAGGGAGCCACTACAAACCCCTAAGTGGAGAAACAGACCCACCCAATTTTCAGATGGTCCCTCTGGAAATGGAATAAAAGAGACCAAGGCCATGGCCATCACAGGGGGGCCACCTCACCCCTGGTCCTGTCAGATGGGACAGGCCTGCTTGGGAAGGGCCCCAGGACCCCTCAAGGGCCAGTGCGCAGGGCCAGGCATGGGGGAGGCCGATCTGAGCAGAGGGGCTATCCCCAGATTGCACCTCTCGGCTCAGCCTGAGCCAGCTGGGCCCTACTTCCCCAGCTCTGCCACTAATGACTGCATGACCCCAGGGATGCAGACCCACTGTGCCCCTGCTCAGTAAAGGAGCTGGCTGTTCTGTATCCTGATCATGGTGGTGGTTACATGAACCTACACATATGTTAAAATTCAGTGTGGATGAGTCTGAGAGTTAAAAACTCCAGGCACACCCACTCTAGGGGGTCACACTTTTTTGAGTTTTTCCTGCAGGAGCTCTAGTAGGTTCTCCTCATGAAGACTGAAGAAAAATCTCCTTGTGCTTCTGGCAGGGATAAAGGAAAAGTAACCATTCTGATATAGGCCAAGAGCATTCTGTTCTTTTTAATAAGGCCTATCCTCAAAAGAAACTTTTACCAGAGCGTAACCCATTTGGGTTTTATTAGAGCCTAATCAACCTGGGGGAAGGGAAATACCCAACTACAGCCCTGCCTAGCCATCCTGTTCTACCTAAGGGAGGGAAAACCTGAAGACATTCACAGTCCAGGGTACAGGCTCATGGAAAGACCAGGACCACAGAATGCTTCCCCTCTTCCCACATCTTACCTCCACATCACTAAAGACCTATTTACTAGAGTTCCTTTTGCCCAGTACATCATGTCTACCTTCATCAAGTAACTACAAGGCATACTTAAAGGCAAAAAGCACAATTTGAAGAAACAGAGCAAGCATCAAAACCAGAACCAGCTATGGCAAGGATGTTGGAATTATCAGATTATGAATTTAAAACAATTATAATTATTAAGCAAGAGCTCTAATGGACGAAATAGACAGCATGCAAGAATGGACGGATAGTGTGAGTACAGAGATGGACATTCTAAGAAATAATCAAAAACACTTTAACAGAAATGAGGAATACCTTCAATGGGCTTATTAGTAGACAGGACACAGCTGAAGAAAAAAATCTCTGAGCTTGAGAATAAGTCACTAGAAACTTCAAAATTGAAAAGTAAAGAGAAAAAAGACTGAAAAAAAAAGAATATTCAAGAACTGTGTACAAAATTGTTACAAAATGTGTAACCTACTTGTAATGGGAATACCAAAAGAAGAAGAAAAAGAGAAAGAAACACAAACAATATTTGAAGCAATAATGACTGAGAATTTCCCTGAAATTAATGTCAGGCACCAAACCACAGAGCCAGAAGCTCAGAGAACACAAGCAGAATAAATCCAAAACAAACAAACAAACAAACAAACAAAAAACAAATACACCTAGGCAAATCATATTCAAACTGCAGAAAATCAAAAAGAAAAAATCTTGAAAGAATCCAGAGGAAAAATAATACCTTACCTATAGAGGAGCAAAATTAAGAATTACATCTGCCTTTTCAGAAACCATGCAAGCAAGAAGACAGTGAAGTGAAATACTTGAAGTATAGAGAGAATTAAAAAAACAAAACAAAAGCAAAAAACCAAAAACCCTACAGTTCTGTATCCTGTGAAATTATCCTTCAAAAGTGAAGGAGAAATAAAGACTTTCTCAGACAAACAAAAATTTAGGGAATTTGTTTCCAGTACATTTGGCTTATAAAAAATGTTAAAAGGAGTTCTTCAGAAAGAAGGAAAATTATATAGGTCAAAACCTCAGATCTACATAAAGAAAGGAAAAGCATTAGAGAAAAAATAAGTGAAGATAAAATAAAAACATTTATTTTTCTTATTCTAACTTGATCTAACAGACAACAGTTTGCTCAACATATTAATAGTAATAGTGCATGCAATGATTATAGTTTATTATAAGTGAAATGAATGACAGCAATGACACAAGGGAAGGAGAGAGAAATTAGGAATATTTTATTATTATAAGGTACTTGGACTATCCATGAAGCAGTATGGTGTCATTTGAATGTAGACTTGGGTTAGTCGTAAATATATACTGCAAAAAAAGTAAAAGAACAACAACAACAGTAAAAAAAAGGAGAAGTATAATTGATATGCTAAGAAAGAAGAGAAAATAGAATCATAAAATGCTGAATTAAAACCATAAAAGGCAGAGAAGAGTGGAAGACAAAAATGGGAACAAAGAAAAAGAGCAATAGGTAGAAGCAGTAACAAACATGGCAAATGTGAGAGTACTTCAAAATGCTCATGGAAAGATTTGTTTTATCTAATGATTCTATTTCTCCACAAACTTTTTGAAGTACCTTAATATTAACTCAACTCTATCAATTATCACTTTAAACATCAATGGTCTAAACACACCAATTAGAAGACAGAGATTGTCAGGATGGATCAAAAAACAAGACCCAACTATATGTTGTCTAGAAGAAACCTGCTTTAAATATAAAGACACATGTAGATTAAAAGTAAAGGGGTAAAGAAAATAAATAAATAAATAAATGGATGAATGAATGAATGAATGAATAAATAAATAAATGGATGAAGAAACATATTACCATGATAATACTCATCAAAATAATGATGGAATAGCTATATTAATTTCAGGCAGAGCAAACTTCAGAGCAAGGAAAATTATCGGGGACAAAAAGAGGCATTATGTAATGATAAATGGGTCAATTCTCCAAGAAGACATAACAATCCCAAATGGGTATGTGACTAACAAGAGAGTAACAAAATAGAGACAAAAACTGATAGAACTGTAAGGAGAAATAGATAAATCCCTATTTTCGTTGGATACTTTAGTACCCTATATCAGAAATGGACAGATCCAGATCCTACATGCAGAAAATCAGTAAGGACATAGTTGAACTCAACAGCACCACCAATCAATGGGATATAATTGACATCTATAGAATATTTCATCCAAGTACAGCTGAATACACATTCTTCTCAAAGTCAAAGAACATTCACCAAGATAGAGCACATTCTGGGCCATAAAACACAGCTTAAAAAATTTAAAAGAGTAGAAATCATACAATGCTCTCAGATGACAATAGAATTAAACTGGAAATCAATAACAGAAAAATAGCTTCAAAATCTTGAAATACTTAGAGATTAAGCAACTTGCTTCTAAATAATATGAGTCAAAGAAGAAATCTGAAAAAAAAATTTTAAATACTTTGAACTAAATACAAATAGAAATACAACCTATCAAAATTTGTAGGATGCAGCAAAAACAGTGCTTAAAGGGAAATTTATACCACTTAATGCATATATTAGAAAAGTAGAAAGATCTAAAATCAATAATCTAAGATTCGACCTCAGGAAACTATAAGAAGAAGAGCATATTCACTCCAAAGTAAGAAGAAGAAAAGAAATAATAAAAATTAGAGCAGAAATCAATGATATTGAAAACAGAAAACCAGAAGAGAAAATTAAAACCAAAGCTAATTAAAAAAGAAAAAGACACAAATTACTAATATCAGAAATGAAAGAGGGAACATCACTACAGATCCCATGGACATCAAAAGGATATTAAAGGAATACCTCTATGCCCATAATTTTGATAAGCTATATGAAATAGATCAATTCCTTGAAAGACACAATCTGCCAACACATACAAGAAGAAATAGATACTCTGAATAGGTCTATGTATATTAAAGAATTTAATCAATAATAATAACCTTCCAAAACAGATGATAAATTCTACAGTGAACTTTAAGGAAGAAATTATACCAATTCTCTACAATCTTCCAGAAGATAGAAGCAGAGGGAATATTTCCTAACTCATTCTATGAGGCCAGCATTACCCTTATACCTAAACCAAAGACATTACAAGAAAACTACAGATGAATATCTTTCATAAACATAGATGCAAAAACCCTCAACAAAATGTTAGCAAATCGAAGTAAACAATGTATAAGAAAAATTATACAACACGACCAAGTGGGATTTATCCCAGATAATGACTGGTTTAACATTTGAAAATCAATTTACCTAATACATCACGTCAACAGGCTAAAGAGGAAAGATCACATCATCATATCAATAGATACAGAAAAGCATTTGACAAAATCCAACACCCATTTATGATAAAAATTCTCAGAAAGTTAGGAATAGAGGAGAACTTCCTCAACTTCATAAAGAACATCTATACCAAAAAAACTCTACAGCAAACATCACATTTAATGGTGAGAAACAGGAAGCTTTCCTGCTAAGATCAGGGATTAAGGATGTTCTCTCTAACCACTCTTTTTCAATATCTTACTGGAAGTCATAGCTAATTCAGTAGGACAAGAAAAGTAAATAGAAGGTACACACATTGGGAAGAAAGACATAAACCTGTCTCAATTTGCAGATGAAATGGTCACCTATGTAGAAAATCCAAAAGAATCAACTACAAAAAAAAAAAAAAAAAATCTCCTGGAACTAATATGCAATTATAGCAAAGTTGTGGGATACAAGGTTAATACACAAAAGTCAATTGTTTTCCTATATACCAGCAATGAACAAGTGGGATTTGAAAGTAAAAACACAATACTACCATTTACATTAACACCCCAAAAATGAAATAGGTATGAATCTAATAAGATAAGCACAAGATCTATATGAGAAAAACTATAAAACTCTAATGAAAGAAATCAAAGAACTAAACACATGGAGAAATATACAATGTTCATGATTAGGAAGACTCACTATCATCAAGATGTCAGTTCTTCCCAACTTGATCTATAAATTCAGTGTTATCCCAATCAAACTCCCAGAAAGTTATTTTGTGGATATTGATAAACCGATTCTAAAGTTTACATGGGGAGGCAAAAGACTGAGAATAGCCAACTCAATACTGAAGGATGAGAACAAAATTGTAGGACTGACATTACCCAATTTCAAGACTTACTATAAAGCTACAGTAATCAAGACAGTGTGGTATTTGTGAAAGAAAAGATAAATAGATCAATGGAACAGAACAGAGAGCTCAGAAATAGACCCAAATAAATAAATATAGTCAAATGATCTTTGACAAAGGAGCAAAGACAATACAATGAAAAAAAGAAAGCTTTTTTCAACAAATGGTGCTGGAATAACTGAACATTCACATGAAAAAAAATTTAGATGTAGACCTTACACTTTTCACAAAAATTAACTCAAAATGGACCACAGACCTAAATATAAAAGAGCAAGATAACTCCTAGAAGATAACACAGTAGAAATCTAGATTACTTAGGTATGGTTATGACTTTTTAAATATAACACCAGAGGCACAACCCATCAAAGAAATAATTGATAAGCTGGGACTTCATTAAAATTTAAAACTTCTACTCTGCACAAGACTCTGTCAAGAGAATAGGAATACAAGCCACAGACTGGGAGAAAATATTTGCAAAAGACATATCTGATAGAGGACTATTATCCAAAATACACAGAGAACTCTTAAAACTTAAGAATAAGAATATGAACAATCAATTAAAAAATACGCAAAAGATCTAAACAGACACCTCACGAAAGAAGATATACCTATGGCAAATATGCATATGAAAACATGTTCAACATCACCATATCATTAGAGAATTGCAGATTAAAACAATGAAATACCACTATACACCTATTAGAATGGTCAAAACACTGACAACACCAACTCCTGGTGAGGATGTGAAGCAACAGGAATTCTCATTCATTGCTGGTGGGAAAATGGTACAGCCACTTTGGAAGACAGTTTGGCAGTTTCTTACAAAGGTAAGTATACTCTCACCATACAATCCGGCAGTGGTATTCACACAATGGAGTTGAAAACATGTTCACACGAAAATCTGCACACGGATGTTTGTAACAGCTTTCATCATAAAGCCAAAACTTGAAAGCAGGCAAGATGTCCTTCTGTAGGTGAATGGGTAAATAAACTGTGGTATACCCAGACGTTCTATCTTTCCATGAACTTTTTAAAAGTACCTTCATATAATGGTAAATATAAGTCGTTATACATTTGTCCAAACCCGTAGAATGTAAAACATAAGAGTTGCTCTGGGGGAAGCCAGCTGCTATGTTGTGAGCACTCCCAAGCCCCCTTGTGGACAGGGCCACCTGGAGTCTTCAAAGTCTCCTGTCAGGCCAGCCCGTGGCTCACTTGGGAGAATAAGGTGCCGATAACACCAAGGCCACGGGTTCGGATCACATATAGGGATGGCCGGTTAGCTGAATGGGTGAGCGTGGTGCTGACAACACCAAGTCGAGGGTTAAGATGCCCTTACCAGTCATCTTTCGAAAAAAAAAAAGTCTCCTGTCAACAGCCAGCAGGAACTGAGGCCTCCTGCCCAGAGCCATGGCTCACATCCTGGATGTGTCTCCTCCAGCACTGGTCACATTCTCCACTGCTCCCAGCCCTGCCCAGCTGAGATCTTGACAGCAACATTCAGACCCAGAAATGCCCAACTAAGCCACTCCCAAGTCCTTGGCCCACAGAAACCATGTCAGATAATGAGTAAAATGTTATTGTTTCAAGCTGCTAGTTTGGGGGATGACTTGTTATGCAGCAGTAGATAACAAATACATTTTCTAACATAAACTCATGCTTCATCAGAACTCAGAGTGATGTATGTGTGCTTGTGATGGATGTTTAGGTATGTCAGTAACCATCAGAGGCCTGACAAAAATCACATAATCACTAGCAGGCACGGAGCCAGCTGAAGGAGCACTCATAGGCACAGAGGTTCTCAGGGGAAGGGGGCGAGTGTACACACACTTGCTCAGGCCTGATCATTTCTGGTTCCCCCTCAAATATAGTGCCGAGCACAGGCCAGGGTCTGGGGGCACAGGGTTCAGGGGTGCAGGTGGCTGAAAGGTGGGAGGTGAGGAAGAGGGATCCCGTGTGAGCCGAGGCAGGCTCCACATCCCCCGTGCATGACCATCGTGTTACCAAACCGAGAGGGGTCTGTCATCCACTGCCTAAATATCTAAGAAATCTCTAACACCAAATTTTGCAGTGTTAAAGATTAGCATTTATTTGGATGGCTATTCAAAGTAGCCCATGGTAGCCAAGGGAGGTTTTAAGATACTAGACTCACCAATAGCTTAGAATCAAAAGCATTTATAGAACAAAATCATGGGGTGGGGGGGGGGGTGGAGGTCCTGGGAGTCATGTGTGAATCTGACTGGTTAGCAGTGAGGTCAATATCATTATTCCTGGCAGCTTGCCATGGTGCCTTGGTGTCCCAGGTGTGTGTGCTTCAAAACAGGTTCGTAGTTGGTGGTTATCTGTGAAGACAACTGTAGATCGATGTTACAGGTGTTATCCTAAGCCATAAGGATTTATTTAAGGAACAAACATTCTGACCTTCCAATCAAGTCTTAGCCTAAGGAAGTTTGATTAGTCAACTGTGCTCTTATTATTAACAGAATTTGTAACTCCTGGGAATCCAGCCTGTCCTACCTGGTCAAGCAGTTTTTCTTAAGCTCTCCCCTTTTGCCCCAGACTCGGGTCAGGGAGATAGCTGGGAAAAAGTGGGGTTTGTTCCCAGGTTTCAATTGTTCCACTGGACTTCATTTACAAAACACAAATTCAGAGATAAGATTGCTACAAATTTCATGACAGCAGCCAGAGCTTGAAACCCCAAGCACAGGACCCTTCTGAATGAGAATTCCTGTGCAGCTACACTGGTCTCGTGCCCATAAAGCTGGCCCTGGGTGTGTGGGTGTGTGGGTGGGGGAAGGCGGGGGACTGCAGCAATATTTCAGGAACAATAGGAGAATTGAATATTTGGGGACAGACTTCACTCTACCCCTCTTTTTTTGCCTTTTTTTCTAGAAGGGCTTCTTTGGGATTGTTCAAATGGCCTGCAACTTGTTAAAAATATTCTCTGGAAAATTCTAAGTAATGCCCTCTTACTGGCAAAAAAAACCCAACCAACCCCAAAATAAAACATTCCATTGATCTTAAATTGCCCCCACTGCCTTTAAAAAATATCCTGTAATTTCACACTGTTGCCACTAGGTCGCAAAGGCATTCATTGAAAGGAGGAAGGAATGGTCCAGAGTTCCAAATCCCCTCCAGGCATGGGCTCAGGGAGTCCGAGTTTAACTCATTTGGATTGTCCCTTCCCAGGGCATCATCTGTGCTACTGTTTACTTAATATTTTCTTAGAATTAGTTCTCTTTTTGAGCTTGGGTAATGTATTTTAAGAAGGAAAGTCTATATGCTCTAATTTCTATATCACAAAAGGAGTTATTCTCTGGTTTCTCTTTAGAACATTCCTCTTAGGTTGTCAGCTGACCCTTTATGGCAGCATTACAGACACAGAAGTTGAGACTCAGAGTATGAGTGGTTTGCCCTGCTAGGAAGTGCAGAGCTAGGTCTTAAAGTGTGGGGCTGTGTGGTGCTCTATCCCGGAACCTCATGCCTCCTAGCGCATGGTGAAGAAAGAGCTCAAATCTTTTCTAGTACTTTCAGTCTTTAAATCTCTGGCACCACCTGGCGTGCCCTCACTCTCAGCTTTGCTTCCCATTTCACTGACAAAATCCTTGCAGTCAGAGGAGAACTTCCACCACCATATCTACCCTCCTCCCCCTGTGCAGGCCCAGATCGTCTACATGCTCTCTGTTGCTGTAGATGAACTGTCTGCTCCTAGCTCAGGCCTTATGAAGTGCCAGGCGCTGTTCTATGCACTTTACTTACAATAACTAATTTAATTCTCACAACATCCTATGTGGAAAATACTATTATTATCCCCATTTTGCAGATGAGAAAACTGAGGCACAGAGAGGTTCAATAACTTGCCCAAGTTAACATGGATTAAAATCCAAACTCTTAGGCCGGCCCGTGGCTCACTTGGGAGAGTGTGGTGTTGATAACACCAAGGGTTCGGATCCCTGTATAGGGATGGCCAGTTATCTCACTTGGGAGAGCGTGGTGCTGACAACACCAAGTCATGGGTTAAGATCCCCTTACCGGTCATCTTTAAAAAAAAAAAAAAAAAAAAAAAAATCCAGACTCCTTTACCAAGACCTGGAACACTCCACCCTTGGGTCTTTGGGTCTTTGCATGGCTGCCTCTATCTTATCAATTGGGTCTCAGCACAAATGTCACCTCCTCAGAGAGGGCTTCCCATATCATCCAATTTATAGTGTCCCCCAGTCTCTATTACATCATCCTCTTTTACTGTTTTAACATCGATTACTGTTTTATGAAATTATTATTCATTTTCTTATATAATGGCTTGTTTCTGTCCTGGCCCCCTGCTCTCCTCCAGGGTGTCTGCTCCATGAGAGCAGAGACCACATCTGCCCTGCTTACCTCTGTATTCTAGCACCTGGTACAGGTGGGTGGTGGCTTAATAAACATCTGTGAAAATAAATGGAGGAAGGAAAGAAGGAAGGGAGGAACAAGGCCCTGAACCCCTTCAATGTCCCACCTCCCATGACTAGAACGAGGAGGATGGTTCCTAGAGGAAGAGAGAGTGGCAGCAGAGAAGAGTATGATGAAAAGAGACCTTGCCTGGAAAGGAGCTCAGGGGCCATGGGACTTCCCAAGGCCAATCCAGGCTGGGCCCCACACTCAGCTGGGAGTATGTTTTCCTGATTCAGGTTGTCAGATTTGGCAAATAAAAATACAGGATGCCCAGTAAAAAATCTGAATTTCAGATAAACAATGAATAATTTTTTAGTGTAAGTGTGTTGCGTGCAATATGAGGGTACTTCAAAAAGTTCATGGAAAGATTCATATTACCTTTCAACTATTTTTTTCACGAACTTTCTGAAGTATCCTCGTATTGGGGACATACTTATACTAAAAACATTGTTTGCTGTTTATCTGAAAATCCAAATTTACTGGTCATCCTATATTTTATCTGGTGGTCATCCTATCCTAGATCCTTACCTTGTGCTAAGAGCTGCAGAATATTCCACCGAGCACTAGCCTGCTTTTTCTATATGGAACATTTTTTTTTTACTCCCAAATAAGGAAGTACAGTCTCCTCATTTGTTCTACCGGAAAGAGAATGTCCATGGAAATGGCAGCTTGGTAGAGGAGAATGGCTCCTGGGGGTGGATAAATACCAAGGGGTGGGCAGGACAACTGCTTTGTCCTGAACTCAAAGTGGGCTTTCAGAATCTGCTTGTGCCCTTGAAATTTCCTTCCCCAGGTACAGAGGGCTTGAATGGTATCTATTTCCCTGGGCTGCTGAAGAAGGCCGGAAGAGGAATGCTCAGCCTGGGAGGAAAAGATTTATGGGAATGTGGGCTTACTGGGTGATTCATCCATTCATTCAGCCTCAACCAGCAGCCAGGTGCAGGGACTCAGATAAATGGTGCTGTCCTGGAGGATGGGGAGATGAATTTGGAACCCTGGACCAACAAGTGATGCCTGCTTCCAAATCTGTCTTCATGGTTGAATGGGAAGAGTGCATTTTACCCGCTTTGGCTTTTTTTCTCTCTCTCTCCTTCCTTCCCTGTTCTTTTTCTCTTTTTCAATCTCCTCTCTCACCTTTCTAGCCATTTGTCACTTAAACTTAATTACCAACTAGTACCATAAAGGAATGATCACTAGTGCACTCAGGCAGGGGACCTGGTCTTCGTCTCATTTTCCTTGTTTGTCCAAGACCATCCTGTTCTTCCCCCACCCTAACCAGAACTAGCCAACTTCATTCAACTTGGCTTGGAGTTCATTTGCATGCCCTTCTCTGATTGGCTTATACAAAACCCCTGGGGCACCTAACTCTCCACTCATTGCTCCCACTCCCATCTTCCTGCTGGAGTCTTACTTGGTCCAACCAATATCCTGGGATTCTCAGATCTGGCTCTGCCCTGTGGCCTTGTCTGCTCAATTATCCCTTGATAAAGTGCCAGTGGGTCATCTCTCCTGGCTTGGGGTTAAAAGATCTAGGTTCAAGCTAGAATTTGGCACTGAAAAATTATGTGATCTTGAATGAGTCCCTTTGCTTCTCTGAGACTCAGTTCCTACATCTGTATAAAGGGAATAATTCTCATGGTGAGGTCCTCATGAAAATATTCTGCAGTGGTTAATATGGACTCTTAATCCACACTGCCTGAGTTTAAATCTTTCCCCTTCCACTTACCAACAGGGTTCCCAGGACAAGTTCCCTGCTTCCCTTTCCTCAATTGGTTGGAATGAGTCTAAATAATAAGTGAATAAGTCAAATAAGTGCATATGTGTAAAAATAATTAAAACAGTGCTCTGAATACAAGTGTCTAATAAATATCATCTGTTATTGTAGTGGATAATAAAGTCCTTTATCCATCCAAGTGCTGTTAATATTATTATTATTGCCCAGTGAGTTTTTGGGCACAGGTTGGGAAAAATCAGTTGAATACATCCCTGACAAAGGGGCCAGAGGTTGCATGTGTAGAGAGTTCAAAAGAGTGAGGCCTTAACCCCTCTGAGCCTCATTATCCTTGTCTGTAAAATGGCAATAACAACTTCATCTCTGCCTACTTCCCTGGAAAGCCCTAGTGCCTGCCCACTGTGAGTATTTAAAGCATCTTTTTTTTTTTTTTGGCGGCTGGTCAGTGCGGGGATCCCAACCCTTGACCCAGGTGTTAAAGAATATTTATTGAATGAATGAAAGTAAGAACCATGTGGAGTGACAGTGGCATGGCAAGCTTCAGGGTTCTGCTCTGAGCAACATCGGTACTGACTTGCTGCCCATGAGACCTGATGCACTGAAGGCCCACATAAGGCAGTGGGTGAATGCTGAGTTGAGCAGACAGGCTGGGTGGTGTGCTGGTCAGGGCTTCACATTTGGATAATGGGCACTCTCATATTCTCTTGGTGAGAGTGCAAATGTATTGGTACAGCCTTTTTGGAGGATTATTTAGTGCTAGCTATCACAGTTTTAAAAGAGCGCACAGTAGCAAGAGGAGAGATTTTTGAATGTTTTTGTCACAAAGAAATGATAAATGAATGAGGTGATGGTTACATTAACTACCCTAACCCAATCATTATACAACATATATATGTAACAAAACATCAGATTGTACCCCATAAGTATGTATAATTACTATGTGTCAATTAAAATAAAAAAACCAACAACACACAAATTGACCTAGTAGTTCCATTTACAGGAAATCGTCATCCAGATATCCTGGCTCAAGTGTACCAAGATTTATAGAGATAGCGTGCTCACTGCAGCTCTTTGCAGTAGTGAAAAACTGGAAATGACCTAAATGCCCCTTGATATGGGACTGGATAAATACAAGTGAACTTCAAAAAGTTTATGGAAAGATTCATATTACCTTTCAATTCTATTTAAAAGAAGAAGGTAAGGAGGACTTAATCAGGACCATTGCAATAGGTATATGGACCACTGCAACAGGGTCTTGCAATGGGGAAGAGGGATTGGGTTAAACTCTGAATACAGCATGGGTAAATGGGAATTTATAGCCAAAAAGCAGGGTAAGTGGCAGTGGATGGAAAATTATTAAATAGAAACATTAGGAGTAAGGGGGGGAGGGGATTTTGGCTAAACTGATTCTTGCAGAAGACTGGCCAGGGTGATCAGACATTACCTGGGGGATGGTGGAGGATGAGGAACTCATCATATATATAGGATGATCAGATATCTAGGGTGGGGGTTCTTGCTAAACTGATTTAGCAGGGTTCTTTGCTTAAAACTGGGTTTTACAAGGAAAAACTGGGTTTTACAAGGAAATACAGAAGGTTCAGGAGCCTGGCTAAAGTTTGGTCAAGCAAAGAAACTTTGTCAATCTGGATAACATCTAAAAGGCTATATGCCAAAGTCAAGGGTGGTTATCTCTGAAGAAAAGGAATAACTTTAAATTAAAATTTTAATTTGAATAAAAGCAAGAACTCCCATTTGAAGCCCAGAAGACCTCACTGGAGTCTGATCAACACCACTGTGTGACTCAAGAAAATGCTGTTCACTTCTTTGGGCTGCAGCTTCGCACAGTGACTACCTCCCAGCGTTGTGATGACGGTGAGATGAAAAAAATGGACAGATCACAGTTAGAGCTCGGCCTTATAACACAAAGGTCAAGGGCTCGGATTCCCTTACCGGCCAGCCACCAAAAAAAAAAAGGAAAAATAAAAAAATAAAAAAATGGACAGATCATTATAGCGATCAGGAAGGGCGACCCGAAGGAGGGGGCATGAGACCTTGAAAGATCTTGAAAGGCCCGCATTTTAATTCCTAGCTGTCTTTTCCTCATATTCAACTGGCCCGGGCTTTTTAACTACTCACCAGGTGCCTTGAGAGGCGCCGCAGAAGCCTGGCGCGTGCGCAGCGTGAGCATCTTCGGCTGCGCTTCACCCAGGTACTACAACTCCCGGCAGGCCCCGCGCGTGCCTCAGGCGCGTCGCGGACTGCTGACGTAACGCAGTAGCGCGGGGAATTTCGAGTGTCAGTGGAGCGCGGGAGGCCAGTAAGTGGTGGACCCCAGCATCCTCAGGAACGACCATGGACTACCCCCTGGCTGAGCCTCGGTGGCCTCCGGGCCTGGGAGTCATGAAGGTAAGTGCTTCGGGGAGGTCGGGGATTCCCAGGTGTTCGCGGGAGGCCAGCCCCACCTTGAGGAAGAGAGAAGATGAGGCGCAAGCGGCGAGCTGGGCCAGGATACCCCGCTCGGCTCTGCCACTTGGCGACCGCGTGGTTCTGGCCTCAGTTTCCTCCCTTGAGAAGTGACAGAGACAGGTCTCGGTCCGTCATGTTGAGCTGAGGCAAGTATTCTGTGGTTCAGTCACAGCTATAACACTGACATCGAGAAAAGCAGTTATTCTAAACAGTGACAACGACAATGACAGCTAATCCTGTCTGAGAGCTTAGTGTGTATCAAGCACTATGTAAACAGTGACATCGGACATGATTCTGGGTGGACACCGCACCAGATAACATTTATTTAAACACATAGGGAAGCAGGTAGTCTCCTTTACATGCCCTTTCGTTTCTTCTAATTGCCCTCAAGAAGCCTAGGGCTGGTTTATCCTAACGTATGCCCCAATTCCTAACATGTCCTAACTCCTCTCTAACAATTGCTCATCTCTCTCTCTCTCTCTCTTTTAAAGATGACCGGTAAGGGGATCTTAACCCTTGACTTGGTGTTGTCAGCACCACACTCTCCCAAGTGAGCCAGGTGCAGGCCCTGCTCATCTCTTTCTTTTAAACAGAGATCAGGACTTAGGCTCAGCACTAGTCTTTCATTTTATTGAGTTGTTTCACTTAAAAGACATTTATTTTTGTGGCCACTTTCTGTCTTTGCAAGGCATATCACTTTCCACTTACAGTAGTGGTGAGCCCTGGATTCCTGCTAGGTTTGCTTAAGAGCAGATGCACTTTGCTGTGCTGGCTAAGCATCAGTTTCATGGTTTTTCTTCTTGCTCTGTGGTTATTTTCATTTCGACTGTTGGTAAGATAACTTTCTCTTTCTGTTGCTCAGTTTTGTAAACTTGGTGTTATATTTTCTGTCCCACTGACTCATAAAGCTGATGTTGAGGATTAAGTGAAGGGACTTTGGGGAGGGAAGTAGGTATAAGGCCTTGTTCTTCCCGGTGTCATCAGTGTCATCTGCAGTGCTTGGGGACTTGAGATATCCCCATGGTGAAAAGCTGATATTGTGGAAGGATCCGGGCAAGCTGTGGTTTTTGAGGTTGTGGTGGCGTTGGCACCAAGATGCAGTGGAGAAGAGAATATATTTGACTTCCAGTGGTCCTGGGTTAAATCTGGTCTCTGCCTCTTATTAACAGTGTGACCTTGAATTAGTTACTTAACTTCTCTGAGCCTGAATTTCCTCAACTATGAACTATAGACAAAAATAAACAGTTCATAGAGTTGGTTAAATGAGTTGATGTATGTGGGTAGGGATCCAGCTGGCTTATTCACTGTGCTTAACACAGTGACTGGCACAAAATGGATGCTCAAAAATCATTTTCTTATTGATTAAAGGTATCTGGAATGTAGTAAACATTCAATTAGTATATCTTTATTCTTATTTTTAGCACTTAACACATATTATGTGCTTTTCTTCTCTTTTTATTTGTTGTCATGAAGATTGGATAGGATAAAGAAAGTGAAAGAGCTCTGTAATCTGTAAAACTCCTGCTTTGTAGATTTAAGCGTATATTACATATTCCTACAACTTCATGGTATTCTTCAGAGGTAGGTTCCATGTCTTCTCTGGCTTTGATATCTCACCACAGCAAGGAATATAGACTTTGGCACCAGAAAGTATTCAATGAGTGTTCAACCAGAGAGTTGATTAAGCCCATGTTTAGCTTACATTAGAATCATAGAATCTTGAGGTTAGAAAGCCAGCCCCCTCCAATATTTTAATCCCTTTTATAACATACTTGCGAATTTCTCGTCTAATTTTTGGTTGAACTCCTCCAGGGGTAAAGAACTAACTTCTACAAAAAGCAGCTCTGACTGAAGTTCTTTCTTATATTGAATAGAAATTTGATTTGGAATCCATGGCCTAGGGTCCATAGAAAGACTGTGGTGTCTGGAATTATATACAAAATTTTTGTTTGTATGTTTGTTTTTCTGAGAAGAGAGTCCGTAGTTTCCATCCAATTTTCAAAGGGATCTATAACCCAAAAGACATTAGAACTTTCTTTATAATTATTAACTCTTTTCACCCATTCTTTACTTCCCCCTTCACTTTTTCTCTCTAAACTAAAGAAATTTTGGGGCATCTGCTAACCTGTTCAGGCATTTTTGTTTGGATTAGGCACATATGATGTTCATGTTACTTTCTCAGAGTGATGACTGGAAATTTGCCCAAGAATGTTATAGCTTATCTGGTGCACTGTCACATTCAGAACCATTCTCCTTCGTGAAGAGGATGGCATATATAAGAAAGTGTAATAGGCTGGTTCTTGCTTCTGGTCTTGCCTCTGCTCTTCATTGATCTTTAACATAATCCTCTAGATTTTTTGTCTGTGGTAGCTTACCATCCAGAATAATAGAAGGTTTTAGCATTTTAATGTTTATTTCCCTGGTTTTACTCTAACAAAATTTACAGTTTTTGAAAGATTATAAGTGTAATATGTGTACACAGAAAAAACATTACAATTTAGAATAAAATAAAAGAAAATGAAAATCACCCATAATCCTACCATCCAGAGGTAACCACTGTTTAACATTTTCTCTTATTTTCCTTCAGTTTTTGTACATTTAACATTTGGGATCGCCTTGGAGTCAATTTTTTGGGTTTGATCCAACCACTTAGCAGCTCTGTCTAAAGATAGGCTTTATCTTTAAAACTGGGATACTGATGCTATGGACTTCATAAGATTGTTATGAAGATTAAACTATAGTGTTGCGGGCCGAGCCCGTGGCGCACTCGGGAGAGTGCGGCACTGGGAGCGCAGCGACGCTCCCGCCGTGGGTTCGGATCCTATATAGGACTGGCCGGTGCACTCACTGGCTGAGTGCCGGTCACGAAAAAGACAAAAAAAAAAAAAATAAAATAAAAATAAAAATAAAAAATAAACTATAGTGTTGCTATTATTATGTAATATAATTATAGGTTTGCTTTCTGACTTTTTTATAAAAAGTATCTATGAAACAAAGAAAATTAAGAAAACAAACAAAAGTTATCCATTAAAACATGAAAATTTTCCTGTGGCATTGATTATTCTTTGAAAGCATACTTTTTAATGGCTACACAATATTTTACCATAGGGACTGTTAGTGACATTAGTCTTTTTTGTTTATATTTTTAAAATTTAGGTAGAAGAGTCACATAGTTCAAAAAATTTATAAAATGGAAAGTAAAATTCTCCCTCCTACCATGTCCCTCATTAGTCCGGTTTCCTCACACTTAGTGACCATTATTTATTACTTTCTTGTGAATCTTTTGAGAATTCCTTTATGTATATACATATGATATGATAAAAATAGAATGCACTTATTCCTCCCTCCCTTTTTAACAAAAGGTAGCATACCATATGTACTGTCTGTACTTTACTTCCTTTTCTCCCCTATCTTGGCAATCTTTTCATATTAGTACGTAAGAGAGCTCCCTATTTTTTATTATTTTTTAAAATATTTGCTCAGTATTCTATTTAATGGAGGAACATTTTATTTTAAATAATTTAAAAGATTTCAGGTTGCAAGAATAGATCCTTTCCTGTTTAGATTGCATTCCACGTTGACACACATATCTGACTTTCCTGATGGTCTGTCTCTTCACCTCCCTCTGCTGTCACCGGCCCCAGCTACTTCCAGGGCTTCCTCATTTGGCTTCGCTGTGTAGTACCATGCAGAAAGCACTGGACTACCAGTAAGGAGACAGGAATTTTATTTTATTATTATTATTTTTATGCGGCTGGCTGGTATGGGGATCTGAACTCATTATCTTGTGTTACAAGGCTGCACTCTAACCAGCTGAGCTAATCAGGCAGCCTTTTTTTTTTTTTGAGACAGGAATTTTAGTCCTGGCTTGATTCATGCCCGGTATTGCGTGCTTGTACTGGAGACAAGTTCTTCATTTGTGAAGTAAAGGTTTTCACAAAATGTTTTCTAACGTTTGGCTTTAATATTCTCTGATTTGCTTCTTGACCTGTGTGGTAAATATGGCTAATGGTACTTTTTACCTAACAGTGACTGTAGGCCAGGGGATGGGGTCTGAAGAGGAGGAAGCTTGGATTAAGAACTGGAAGCACATGGAAAGTGGAGCAGGAATACAGTAGCCCTTTTGTGAAGGGCTGACACTATGTCATAGGAATCTGTACAGTATCAGTTATACCTGTTTAAAGCAATTTGGGTAGCCTGAGATTTGAATGTGTAAGAGTCACATAAGAGAGGTTTTTCTCTATTTGTCAAGATTCCTTGCAGTTTATCTGGAGTTAGCTTTTGAGTTTGTATATTTGACAAAGTATTATTAAATTTTTTTTAGGGAATGGAGAAGAAGTTCTGTGACAGACATTCCAATCTAGGTGTCTTTCTGATATGTATGTATGTATTTTTGCATTTTAGACAGTAGATGATTTGCTGCGGTGTGGAATTTGCTTTGACTATTTCAACATTGCAATGATTATTCCTCAGTGTTCACATAACTGTAAGTATATTTTGTTTCTGTGAATTAGTAAAAGTGTGATTTTTTCATGAGGTTGTATTAATTTAACATCAAAGATAAATACATATATTTATTTCTCACCTTTAGCTCCTCTGTCTTGAATATTTCAGAAGGTCTTTTCTTCTACCTCCCTGTTGAATATTGAAGTTTTTCTAAGGCTTCTATATTTTTTACCACCTCCCCCTTGGATATTTTTATGCCTTTTGTAGCATTTATGGCAATAAAGACTTTTGTAATGATGTGTGGTTCTTTATTTGTGAAGTACTTTTAGATGTTAAGTTTCAGAATTTTTGTTTTTAACGGAATAACAGGTGGTTCAACCAAATAGTACTTGGTGTAGAATTTTAAAGTTTAAAAATTTGTAATAATAATATTTTCCCAGAGGAAGATTTTTACCACTGAAGAGTATTACAGACAGTTTTATCACTTAACTGCTGTGTGATGCTGGAAAGATTCATGTTGAAATTTGCTTGTAATTCTCTTAATGAGTCTAGTATATAAGCATTTTTTTAAATGTTGTAGCTTGAAGTATTTAGTGCATAGGGGTTAGCCTTTCGTTGTTTAGGAGCTGGCCATCCAGTTTATGGATTATTTATGTTCATGATTTTTCTTCTATTGTCACGTTGATTTGTCTTGGAAAGTTAAATAACCATCAAGTTAGGACTAAAAGAATGGTTTTAATAGGTAGTACCTTTGATGAGAAGACATAATAAAAGGATGACGGTGGTAGCAACACGGGCTTTAGAGATATAATTAGGTTTGACTCTTAGCTCCCCACTTACTAGGTGGATGAGTTTGCATTTGCCCAATATTTCTTCAAATGTAAAAATCTAGTGAGTAATTCCTGCCTTAGAAGATAAGATGATTGTGGAAGCTAAATTTGCAGAACTCAGTCTTTGGCACATTATGGATCCTTAATAAATGTTAGTTTCCTTCCAGACAAGATTCACATTGATAAACAAGATAAGTTTTGGTGATTGTTTCTAAATATATTTTGACATTATCTTTATTTAGGTATAATTTACATACAGTAAAGTGTACAAGTGTTTTTACAAATGTATATGCTATGTAACCACTACAATTAAATAGTGAACATTTTCTTCATCTGATAAGGTTTTCCCTATCCTAGTCAATATGGCCTCGGCCAACCATGGGTGGTCTATTTCTGGACTCTATTCTGTTCGATTGATCCGTATGTTTATCCTGTGCCAGTGTAGTTCCTGTGGCTTTGTAGTCAAGTCAGGCATTGTAAGTCCTTCAACTTTGTTTTTCCTTAATTCTGTTAAGATCTTTGCATTGTAAATGCATTTCTATGTAAATTTTAGAATAAGGTTGTCAGTTCTTACAAAAAAAGCTTGCTGGGATGTTCACTGGAATTGCATTGAATCTAGAGATCAGTATGGGAGAACTGACATCTGGACAATGTTGAGTTTTTGGTGTACAGTATGAACATGATATATTTCTCCATTCTTTAGATTTTCTTAAGTTTCTCTCAACAGTGTTGCTTAGTTTTCATTGCACAGGCCTTGCACATAGATATATAATTTTTTATGTTGACCTTTAATCTTCTGACTGTGCTAAGTACACTTTTAAATTCCAGCATCTATTTTGTTGATTCCTTGGGAATTTTTACATACACAATCATGTCATCTGTGAATAAAGACAGTTTTACTTCTTTCTTTCTAATCTGTATGCCTTATATTTCATTTTTTTGTTGCTATGCAGGCTAGTACCTCAAGTACAATGTTGAATGGAAAGGGTTCGGGTGGACATCCTTTTCTTATTCTCGATTTTATGGGGAAAACATTCAATCTTTAGCATTAAATGATGTTAGCTGTAAGTTTTATCATGTTCTTAATAAATTTCCATAAGTTTATCAAGATGAGGCAGTTATTCTCTACTCCTAGTTAGCTGAGACTTTAAATTTTTTTTTAACCAGGAATAGGTATTGAATTTTGTTATATGTGTTTTCTGCATCTATGGAGATGCTCATATGATTTTTTTCCTTTATTTTGTAATAAGGCTAATTACATTGACTTTTGAATGTTAAAACAACCTTAAATTCTTTTCAAGAAATTTGTCCTTTTAATTTAAAACCACTGAGTATTTTGGCATAGAACTTTAAAAAAAAAAAAAAAAAACGTTTCCTATTGTTCTTTTCATGTCTGGAGAGTCTGTAGTGATGTACCCTTTTATTCCTGATGCTAGAAATGTCTGTCTTCTCTTTTTTCCGTGATTGATCTAGTTAGAAGTTTATCAATTTTAATGCTGTTTTCAAAGAATCAGCTTTTAAGGTTCCTCGTTTTCCATATTTTGTCTTTTTTCTATTTCAGTGATTTATGCTCTTAGCTCATTATTTCCTCCTCTTAATTTATGTTTAATTCGCTCTTATTTTTCTAGTTTGTTAAGGCAGAAGCTGAGATCATTGACATTAGATCTTTCTTCTTTTATATAAACATTTAAAGCTATAAGTTTCCCTCTAAGTCATACTGCATTTCACTAATTTTGATATCTGCATTTTCATTTCTTATTCAGTTTAAAATATATTCTAATTTCCTTTGTAACTTTTACTTTGACCCATGAGTTACTTAGAAGTTCATTGTTTAATTTCCAAATTTTGGGAATTTTTTTGACATCTTCCTGTTACTAATTTCTAATTTAATTGTATTCTGGTGTGAGAACATAACTTTTTTGATTTCAGTTCTTGAAAATGTTGTGAGACTCGTTTTATGGTCCCGCATATGTTTTTTCTTGGTTAATGTTTCATGTGTATAGTCAGGCACTGCATAACGATGTTTTGGTCAACGACAGACTGCAGGTACAATGGTGGTCCCATTAGATTATAATCGAGCTGAAAATTCCTAATTGCCTAGAGATATTGTAACTGGCATAATTTCATAGCACAAAGCATTACTGACATGTTTGTGGAGATGCTGATGTAAACAGACCTACTGTGCAGGCCTAGACTAATGTGTGTGTGTCCTAGTTTTTAACAAAAAAGCTAAAAAAATTTTTTTAAATAGAAAAAAGCTCATAGAATAAGGATAGAGAGGATGAAAATATTTTTATACAGCTGTACAATGTGTGTTTTAAGCAAATGTTACTAGAAAAGAGTCAAAAATTTAAAAAGACCTAAAAATTTATGAAGTAAAAATGTTACAGTAAGCCTAAATGTACCATGTTTATAAAGTCTACAGTATTGTACAGTAATGTCCTAGGCCTTCAGATTCACTCACCACTCACACTCTGATTCACCCAGAGCAACTTCCAGTCCTGCAAGCTCCTTTCATGGTAAGTGCCTTGTATAGGTGTACCATTTTTATCATTTATACTGTATTTTTGCTGTACCTTTTTTATGTTTAGCTACACAAATATTTACCACTGCCTATAGTATTCAGTACAGTAACATGCTGTACAAGTTTTTAGCCTAGGGACAATATAGGCTATACCATGTAAACTAGGTGCGTGATAGGCTGTACCATCTAGGTTTGTTTAAGTACACTCTATGATGTTTGCACAAAGGTGAAATTGCCTAATGAAGCATTTCTTATAACATATCTCTTTTGTTAAGTGACTCATGACTGTATTGAAAAGAATGTCAATTCTGCTGTTCTTGGGTGGAATGTTCTATAAATGTCAACTATGTCAAGTTAGTTGATATGCTGTTTAAGTCTTCTACGTTTCTCTTGATTCTTTGGCTATTATTTTATCAATAGGGAGAGAGGAGTGTTGAAAATTCCAACTATAATTGTGGATTTATCAGTTTTTCCTTTTGTTTCTATCAGTTTTTGCTTTATGTATTTTGAGGTGCCTTTATTAAGTGCATACACATTGAGGATTGTTTTGTTTTCTTGGTGAATTGACTGTTCTGTTGTGATGAAATGTCTCTCTTCATCTCCAGTACTATTCCTTGTTCTGAAGTCTCCTTTTTTTTGGCAGTATAGCCATTTCAGCTTCTTTAAGCTTAGTGTTTGTTTGGTTTATCTTTTTCCATTCTTTTACTTTTAACCTACCTGTCTTTATACTTAAATTGAGTTTTTTTCCAGACAGTATGTATTTGAGTCTTGCCCTTTAATTTGGTCTGACAATATCTACTTTAACTTGGAATATTTAGACCTGCATTGTTTAATATGGTAGCTGCCTACCACATATGGTAGCTATTTACATTTTAATTACAATTTGCTAAAGTTAAATAAAATTAAAACTTTAGTTCCTCAGTTGTACTAACCACATTTCAACTGTTGAATAGCTTGTGGGTATTAGCTACTGTATTGGTACATTTCTGCCATCACAGAAAGTTAGTGTAATTATTGGTGAGGTTGGATTTAAATATATTACTTTGCTTTTTGTTTTCAATTTGCTCATCTCTTCTTTCCTCTCTTCCTACCTTTTATTTTATTTTATTATTATTATTTTTTGGTGGCTGGCCAGTATGAGGATCCGAACCCTTGACCTTGGTGTTATAACATTGTACTCTAACCAGCTGAGCTAACCAGATAGCCCTCTTCCTGCCTTTAAAAAAAAATTGATCATTTTTTTTTAGTAATGTATTTTTTTTCCATAATTGACTTATTAGTCTTCTTTGTTTTATTATTTTTTAGTGGTTGTTTAAAATATACATTTTAACTTATTGTGATATCTTTTCAAACAATATTATGCAACCTGAATAGTTAAGACTGAACACTATTCTTCCATTTCTTCTCTCTAGTCATCCTATTGTGCACATATCCATTTTATGTATATGTATATTATAGACTCAATACATTGTTATTACATTTGCTTTAGACAGTCAATTATGTTTTAAATAAAGAAGTGAATAAAATGTCTTATATATTTACCTACATATTTATCATCTCTGATACTGTTTTTTTCTTTGTTTCCTTCTGGTATCATTTTCATTCTCCCTGCTTTAACATTTCTTGTAGTGTTGTCAAAGAATTCTTTCAACTTTTGTTTGTCCAAAAAGTCTTTATTTCATTAGTTTTGGAAAGATGTTTTCAGTGGGTATGGAATTCCAGATTAGCATTTTTTTCCATTTAGAATGTCTATCTTCCGTTTTGTGACTTTCCTGGTTTCAGATGAAATCAGGTATGGTATTCTTATTTATAGCTTTCTGTACGTAATGTGCTTTTTTTCCTTTGGCTGCTTTTGAGATTTTCTTTTATTCAGTTGTTTTTAGAAATTTGTGATGTGCTTTAGTGTGGCTTACTTTTGCTTGTCCTGTTTGGGGTTCATTGAGCTTCTTGGGTCTGTGGGGTTATATTTGGAAAAATTTTAGCCTCTGTTTCTTCAAATATTTTTCTGTTCACCCACCTGTTCCCAACCCCCAATTCTAGTTACACTTTATTAGATTCCAATTACACTTTATTTGACTGCTTATATTTACCTACAGACATTGAGGTTTTGTCTTTTTTTTTTTTTTCCTTTTTGGCCTCCCTCTCCCCCCGCCCCTTTCTGGGTTTAATTTTGGATAAATTACTAGTGTTGGGCCTGCGGGATCGGGAGGACCGGAAAGCGGCAACAAAGTGTTGACAGAGCCTCCATCTTGTTAACTTCACCCCCCTTCCCTCTCTCCCCTCCCTCCCGGGAAGGCAGGAACTGAGCTCTGCTCAGTTCCTTACCATATATGGGCAAAAAACTCATCAACAGCCTTCCCCTATAAATACCTGTTTGTATCAACCCTGGGCACGACTTCTCCCGCCTCACTCCCTTGCTGGCTGCGGAACCTCACCCGAAAGCGTTTCCATTAAAGCTTGCCTCAAACCCTTTGCCTGGCTCCTCTTGTTACTTACCACCACCTATTCGAACCAGACAACTACGACTTAAAGTTTATTGACATTTTATTCTGCAGTATCTTATCAGCTGTTAGTCTCATCCAGTGAAATTTTCACTTTAAGTATTGCTAGATATTTCCTTTTTCTATGTTCCATTTCTTTCCTCATTATGTTTGTGTGTGTTTGTGTATTTTACTTCTTGAATATATTGAACATTCCTAATAGCTCTTTTAACTTCCTTATCTGCTAACTCATCTCTTTCATTGCTGAGTCTGTATCCGTTGACTGATTTTTTTCCCTCCCCTCCTTGTTACAGATCACATTTTCTTGCTTCTTTGAATGTCTGATAATTTTTGATTAGATGCTTGCCATTGCAGTCTTTACATTTTTTTTTTTTTTTTTTGGCGCGGGGGTGGGCAGCTGGCCAATACAGGGATGCAAACCCTTGACCTTGGTGGTGTAGCACTGTGTTATAACCAACTTAGCTAACTGGCCAGCTCTACATTTTTGAGTGTCTGGATTTCATTGTATTCTTTATTGGAGTGTTGGATTTTGTTGTTGCAGACTATGTTTTCCAGATCAGATTGATCCTGTCAAGGTTTTTTTTTAAGCTCTGTTTAGGGCTGTTCTAGAGTTGCCTTTTCTGTAGGGCTGATTTTTTTTTTTTTTTTTTGGTGGTTAAAAAAAAAAAAAAAACATATAACATGAAATCTACCCTATTAACAAATTTTTGCCAGTACATTATTGCATGACTTAAAATCATTGCACAGCAACTTCCCATTTCCCCTTCCTTCCAGTCCCTGGCAGCCACCTTCTACTTTGTGCTGCTATGATTTTGATTACTTTAGATACCTTATATAAGTGGAATCATGTAGTGTGTGTCCTTCTGTGACTGGTTTATTCTACTTAGCATAATGCTGTCAGGGCTTATCCACTTTGTAGCATATGACAGGATTTCATTCTTTTTAAAGGCTAAATAATATTCCATTATATGTAATATCACATTTTCTTCATCTGTTTATATTGATGGACATTTAGATTGTTTACCCCCTCAGCTATTATGAATAATGCTCTAATGAATATAGGAGTACAAATATCTCTTTGAGATCCTGTTTTCAGTACTTTAGGATAAATACCCAGAAGTGGGATTGCTGGGTCATATGGTAATTCTATTTTTAATTTTTTGAGGAACCTCCATATTCTTTCTGTAGTGGCTGCACCATTTTTACATTTCCACCAACAGTGAGCACAGGTTGCATTTTCTCCACATCCTCGCCGATACTTGTTTTCTGTTTTTATGATAGTGGCTATCCTAATGAGTGTGAAGTGATATCTCATTGTGGATTTGATTTGCATTTCCCTAATGATTAGTGATGCTGAGCACCTTTTCATATACCTGTTGGCCATTCATGTGTCTTTTTTGGAAGAAATGTCTATTTAAGTCCTTAACCCATTTTTTAAATTGGGTTATTTATTTTTTTGTTACTGAGTTGTATGAGTTTCTTATGTATTTTAGATATTAATCCTTTATCAGATAAATTGTTTGCAAATATTACTCCCATTCTGTAGGTTGTGTTTTTACTCTGTTTCCTTTGCTGTGCAGAAGCTTTTTAGTTTAATGTGTCCTATTTGTCTATTTTTGTTTTTGTTGCTTGTGCTTTGGTGTTATATCCAGGAAACTGTTGCCAACACAAATGTTATGAAGCTTTTACCATATGTTTTCTTCTAGGAGATTTATAGTTTCAGGTCTTATGTTTAAGTCTTTAATGTCTGTAACCCATGTGGAGAGTTGGTTTTTGTGTATGGTGTAGGATAAGATGCCTTGGGTTGAATGTCTCCTCAAAACTTAATTCCCACTGTAACTGTTGAGGGTGGGAAATCCTATTATAATAATTGAAAGATGGGGCCTTGAAGAAATGATTAGATTGTAGGACCATGCCATAGTGAATGGATTAATAATGGTGGTCAGGGGTATGGTTCTGAGGGCCTTAAAAGAAGAGCACAGGAGAGGTTAGTCTATCTCTGCTCTGCCATTTTCTGCCATGTGATACACTGGGGTTACTGTTGCCACCACCCAGACCTTCATCAGTTGTGTTCCCTGGGCTTTGGACATCCTAGCCTCTGAAACTGTAAGCAGTAAATTTTGTTTTCTTTATAAATCACCCAGATCCTGATATTTTGTTATAAGCAACAGAAATGGACTAATCTATAAGGGTTCAATTTCATTCTTTTGCATGTAGAAATCTAGTTTACCTAGCACCATTTGTTGAAGACACTGGCCATTCCGTATTGTGTAGTTTTGGCACACTTGTGAAGGTAGTTGACTGTATATGCATGGGTTTATTTCTGGGCTCTCTGTTCTGTTTCGTTTTTCTATATGTTTGTTTTCATGCTAGTACCATACTGTGTTGTAATATGTTTTGAAGTTTGGAAGTGTGATGCCTCCTGTTTTGTTCTTTTTTCTCAAGATTGTTTTGACTACTCAGAATCGTTTGCAGTGCCATATGAATTTTAGGATTGTTTTTTCTATTTCTGCAAAAATACCATTTCTATTTTGATAGGGATTGCATTGAATCTATGGATTGCTTTTGGTAGTATGGATATTTTAACAATATTCAGTCTTGCAACACGTGAATACAGGATGTCTTTTTATTTATTTATGTCTTCCTTAATTTATTTCAGCAATGTTTTGTAGTTTTTAATGTACAGATCTTTAGCTTCCTTTGTTATGTTTGTTCTCAAATATTTTATTATTTTTGATGCTATTGTAAATGGGACTGTTTTCTTAATTTCTTTTTTGGATTGTTTGTTGTTAGTGCATGGAAAAACAACTGGTATTTGTGTGTTGATTTTGTATCCTACAACTCTGCTGAACTCATTTATTATTTCTAATCGTTTTTTTTGTGTGGAATCTTTAGGGTTTTCTACATATAAGATCTACATCATCTACATCTACAAACACATCATCTACAAACACATAATTGTACTTCTTTCTTTCTGAATTGGTAGGTTATATGTTTCTAAGAATTTATTCATTTCTTGTAGGTTTTCAATTTTTTGGTGTATGATTGTTTATAGTAGTCTCATGATCCTTTTTATTTCTGTGACATTAATTGTAATTTCTCATTTTTCTTTTCTGATTTTATTTATTTGAGTCTTTTTTCTTGCTAAGGGTTTGCCAATTTTGTTGATCTTTTCAAAAACAAATCTTAGTTTTATTGATTTTTTAAAATTGTTACTCTGTTCTCTATTTTGTATATTTCTGCTCTTATCTTTATTATTTCCTTCCTTCTGTTAACTTTGGGCTTAGTTTTTTTTTTTTTTAACTTTTTTTTTAAATTACAAACTTTTACTGCTGTAAACTTATAAACTCTTACCACTGCTTTTGCTGCATCCCATAAGTTTTAGTATGCTGTGTTTTCATTTTCTTTGTCTCAATATATTTTCTAATTTCCTCTTAGATTTCTTTGACCCACTTGTTTTCCAGAGTGTGTTGTTCGATTTCTATATATTTGTGAATTTTCCAGTTTTCCTTCTGCTATTGATTTCTGTTTTCATTCCATTGTGGTTGGAAAACATAGTTGGTACGATTTCAGTCTTTTAAAAATTGTTAAGACTTGTTATTTGACCTAACATATGATCTTTCCTGGAGAATGTTCCATGTGTGCTTAAGAAGAATGCATATTTTGCTCATGTTGGATGGAATGTTCTGTATATGTCTGTTGGATTTACTTGGTGTATAGTGTTGTTCAAGTCCTCTGTTTCTTTATTGATTTTCTGTTTGTTTTATCCACTACCGAAAGTGGGGTATTAAAAGCTCACTATTATTGTGTTGCTATCTTGTAGTGTTTTTGGCTTTGGTATCAGAGTAATGCTGGCCATATAAAATGAGTTTGGAATTGTTCCCTCCACTTCAAATTTTTTTTTCCAGTTTTTGTTGCCTTCCCTTCAGTTCTGTCAATTTTTGCTTTACATATTTGGCTGTTCTGATGTTGGGTACACATATATGTACAATTGTCATATCTTCATGATAAATTGACCCTTTTATAATAATGTTCTTCTGTTTCTTATGATGGTTTTTGACTTAAAGTCAATTTTGTATGATATAAGTATAGCCAGCCCTGCTTTCTTTTGTTTACCATATGTATGGAATATATTATTCCATCCTTGCTCAATTCATTTTGAATTCTTTGTCAGGCAATTCATATACCTCTGTTTCTTAAGGGTCTATTTCTGGAGATTTGTTTTATTCCTTTGGTTGGGCCATGTTTCTTTGTTTCTTTATGTGCCTCATTACTTTGTGTTGGAATCTGCATATTTGAAAAATAACCACCTCTTCCAGTTGTTATAGACTGGCTGTGTATAGGGAAGGACTTTTGCCAGTTAGCCTGTCTAGAGATTCTGGGGGCCTCTCAAACCTTTCCTGTGGATGTGTCTTTCCTGGGCATGTGTGTGTAAATTCCTAGAGAGGTTTTGCTGGTTTCTTTTTTTGTTAGCTTGTAATCTTGTCCTCCCTCTTGTGTCTGTCTGTGGTACTGTAGGTTCTGTGGAGGTGTCGTAAGCCACCCATCTCTTTTTTGGCCACCCAGCTCTTTTTTGTTCTTAATTACCCTTAGGCATCTAGAGTGTGCCAGTCCATAAGCACTCCAGGTTGGGTGAGGTAGGAACCATTACCCTAGGTGCAGTATCCTGAAAAGCCTGAATGCTGACTGTACACTCTACTCTCCCTACCTGCTTTCCCCAAGGAGAAGCTGCCAAGGACTCTGCCTGCTGTTTTTGGCTCCTCTGGGTCAAAAACAAGCTACACAGCTCTTTTTTGTTTTTAGCTGTCTCCAGGCATCTAGAATATGCTGGGTCATACCCATGCTTAGTGAGGTGAGACAGAAACCAGTACCTTTGGGCAACCCTCTGAAAAGCTTGAACATTGGACACAAGCGCCACCTCTTTCCCTCCACATGGAGAAGCTGGGAGTTGAAGGTTTCTCCCAGTTGTTCAGTACTGAGTCAGGGAGAGGGCACTGATGAGTGACTGTGTAATAGTCCAAACCTTTGCCTTTGTTTTCAACGGCCCCCAACCTTGTGCTCTTTTTTTTGTCTCTGTGTAGATTCAAGCAAGACAGAAACCAGTCCCTTGAGTAGCCCCCCGATGTATATTCCATCCCTCCCTAGGGAGAAGCTGGGAGTTTGGAATTTCCTCTTGTGCCTTGCCAAGCTAGGAGAAAGGCTGTGGTGAATGAGTAACATGAAATTTCCTACAGGCTGGTTTCCCACTCATTTAGGGTTTCTGAATTTTTCACAAAGGGAATTAGTTCATGTACTGCTGTTGAATTGGTGTCTCCATGGTGGAAGGAGGGTCTGGGACTTCCTATATCACCATCTTGCTGACATCATCCTTTCCCTAGGACTAACTTACTCTTATACTAAGGTATTACTTTCTGGGGTATCTACTGAATGCCCATGCATTGAGGCCTCTCCAAACCAGCTGGTGGAAATTTAACAACTCCTGACCCTGTGTGACCTCTCAGTTGTTGTTCTTCCCCTGGAAGTTGTTCTTTATCTTGCCTCATGGATTTTAACCCTATGTGCAGATTTGATTCAGCCAGAATTGAGTGAATTTGTGTTCGGATTTCTGGAGGTCCTTTCTTTCTTTCTGGTATACTGCCCTGCAAATTCTAGCCTCCCGTGTCTCCCTGAATTCCTGTCTTTGTTTTTCAACCAGAAAGACTGAGGGACCCTCCTCTCTGCACTGTGGTCAAGAGATTGCCTCTAGGCAGAAAGCATGGGTTGTGGTAGAACTCCCCTCATCTCTGCCCATTGGCCAATGTCTGAAAGTAACTGTTTCACATTTAGTCCCAGCATTTAGTTGTTTTTGGCAGGATGGTAATTCTGGGCCTTGTTGCTTTCTCATGGACAGAGGTGAAAGTCCTTTCTGTGGATTTTAATTATGTCATTTAGGGAAGAAAGAGCTTGCTTTTTGTAAATTCAGTGAACTCTACTTGATACCTGAAAAATTAGCCTTTACTTCCATTCTTTTTTCTTTGCTTGCTTCTTTGTCACATATAGCTGTCATTGATGTCATTCTTTATCTAGGAGGAAGTCAGTGGAGGGTACTTTCAGTAATGATAATTCATTTTGTGAGCACTTATTTTTCATATTTTAAGACTTATGATTTAGTAGGCCTTTTCTATTAAACACCAGATGTCACAGGTTCCCTGAAGTCTAAAAGTTGGTCTGGGTCTGTAGTTTTTTTTTTTGTTTTTTGTTTTTTGGCAGCTTGCTGGTTCAGGGATCTAAACCCTGTAGTATTGTTTTAATGATACAAAAGCCCTCAGAACTTTAGTAAGAGCCAGGTCTATCAAGTTCTGGTATCATTCTGGACTAGGTAGAATTGGTACCTAGCCATTTATTTATTACCAGAATCCTAGCCATTTATTGCCGCTCCTTAAACATTTCAAGGTTTATCATTTAAAATCATTTTATTCTGTTTTGCTCTGTTTAGGTTTTTGGGTATGCATAATAAACACTACATTTGCAGTTCTGCAGTTATTAAGGGTTGAGTGGAGAATGTAGGTCAATTAAATTGATCCAAATTTGTGCTATTAAAGATTATTTTGAGGGGGAGAGGAAGTGGATTTACTCTAATCCATAAAACATAAAGTGAGAAATGGTCTTGTTAATAGATTGATATGCTCAATTGCCAATTTTTTTTTTTTTTGGACTTTCACAATTTTTCTCACTTGATAATGGAAGATGTTCAAAATATTTGCTCCTACATGACATCATTGGCTTGTAGACACTGTTAAATTATCACTATGTTAAAGATTGACCAGCCATCTTTTTTTTCCTTTTGTGGATTTTGACTCACAAAATTCATCAAGTCTTGTGTAGGAGTAAAAAGCAATTTAATTTAATTTTTTTTTAAAAGTGAAATATGAAATGTTGCATTCATTGACCTTTGCTAAATCAAGAGGCAGCATAATTTAATCAATGTTTTTCCCTCCTCTTCTGTTCTCATGAGGCATCACTGTGAAACAAGACAGAAGAGAAGAGAGAACACAATCCAAAAGGGACATACAGTTATTCAGAGCTGCTCCTGAAATTCTGGAGTGTGGTCTTTGGAGAGATGCTGTTCTCTTATCAGCTAGCTGGTCAGTTAACACTAGAACTGGAGGAAAAGGCCAGCCTTCTCAGCTTTCTAGGTCCTCTAATTCTTTTTAAACTGGAAACTGGATTTCTGCTTTTAACTGAACACTTCAAAAATTTTTTTAAATAACTTCTTTTCTCATAATATCCTTAAGATTGCACACGAAGAGGAATGGTTTAAGTTTTAGAAATTTGCTTTTTACTGCTAGTATACTAGGATCTTTTGATATTTGAAAGCCAGCAGATGGCTGTATCCTGTTTGAGATTAGAGGTGCTCCCTATCACAAGGCTTGGATGTTTCTGTTAAAATCCTCTTCACTGTTGTTATTCTACCCTCCCCCTGCCCTGCCCACACTTCTCATAGTTGGGCTCTGGGGTGGAAAAACAAAGTTCAAGCTGATTTAAATGAAGCATGGATTCAGAACTCTTCAACTGTTCTACCTTGAGTGGAGTATAATGGTTGTACACTAGAGAATAAATTACACTGGTCTGCAGTTCACCAGTATATATTTGGTAGTAGACTGAAATTAAGCCACGGACTTGGTCTGCTTAGAACTTCATATCTGGTTCTCCACATTTCAAAAGAAAAGAAAACACAAGCATGATTATGTAGAAGAGGAAGCAGTAGCCTTGTTATAAATACTCTGATACGTGTGACCTAATTAATTAAATATTATTTATTTATATAAGTATATGTTTTTCATAAACAAATATTTATAAATAGCTTTTCATAACTAAAACCCTAATTTGTCAAGAACATGGACTCTGGTGCTTGCCTTTGCTACCTATCAGCTCCTTGATCTTGGGCAGGTTTACTAAGCCCTGCACTTCATTTTCCTTCTGAAATAGGGCTAATATTAGTACTAACCACAGGGTTACTGTAAGAATCAAAAGAGTTAATACATGTAAAGTGCTTAGAACAGAGAACACAGTAAGTGCACAGTGTCAAGGTGAACCACATGAAATTGCCAATATTTGTAATTTTTTGACATACCAAAAATAATTTCATAGTTCAACCTAATAGAAACAACTTGAATTCATTTTTTAAAAAAAATTATTATTAATGTTGTTGCATCAGAATCACATATTATGGGTGTGATTTACTGACCAAAATTCATTGTATCAGTATGACTGGGTGTAGGGCCTAGGAAACTAAATTAAAACCAGCAATCTCCCAAGGTGACTGAGCTGAGCAGCCACGTTTAGGAATTTTTGACTTACGTATTGTTCAGGAGACTTCTTAGAGTGTAAAGAGAATAACATTGATAATTAAGAGAGTAAGTCTGGTGAGGAATTTTGCCTCAGGAGGAGTCTTACCTTCAGTCTCACCCATATCTGATTCAGGTGATATTTAGATGACACTTCGGATTTTAGACTTTAGAATTGGTGCTAGAATAAGTTAAGACTTTTGAGGCTTTTGGGATGGGATGAAAGTATTTTGCATGTGAGAAGAACATGAATTTTGGGGGGTCAGGGATGTAGAATGCTATGGACTGAATTATGTCCCAACAAAATTTATATGTTGAAGTCTTAACCCCCAGTGTGTTGGTATTTGGAGATGAAGCCTTTGGGAGACAATTAGGTTTAGATGAGGTCATGAGGGTGGGGCCCTTTTGATGGAATTAGTGCTCTTATAAAAAGAGATACCAGAACTTGTAGTCTCTTGCCACCCTGCCGTGTGAGGGCATAGCAAGAAGGTGATTGTACATAAGCCAGGAAGAGAGCCTCACCAGAAACTGACGTACTAAAACCCTGATCTTAGACTTCTAGCCTCTAGAATTGTGAGGAAGTAAATTTCTGTTGTTTAAGAATAAATTTAAATAAATTTCTATTGTTTCTGATTGCTTACCCAGTTTGTAGTATTTGGTTATGTCAGTGTGAGGTGACTAAGACATCTGATTTCTCCCTCTAGGCCTTTGTATCATTGCTGTCATTCACGTTACTTATACATAAGCATGTGTGTATATATATACATATATACACACATGCACATAGACATACATAATTGAATACTTTGTTTCTTTTATTATTTTTTATAAACTTATCTGTTAGATTAATAAGAATAATTAAAGTTTTATTTTACTTTTATTTATTCCTTTGTGTAGATCTGAGTTTCTGACCTAAATCATTTTCCTTCTCTCTGAAGAACTTCTTTCAGCATTTTGTACAAGGCAGGTCTACTGGCAACAGATTCCCTTAATTTTCATTTGTCTGAGAAAGCCTTTATTTCTCTTTCACTTATGAAGGATAATTTTGTAGGATTTAGAGTTCTAGGTTGGTGGTGTTTTTCTCTCCACACCTTAAATATTTCACTGCACTCTTATTACTTTTTCTTTTGCCCCTGGCCAGTATGGGGATCCGAATCCGTGACCTTGGTTTTACGAGCATGTGCTCTTCAAAGTGAGCTAACCAGCTACAAAGCACTCTTTACTTGCTCTTACAGTTTGTGAGAAATCAGATGTAATTCTTGTTTTTTTTCAGGATTTTTTTCTTTATCTTTGATATTCTGTAGTTTGAATATGATATGCTAAGATATAGGATTTTTATTGTTTTTTTTTTTTTTTTTTGCATTTATCCTTTCTGGATGAATGGTTGTGTGTCTAACATTAATCTGGAGAAATTCTCAGTCATTATTGCTTCAAATATTTGTTCCTCTCACTCTTTCTTCTCCTTCTGGTATTCCAATTATATGTATGTTACATCTTTTATAGCTGTCCCACAGTTCCTGGATATTTTCTTCCATTTTTCCATTCTTGTATCTCTTTGCTTCTCAGTTTTGGAGATTTCTATTGACATATTCTCAAGCTCAGATTTTTTTCTTCAACCATGTCCAGTCTATTAATGAGCCCATCAAAGGCATTCTTCATTTCTGTTATAGTGTTTTTTGAATTCTGGCATTTCTTTTTGATTCTTTCTTAAAATTTCCACCTCTCTGTTTATCTGTTCTTACATGTTTTCTAGTTTTTCCATTAGAGCCCTTAATTATTAATAATATTCTTTAAAATTCCTGGTCTGATACTTCCAACATCCTTGCTATATCTGACTCTGGTTCTGGTGCTCGCTCAGTTTTTTCAAATTGTGTTTTTTGTCTTTTAGAATACCTTGCAATTTTTTCTTAGTAGCTGGAAATGATGTACTGGGTAAAAGGAACAGCAGTAAATAGGCCTTTAGCGTTGTGGTGGTAAGGTGTGGGAGGGAGGAAGTGTTCTCAGCTCTTTTTTTTTTGGCGGCTGGCTGGGATGGGGCTCTGAACCTGACCTTGGTGCTACCAACACCGTGCTGTAACCAACTGAGCTGACCAGCTGAGGTCTCAGTCTTTTCGTGAGCCCTACTCCCAGGCTGTGAACTTCACAAATTCTTCTCAGTTTCCCCCTCCTTAGAGAGGATTGGAGTTGTGTGTTTCCCTGTCCCCAGATCAGCTGGGCCCTGTTAAAACTCCAACAAGTTAGGCTCTGGTAAAATAGTTATTCTGGAGGGCAGGCCTTGTTAAAAATGGAGTGCTCTGGGCCGATCCCGTGGCGCACTTGGTAGAGTGCTGCGCTGGGAGCGTGGCAACGCTCCCGCCACGGGTTCGGATCCTATATAAGAATGACTGGTGCACTCACTGGCTGAGTGCCGGTCACGAAAAAAAAAAACGACAAAAAATGGAGTGCTCTGACTTATTTCAAAATGGTTACTTTTTTCCTCCCCCTTCCTGGAAGAACTAGGAGCTTTTTCTCCAAAACTCACTTTGAGAACCTGGTAGAACTCCTGGAGCTAAAACTCACAAAAGTGTGAAGACCTCCCATGACAGGGCCCCCCTGAAGTTTTTAACTTTCAGACTTGTCCACACTGAGCCTCCAGCAATTTGTCAATGATGGTTCAGGTTTTCCTACTCTGGCTCTAGTTCCAGCACAGGTTTCTTCTCTGGTTCCCATGGAGGTTTTAGCTCTGGTAAGTTGTGTTTATACCTGTGTGTCTCTCCAGTTTGGGGGCAGCAGTTGTCTCATGACCTCACTTCTCTGATGTATCTGACAAGACTTGTTGATATTTCAGTTTGTCTAGCTTTTTACTTGTTAGGACAGAGGGGCAATTTCCAAGCCCTTTCCATGCTGAATCAGATCAGTCCCCTCTATTCCTCTTTGCTTCTCAGGAGAATTTAAACTGTTGCCTGTTTTATCCTTTTTATAATGTGATTCTTCATTTTTCCTCCTGGGGTAATGTTACTGAGGCCGGCAAGACTTATTGCCTGGATATGTATGCCACTGAAATCATACTAGCATCTTTTCCTCCTCAGCTAAACTGAATTTTTCTTAATGAGGTCCCTTAACTCAGCTGAATTTGGGCTACTAGTAAATTAGCTACCAATAAGGTACCATTTTCTTAGTCACGTCTGCTTTTTCTTTGACTGGGAGAACATTTTACACTGCCTTGAGTGTGGCGAATTTAGTTTTTGCCTATTTCCTGCTTAAATCATTAGAACTTATTACACTGAATTGTTCTGTAATTGCCTCACTACTTTGATAGTTTCCCTTATACACTGTTCTTCTCTTAGTGTCCACCACAAAAGTGCTTGTTAAATGTGGGGTGGTGGACATCATATACAGAGTTAGGATGTAGAAGTCTCTAAATTGTTAACCTGGGTATATATTATTTCTTGACATGTATATATCTTATTTCAAAACTTATGTTTTCAAATGGTAAGTAGTAGAGATATCTGGCATGTTTATATAATAACCAGCCCAGGTCTTGCATGTGTGTTTCCTATGTTTTATAGATGCAGGACACAGAAAGTGATGTATACTGCTTATAGAGTTGTGACTTCTGAGAGACTCATTACATTTGATTTGTTTCCCTTTCCTAAAAATGCTGTTTTATTACATGTGTAAATGTGCATAAAGTAGAGGTACTGGAAATTTAAGATTATAATGATGTAATGATACACCTTAGGTGATGGAAATAGTCTACAGCATGAGTCAGATTTTGTTAGAAGTCCAATTCTATATTATTAGTATAGCTTAATTAACTTATGCATTTTGTGTTTTTGCAGACTGTTCTCTCTGCATAAGAAAATTTCTGTCTTATAAAACTCAATGTCCAACTTGTTGTGTGGTGAGTTTTTGTTCCCCCCCCCCTTTTTTTTAACTTATTGATACAAATATTTCTGCTTCAGATATATATAAAAGCCTGTGGGAAGTTGTGTAGTTATTGAATTAAGCTATATAAAAGATATTTTTAGAAAGAACCTCTAAAGTGCATATAAGGAGAACTGGGCTTGGTTCAATTTTTCATTAAGATTTCTGATAACCTGAATGTATTTTAGGAAGTAGAAACTAATATTAAGATAAAGATACAGTATTCTTTTAATTCTTATGATCCATGTTTTTATGGCTTCTAATTTTTTAAATAATTTTTTGCCTTTGGTGGAAATTCTGATGGTAGGATTATTTATTTGCAGAGAACTGATATAAATATTTGTGCAGAAGGCAAAGATTTATGGCTGTTGGGCCTAATCCATCTTTACTGGTCTCTTACCTCTTTCCCAAACCAGACCCTCAGAGAAAACACTAAGAAATTTGTTATTGTTTCTGAAACTTTTTAAGTAGTGGGGACGGGTGGAAAAGTATATTAAAAGGGAAATTAAACATAAATGGGAATAAAGAAAGTAGAGACAGTGAGATCTAACAAAAAGGACACTAAGACTAGTTGAAAGGTTTGACTAGTCTGGCCTCTCTGGTAGGTTCATGGTGTCCAGATATCACAGAACTTGTCGGAACTATTTCCCTTTGTAAGAAATGGTGCAGTTTGGCTCCCAAGTCTCAGATTTTTACAACTATGCTACACTGCCTTTGTTAAGGTGGTATCATCACTGAGATAAACTGTACACCATTCGTGCTGAATAAGTACTAGATTTATCAATTTTCCTTTGCATTCCTGAAAACTAATCTTATTTTTAGATTCTCTTTGAACACTTACTGCTTCTCCCAATGTTATTACTTCAAAGGGTATCCTTCTGTTTTTCAGGAGAAATTTTTGGGAAAGCTAAGTGCTGGCATTTTCAAGAAAGATTCTTGCTCATATTAGGTTTTATCTTAGTACAAAATATACATGAGGGTACTTCAAAAAGTTTGTGGAAAAATAGAATTGAATGATAATATAAATCCTTCCATGAACTTTTTCAAGACCCCTTGTATAATTTTTAACAGATGCCAAAGCATCTGAGAGCTTTTATCAAACTTCTAGTCAGCAGATACTGATTCACTGTTTTAAAATTCCATGTTAGTATGAGATAAATGAAATTTATTTTGAGGCTTTCCTGGAAGATTTAGTGGGATGGAGAACTTCAGGAGGACAGGTCATATATTTTCCAAAACAAGATTATGACAAGTTAATTATTGTTTTTGACCTTTTTCCATCTGTTGTTTTTCTTTTCTAGGCAGTCACAGAGCCGGACCTGAAAAATAACCGTATATTAGATGAACTGGTAAAAAGCTTGAATTTTGCACGGTATGATTTAATTTTGTGACTAACCTTTAACTACTTTTGCCTTTTATATGTGTTCCCTCTTTACTCTGTTCATTTTTGGATTAGGGAATGCAGAGTTGCATACTTTGGAGTAAAAGAAGGGAAGTGGCATAGTCATTATTCACACATGGATAGTCTAGTAGTAATAAAATTTTCTTCCTTAACAGAAATTCTCCTGTTATGATGAATAAGTAAAAGTTAAAGTGCAGAATCGAAGAATTCTTTATTTTGGGGTACTATAAGGATACTCCTGGTTCATCATGTATTTTTCCTCCCCCAACCCTAGAATCAGCCATTTCTCCAAGAGCCCTGGTTCTTTTTATTGGAGAATGGCATTTGGGAACCAGGATCTAGTGCTGGTGTGCTTGTTGCTACTGGGGTGTCATTGTCTAGGCCCTCTCAGTGGACAGAGCTAGGTAACATATGTATGTATAGACACGTATATACTAACCCGTTGTATATACACATATCTATAATTGGTTGTGTCTGTTATATATTAATCTATTAATTCTTAATCTGATTTACTCAGCATGCATAAAATGATGTGCCATGTGAAATATGTTATTGCTTGTATATATAAAGCTCAGACATGTAGCTTTACTTCTTCACTGTCAAATGCATGAATGTGTGAAAGTGAGTTTGGTTACCCAAAGGGATTTAAAAAGGCATGTTTTACCAAACAATGTCTTGAATTATTTTTAATCATGCAAGTCATGCAAGAATTTTTAATAAGAACATACTGTATTTAGATAATAGTCAGGTGCCCATTTGTATATGATTTCCAGGCTTGTGCAAACATTCTTGGAGAAACCTTATGTTTCTCCTAAAAATGTAAACAGATTTTTTCCAACAGAATTGCACATTTATTCATTGGTTTGCATCCTAAAAATGATAAAATTTAGTACTCTGAACTCACCTACTATGGCATTTTAGAAATTGACTGGTTAGATATTTCCTTAAGCAAGGTCATAAAAAGGTGGTATACTTCCTAGATTAAGAAACTTTGAAATTCTCTGATTCTCATAATTAATGTTATTGCTTTTCTTATTTTATAGTTCTTCACCGGTTAGTTTTTGAAGTCTATGAGAGGGTGGAGCCATGTCTTTAGAAAGGAATTTATTGACTATTTGATTTTCTCTGAGATAGTAAATTGTATCCCAAGGCTTATTTTTTTCCTCAGCTGGTACTGAAAGTATTAACAACCTCACTGCTAGGAAAAAAGAAGCATTACAAATAACAGCATCTGTTTGTCGAAGAGAAGTGATCAGTATCTCTAGGTTCACAAACCTCTTAGTAACTTAAAGGAAGGCCTTGGAATGGTTGGGCTCTCCTATTCCCCCTTACCCTTCCAAAATGAATAAGCTATTTAATTATTCATTATAGTGGGGGTGTGGGTGGGAAGCATTCTTTGCAGATTTGGGATGGATTTTATCATCTTCTCTGTTTACCTTCTTGGAGTTGCCATTCTTACTAGCATCAACCTTGTGGTGAACATTTCCTTGGACATTTGTCATGTGTAAAGTGCTGTGGTACTTTATTTGTAAGATTAGTGGGGATGCAATGCAAGCCAATCAATTTCATTACTTGTTTGAACTCTGGTTTAAGATCGATGAGGGAGGAACTTTTAATCTTATGACTAAAATGTAAGATATCTATATTGTTTGTTGATTTCATTTCTTTTTGTCTTCTCCATCTGTCATTGCCACTTTATGTGCCATTATAATTTTTAAAAATTTAATATTCTACATTGAATAATAAAAAGATATTGGAAATAGTTTCAGAAGTTTTCAAGTATAAGGCTGACATGCAGCTCTTACATTTTCTTCTGACTCTTCGCCTTTTATTTTCAAAGAACACCCTTTTTTTCCTTGATTCTGTTTTATTTAAAATATTTTTAAAAACCTCCTGTGTGGAACAAAAATTTTGTGTTTTTTTGGTGGCTGGCCAGTATAGGGATCCAAACCTGTGACCTCGATGTTATAAGGCTGTGCTCTAACTAACTGAGCTAACTGGCCAGCCTCCTAAATTTAGGTAGAATATTTTTGTCTAAGTGAAACATCATTCTTGACCAGAAAATAAACAATTGTTTCTCTGTTTATGCTTAGCAGCCAGTTTCCATCTTTATCATTATTTTTATGAATCAACACTATTGAGTGTCATTTACTGCTTTGTCAGTTTTTCTCCAAGTACTCTTAAAAATTTAAATATTTTAGGAGACAGTCTTAGTATATAATTCCCTTAGTATCTCACAAAGAGCTTGTAGAATATAATTTCACCTGTTCTTGTGGTATAGGCTTTGGATTTAGGCAGAACTGGGCTCTAGTTCTGGCCCTACTAGTTCTCATGTGATCAAGACATTTAACCTCTGGCCTCTTATCCTCATCGTAAAAATGGGAATAATACTGTTGATACCTTGAGGGATTGTTGTAAGGATTAGAAATGAAGAATTACAGTAAAAGATATCTAGCATAGTACCTGGAACAAAGCAACCTAAGAAAAATCCCTATTATTATTATTATTAATCTATATTTTGTATATGTTTAGTATTGTGTTACCCTCTTATACATTGACACTCTAAGGTGCTAGTAAGAATTTGTACTTGGGTAGGCCTCTTCCTGTTTAACCAAATGGTTCTAGACTGCTGTTTGCATGTTTTGGATCAGAACAAGCATTGCAGGGACTTTCACTAATTACTGAAGTCTGTGGACTTGATTGCAATAGTTGTTATGATCTACCCAAAGGCCTCTTTTGACACTAGATTCTTAGTAACATTCTGAAGAGGTAAGGTTATTGTATAATTAACAAATGAGCAAGATTTTCTTATACTTTCTTGAGTCACAGTTATTTATTTTTTTTCTTTTTTGGCAGCTGGCCAGTATGGAGATCTGAACCCTTGAGTCACAGTTAATTGTTCAGAGCAAGAAACCATGTGGAGAGAAATGTATTGGATTAAATGTCTGGGTATCTGGGATCTAATCTGAGTGCACTTCCTAACTAGCTAGGTAACCTTGAGCAAGTCAGTAAACTTCTTTGGGAGTTTATTTATCCATTTGTAAAATTGAGTATATTGATTTACCTTTGAGGGTCTCTCCAGTTCTGAAAGTCCATAAATTCATCCAACAGATATCTAAGTTCCTGTGATGAGTGCTGTTAGGCATTGTAAGACCAGCCCACTTTAATATAAATTCAAAGAGGCTATGGGAGTTAAGGGAAAATTATCAATTCAATTTAACTCTAAGCATCAATTTTGGAATTGGTATTTTCATTCTGCTCATTTTTAAGATATATGAATTATCATAAATAATCTCATGGTTTTAAATGACATTTGTACATTCCAAGCCAGTGTCAGCTTACATTACTGTTAACACTTCCTAATGGTTGTCTTTCTGCTTTTGCCGTCTTACAGTCCTGGAGGATTACTTTAAAATAAAAAGTCAGATTATGCTTAAAACTGTCCAGTGGTGGTTCCCATCTCATTTGAAGAAAAAGCCTAAGTCCCCTCAGTGAGAGTCCTCTGATCCCTACAGAATCTTGCTCCCTCTCAGATTTTATCTCCTACTGGCCTTCTTTCTGTTTCTCATACACGTTAATTGCACTCTGACCCTAGAGACTTTGTACTTGCTGTTATTTCTAGGTGAAACAGTATTTCCCCCAGAAAGCCACGTGGTTTAGTCTTCCACTTTCGTTTCTCATAGGTCATCTCAGTGAGATCTTCTCTGACTATCTTATAAAGGGTATCAAGCTCATCCTCTCCTCATACCTGGCTTCATTTTAAAAAATAACACTTTTCATGTATGTTGTGTGTATGTCTATTCTCTCTTCCCTTACTATAGTGTAAGCTTCATGAGGACAGACACTTTATTTTGATCTCTGTTATATTTCTCTACCAAGAGTAGCTGGTGTTTGAATAAATTAATGAATTTTAATTTTAGCATGGGGGATAATTTTATCATAGCAATGGTGTTACTATCTGCCACAGTCTTTATTGGCATGTACTGAAGCAGGAGAGCAAATTAGTAAAATTAAATTAATCAGAATTGTTAATAAAAGCAAAATTAGTTATCTCCAGGGTAGCCACTTTAGCCAAAAAGGACTACCCCTGTGTAGTATGAAAGTGTTTCATCAGTGACAGTTTTATGTATTAGTTGAATAGTGTGTTCATTACTTTGTCATAATTAGATGAAAGCTTTTCTTAGAACCTTCTTTGTACCAAATTCAGACCCTGGAAGAGACTATTAATGATTGTGGCTCTGTAATTTTATTTTATTTGTTTCCTCCCAAGACTAAGATCTTTAAGTTTTTCTTTTAACTTTCCTCCTACTTAGCTTTTGTTTATTTTCAAACTTTTTATTGTAGAAAAAGTTCAAACATATACAAAAGTAGAGAAAATAGTATGATGCCCCCCCACCCCCACCCTCCATGCACCTATCCCCTAACTTAAACATTTATCAGCTCAGGGACAATCTTGATTCTTACATACATCTACTCACCCTCCCTCAATCTTTACTATTCATTTAGAAATATTGGATATACCCATTAGTCTCAGGACATAATTAAAAGTTCAAAGCATTCAGATTATGGCTGGCAATTAAATATGATATGAAGCAGGACATCTTGATGCAAATAGGGTTTTTGTGAATATCTATAAAACTGTGAGTCAGATTAAAATAATTGCTGCTTTGTCTGTTTCTGTGTTATTTCCTGTCCAGTGAAGCAACTAACTAACCGACCCTAGGCCAATAGACAAAGGGAAATTCAATCAAATAATAAATCGTTATGGTGATAGAGTTTGGATGTGTTGTCCCCCCAAAACTTGTGTGGAAATCTGATCCCCAATGTGGCAGTGTTGGGAGCTGTTTGAGTCCTAGGGGTGGATCCCTCACGAATGGATTAATGCTGTCCCTGGGGTGTAGGGGTAGTGAATGAGTTCTCGCTCTATTAGTTCCTGCTAGAGCTGGTTGTTTAAATGACCCTGGCACATTCTCTCTCTCTCTCTCTCTCTCTCTCTCGCTTGTTCGCTCGCTCGCTCTTGCCATGTGATCTGCTTGTACCCACTGGCTGCCTGCCACTTTCTGCCATGAGTATAAGCAGCCTGAAGCCCACACCAGATGTAGCTGTCCCAGAATCGTAAGCCAAATAAACCTCTGTTCTTTATAAATTACTCAGTCTCAGGTATTCTGTTATAGTAATGCAAAACAATAGCCAAGATATAGAACCAACCTAAAAGTCTATCAATAGATGATTGGATCAGGAAACTGGTATATATACACTATGGGATACTACTCTGCCATAAAAAAGAATGAAATACTCCCATTTGCAACAACATGGATGAACCTGGAGAAACTTATGTTGAGTGAAACAAGCAAAGCTCAGAGGGATAAATACTACATGTGCTCACTCATGTGAGAGCTAAGAGAGAAAGGAAGGAAATAAAGAAAGACCACAGTAGTGCCATGATCCAACAGAGGGAGGGAACATTCCTAGGGCTACAAATTGGAGTGGAGGGGAGAGGAGGAGGGGGAGGGAGGTTGGGGGATAATTGGGAGGGGACAAAGGGTACAAAAGTAATTTCTGGTAATGGGTATGCCTCCAATATGAATCTGGCCCTCACATCATGGGCAGGAGGGGGGACAATTAGCTTTGTATCTCATGAATATTCTTAATTTTAAAAAAATGGCCTAATACATATGGTAAACATTTTATCTTTTTCTATGAGTCTTTCAATTTCAGGTGATAATATGTGGATACTTTTTTCTTGTTGATAGACATTTCCTTTTTGATACACATTTGGGTTGTTTCCAGTTTTTGTCCATTATGAATATAGCTGCTGTGAACATTTTTGTGCATGTCTTTTGGTGTATATTTTTCTTGGCATATATCTAGGTGTGATTGCTAGTACATAGGGTAGGCATTCATTTATTTGTTGGTGTCCTCAAAGCTAGCTTCCAAATTATTAGAATCAATTACACTCCCAGTAGCAAAATTTTGCTGTCCTGAGTCCCTGGGCAGCAAAATGAGAGTTTCAGTTGCTCCATATACTCACCAACATTTGGTATTGTCTTTTTAATTTTAGCTTTTCTGATTAGTATATCAATGAGCTTTTTAAAATTATAATTATTTTTTTTACTATTTCTTGATTTTTTTTTTAAAAACTGTGGTAAAATTTTACATATATGCAATACATATAGCAGGTTTGCATTTTGAACATTGAATTTTGATAAATGCATACATCTATGTAATTACCATCACAATCTAGAGGACTTCCCATCACAACAGAAAGTTCCCTTATTATGTTTGTAGTCAATTCCCACCCCCACAGGCAACCACCATTCAGTTTTCTGTTATCACAGATTGTTCTTAAACTTTATGTAAATGGAGTCACACAATATATATTTACTCTTTTCTTTCATTTCATGTGCTGATTCTGTTATTTATCAATATTGTTGCATTTATTGGTATTCATTCTTTTTTAATTGCTAAATAGCATTTCATTGTATGAATATAACTAATTTGTCCGTTCATCTACTATATTAGTCAGTTTTGTGTTGCTATAACAGAAATACCTGAGATTGGGTAATTTATAAAGGTAAGAGGTTTATTTGGCTTACGATTCTGGGACAGCTGCATCTGGCATGGGCCTCAGACTGCTTCCACTCATGGCGGAAAAATGGCAGGCAGCCAGTGGGTACAGGCAGATCACATGGCAAGAGGAAGTAAGAGAGACAGGAGGTGCCAGGGTCCTATAAACAACAAGTTCTCACAGGGACTCAGTGCGAGAACTCACTCATTGCTCCCCACTCCCCGGGGAGAGCATTAATTCATTCGTAACAGATCTGCCCCCATGACTCAATCAGTTTCCAACACTGCCATATTGGGGATCAAATTTTTTTTTTATTAAAATTTATTTTATTTATTGAGTCAAAATTGATTATACATATTTTGGGGGTTGAACATTGAGATATGTTGATTAAATCAATATTACTAGTATATATATTGTTACAAATCATAATTATTCTTTATGCCCCTTGTCCAACGTCTCCCCCTCCCCGCCAATTGCCCTATATTTCTTCTCTCCTTCTGAAAGAATAATGGTTACTCTGTTAACTTGTTGCCTAGATGATCTGTCCAATGCTGAGAGATGTGATCAGCTCCCCCAATATTACCATAGAGCAGGTGCTTCTTCTGTCACTCTGGAATGGGTTTTGTGGAAAGAGACATCCTCTTCTTTTCTTTGTTTCTGCTGGTGACTCTTCTTGTGTGATTGCACTCCAGTGGTTGGTGGACCGTCTGCGTGGTGGCTGTGGTGTCTAGCCACTTTTGCAGCAGCCATGGTTATTGTGGTGGCTGTGGTGGGCCAACCATGTGGAGGTGCTGTTTTTGGCATGCTCCTTGGCACTGGTGGTATGCCTGGTTGTGGGGTGTGTTTGGTCCCCTTCTCCATGCCTCTGGTCCCTAGTGAGGCCCCAAGGTGATAGCACTATGTGCCTGGTTGTGGGAGAGGGGTCCAGTCCCCTTCTCCATGTCCCGAGTCCCTGGGCAGGCCCTGAGGTACTGGCGCAGTGTGCCTGGTTGTGGGAGGAGGGTCTGGTCCCCTTCTCCATGCCTCAGGTACCCAGGTGGGCCCCGAGGTGCTGGCGTTTTGTGTCTGGTGTTGGAGGAGGGTCCAGTCCCTTTCTACATGCCTCTGGGCCGGGCGGGCCCCGAGGTGCTGGCACGGTGTCCCTGGTTGGGGGAGAGAGGTCCAGTCCCCTTCTCCTTGCCTCGGGTCCCTGGGTGGGCCCCGAGGTACTGGCATGGTGTGCCTTGTTGTAGGAGGAGGGTCTGGTTCCTGGCTCTGTGCCTCAGGTCACTGGGTGGGACCCAAGGCGCTGGCTTGGTGGGCCTGGTTGTGGGAGAGAGGTCCAGTCACCTTCTCCATGCCCCGGGTCACTGGGTGGGCCCCAATGTGCTGACTCAGTGTGCCTGGTTGTGGGAGGGTGGTCTTGTCCTCTTCTCCATGCCTCAGGTCCCTGGGCAGGCCCTGAGGCACTGGCATGGTGTGCCTGGTTGTGGGAGGGAGGTCCGGTCCCCTTCTCTGTGCCCCAGGTCCCTGGGTGGGCTCTGAGGTGCTGGCATGTTGTGCCTGGTTGTGGAAGGGTGATCTGGTCCCCAACTCCATACCCTGGGTCCTTGGGTGAGCCCCAAGATGCTGGTTCAGCATGCCTGGTTGTGGGAGAGAGGTCCGGTCCCCTTCTCCTTGCCTCGGGTCCCTGGGCAGGCCCCAAGGTGCTGGCGTGGTGTGCCTGGTTGTGGGAGGGGGGTCCAGTCCCCTTCTCCATGCTTCGGGTCCCCAGGCTGGCCCCGAGGCACTGGTGTAGTTTGCCTGGAAGTAGGAATGGGGTCTGGTTCCCAGATCCAAGCCTCCAGTTCCCAGGCAGGCCCCAAGGTGCTGGTGTTGTGCCTGGCCCAGAACTAATTTCTTGTCCTTTGCTTCTAACACGGGGGAACTTCCTGTGGGAACTAGTACTTGAGCTGTGTGGTTGTTTAAATTGCTACTTTGCTGCTGTTTCCCTAGGGAAGGCTTTTTGAGCAGCTCAGGATTTATTGGTTGACCTTATAGGTACTTCCGGCTCTCCAGAGGTCCGGTGGATCTGTGTTCTGTAGGATCTCTGATCTGGGCCTAAGTTTTTTCATCAAACTGCACCCCATGCAATTCTGCATTTCTGACCAGTCTCCTCTGAGTGGTCCTGTGCTGATTGGGGGGCAGATCAGCTGTCCTTGCTGTGTCCCACTGTTCCTCTGGTGGGCAAGTCTCCCCCACCACCCGTGCTGCAAACACTTCCCATGGGATGGGCCCTGCACCGGTCCATTGCAATGACTCACCAGCCTCTGAGTGGCTCCCTTTTTTCAGTTGTTCTGGCTCCTCGCTCCTGCATGGGTCCACGTGAACCCTATTAGCGGTCTTGCTGTCCTGGGGGCCGCCAAGGCCCTCTTCTCTCTTGCTGCCTCCAAGTAACTCCATCTGAAGGGCACAGCTGCAGCTTCTGCTGCCTCCTGCTCCATGTGCTTATCACCTCGAGCCTTAAAGCAGTCGCAGCCTGAAATGCTCAGAGCAGCTTTTTCTTTCTCTCATTGTAGTTTCTCCCACCTTCATGAACTCCGTAGGTCTCTCCCCTTCTTCCCCTGAGCTCCAGTGGCCCTGGCTTGGCTGATGTTACATTTTTATAGTTGTAAATTTGGTTGATTTGTGGGAGAGAGTGACGCTGCAGACCGTCTATTCCACCATCTTGATTGGATCTCGGGGATCAAATTTCCACATGAGTTTTGGAAGGGACAGCACATCCAAACTCCATCATCTATTGATGGATTTTTTTCTAAATGTTTAATTTTATTCATTCAAATGCACACTAATAAATATCATAAGATTCATGTTAAAGATGATACATTTTATTACATAATTAAAAAGTTGATAAGCAAATCTTTAATCTCTTGTGTTTCATTGAATATGCTAAGTAAATAACATTTGAGGGAAAACTTTTGAGGCAACTTTTGAGGCAACTTTTCAGGTTTTAACTATAGCAAACTGTCTTAGTTTGGCTGCCATAACAAAGTACCAAAGGCTGAGTGGCTTATAAACAGGAATTTATTTTTCACAATTCTGGAGGCTAGAAGCCTGAGATCAAGGTGCCAACACAGTCGCTTCTGGTGGGGGACCTCTTCTAAGTTGCAGAATGCTGACTTCTCATTGTGTCCTCACATGGCAGGAAAGAGAGTGGAGAGCTCTCTGGTGCCCCTTTTATGAGGGCACTAATCTCATTAGTGAGGGCTCCATGCTCATGACCTAATTGCCTCCCAAGTCCCCATCTCCTTATACCATCACATTTGGTGCTTGGACTTTTTTTTTTTTTTGGAAAGGAAGAAGTAAAACTGTCTTTATTCACAAACAACATAATCATCTAAGTGGAAAATTCTAAGAGTACTATTATTATTATTATTATTTTGCCATAAAACAAGTCTTTAATACATTTTAAAAGACTAAGATCATAGAAAATATGTTCTCTGACCACAATAGCAGAAGGAAATTTAGAAAACTCACAAATGTGCGGAAATTAAACAAAACTCTCCTAAATAAACAATGGGTAAGAAGAAAATCCCAGGGAAATTAGAGAGTACTTTGAGGTAAAAATCAAAGCACAACATATCAAAATTTATAAGATGCAGGGCTCATGCAGTGCTTAGAGGAAAATTTCCACTTGTAAACAACTATACTAAAAATAAGAAAAATCTCAAATCAGCAATGTAAATTTGTCTTAAGAAAATAGAAAAAGTAGAGTAAACTAAACCAAAAGCATGAATAAGTAGGAAATAACAAAGATTACAAAAGAAATATATGAAATAGGGAATTAAAAAAACAATAGAGAAAATCAACAAAACAAAAAGTTGATTCTTTAAAAAGATCAACAAAATTTGCAAACCTTTTATCTAAATTGACCATGGGAAAACATGAGAAAAGACTGAAATTACTAGAATCAGAAATAAAGCAGGGACATTATTACGTTGTCATTATGGTATTTTGTGGTGGTAAGATTTAGTTCCTTTCTCTTTCTCTTTGCTTTTTTGTTCTACCAGTGGGTTTTGTTCTTTCTTGTGTAGTCATGGTAGTGATTACCATTTTTCAGGTTCCAAATGCAGTATTTCTTTGAGGATTTCTTGTAGGGCTTGGTCATGTGGTAGTGAACTCCTGCAATTTTTGTTTGTCTGGAAAATACACTATTTTCCCCTCATTTCTGAAGGATAGCCTTGCTGGGTATAGTATTCTTGGCTGGCAGTTTGTTTCTTTTAGTATTTTGAATATATCATCCCATTTCCTTCTGGCCTGTACAATTTCTGTTGAGAAGTCTGCTGTTAGTCTGATGGGGGCTTCCTTATAGGTGACTTGATGCTTTTTACTTGCTTTTTTTTTTTTTTTTTAAATGACCAGTAAGGGGATCTTAACCCCTGACTTGGTGTTGTCATCACCATGCACTCCAAAGTGAGCTAACTGGCCATCCCTATATAAGGATCTGAACCCGTGACCTTGGTGTTATCAGCACTGCACTCTCCCGAGAAAGCCACAGGCTGGCCCCTTTTCTTGCTTCTTTTAAAATTCTCTCTTTATCTTTGAGCTTTGCCAGTTTGATTATCCTGTGTCTTGGAGAGGATCTTTTTGGGTTGAATCTGTTTGGTGAGCTTTGAGTCTCCTGGATCTGAAGGTGTTGTCTCTCCCTATACTTGGGAATTTTTCCATTATTATTTTGTTGAATAGATTTTCCATGCCTTTTCCTTTCTTCTGCACTTCTGGAACACCCATGATTCGAATGTTTGTGTGCTTAAGGTTATCTGCTAGCTCTCTTAGATTTTCTTCCTTTTTTTAAATTCTGTTTTCCTTTTTTTGTCCATCTGGGTTATTTCAAAAAGACTATCTTCAAGATTGGAAATTCTTTCTTCTGCTGCTCTAGCCTGTTGTTTAAGCTATAAGCTGTGTTTTTTATTTCCTTGAGTGAATCTTTCAGTTCCATGAGTCCTGCTACATTCTTTTGTAAGGTATTAGTCTCTTTGTAAATTTCCTCGTTTATATCCTGGATTTTTTTCCTCATTTGTTATGTTGTCTTTCTGAGTCTTCTCATATCTCAGTGAGTTTCCTTAAGATTGTCGCTCAGAATTCCTTTTCAGTCATTTCAAGGGTTTCCTGTTCTACAGGGTCTGGTATTTAAGAATTACTGTATTCTTTTGGTAGTGTCATATATTCTTGGGTTTTCATATTTCTAATATTTCTGTGTTGATGTATTGTCATCTGGCAGAGCATTTGCTTTTTCTGTTACTCTAGAGTGGGCTTTGAAGAGAAAGGTGTCCTCTTTTCCTGGTCTTCCTGATGACTCCCCTTGTGTCAGTGCAGTTGAGTATCTGGTAGGCCATGTGCATGGTGACTGTGGCTATTGCTTTGGCGTGTTTTGGCAGTTGTAATGGTGGCTGTGGTGGGCCACCCATGCAGAAGTGGTGTTTTTAGTGCTTTTTGCCTGCTTCTGGGTTGGGTATGCTGCCCTTGGCTCCTGCCCAGGACCCCAGATGTGCTTGGTTTCTTGCCTGCTTCTGGTTGGGGGATGCTGCCATCGGCTTTTGCCCGTTACCTCAGGTGTGTTCCATTTCTTACCTGCTTCTAGGTGAAGGGGGCCACCCTCGGCCCCTGCCAGGACCTTGGGCATGCTCTGTTTCTTGCCTGCTTCTGGGTGGAGGGGGCCACCCTTGGCCCCTGCCTAGAACCCCAGGCATGCTCTTTTTCTTGCCTGTGTCTGGGCAGAGGGGGCGCTACTGATGGATTTGGATTATGTCCAGTTATGGCTGTTGTGACAAAAGCTGCTCCGAACATTTGTGTATAATCTTAATGTAGACATATATTTTCATTTCTTTTGGATAAATATCTAGGAATGGAATTGCTGAGTTATAGGGTAGTTGTATTTTTAACTTTGTAAGAAATTGGCAAGCAGTTTTCCAATAGAGTTGTACCACATCCATCAGCAGTGTATGGTCATTTCAGTTGCTACGTACACATCCTGGTTAATATTTGGTACTGTCAGTCCTTTTAGTTTCTATCTGTTCAATCCCTAAGCATTCTATTGGATGTGAGATGGTAGCTCATTGTGGTTTTAATTTGCATTTCCAGAAGACTAATGTACCTTTTCATGTGTTTATTGACTATTCTTATATCTTTGAAGTGTCTTCCAGTTTTTTTGTCCAATTTTTATAAATTATATATATATATATTTTTTTAATTTCTGTGTATTTGTGTTCTCTGTGTATTTTGGTCAAATATATGTATTGCAGTTTATTTCTCTCTGTAGCTTGCCTTTTCATTTTTTTAAGAATGCCTTTTGAGGAGCAGATGTTTTAATTTTGATGAAGTCTTTTTTTCCCTCTCTCTCTGATTAGTGCTTTTTGTATCCTGCCTAACAAGTCTTTGCCTATCAAGATTTTTTGATATATTTTCTTCGGAATTATTATTGTTTTAGCTTTTACATTTAGGTATATGAATGTATTCAAGTTGATTTTTGTGTATGATGGAGGTAAGGGTTAAGAGTCATTTTTTTCTCAACAGATATTCAGTTGTTCCAGCACCATTTATTAAAAAGATCCACTAAATTACAGTGGCTTCTTTGTTGTAAATTAAGTGACTGTATATGTATGGGTCTATTACTGGACACATCATGTTCCGTATTCTTTGTTTCTCTTTAGTATGGCAATGTCTTGAATATTGTAGCTGTCTTGTAAGTCCTTAAAATTTGATAGTTTGAGTTCACTAAGTTTTCTGTTCTTTGAGACTGCTGGCATTCTAAAGCCTTTGCATTTCCATATAAGTTTTAGACTGAATATGTAATTTCCACCCCCCAGAGATTGGCTTGTATTTTGATTGGAATTACATTGAATCTATAAATCAGTGTGGGGAAAATGGACATCTTAATGTTGAATCTTCTAGTTCATGGACATGGAATATCTCTTCACTCACTTAGGCTATGTTTTATTTCTCTAAGCAGTGTTTTGTAGTTTTAAGAACATAGGTTTTGCACATTTTTGTTATGTTCATTCCCAGGTATTTAATATTTTTGATGGTATTTTAAGTCATATGTCTTTCAAATTCACTTATTAATTCTAGTTCCTTATAAATTCTTTTGGATTTTCGATTTACATAGTAATTTCATCTGTAAATAAAAAGTTTTTTTTCCAATCTATTGTATCCCCCGTCTTTTTTTTTTTTTTTTTTTGGCCTTTTTACATAGACTAGGATCTCTAGTATGATTTTAAGAAAAATGGTGGTAGTAGACATCTTTGTCTTATTTTCAGTCTTAGTGGGACACATGCAATGTTTCACTAATGACCAATGTTAGCTGTAGGTTTTTTGGATATATCTTTTATCAGATTAAGAAAGTTTCCTTTTATTCCTGGTTTTCTGAGTTTTCATTATGAATGGGTGTTAAATTTTATCAAATGCTTTTTCTGAATTTGTTGAGACGATTATATAGTTTTTCTCCTTTATTTTGCTAATGTGAATTACATTGATTTCTCAAATGTTAAACCAGCCTTGCATTCCTAGAAAAAATTTTGCTTAGTTATGATACATTATATTTTTAAAATTTACATCTAGATTTTATTTGTTAATATTTCATTTTGGATTTTTGTGTTTAAATTTATGAGAGATTATTGAGTGTAATTTTCCTTTCCTATAATGTGCTTGTCTGGTTTTGTTATCAATGCTATGCTGGCTTTAATATAAGTTGGGAAGTATTTTTCCTTTTCTGTTTTATGGATGGTTTCGTGTAATATTGATATTATTTCTTCCTTAAATATTTAATAGAATTCACCACTGAAGCCATTTGGGCCTGAAGTTTTCTTCGAAGGAAGGTTTTTAATCATAGCTAAAATTTCTTTAATAGACAATATGGATGCTAGGTTTTCTGTTTCTTACTTTGTCAGTTTTGATGAATAGCATTTTTCAAGAAATTTGTTCCTTTCATCTAAAATTTTATATTTATTGTTACAAAATGTTCATAATATCCTCTAATTATCTTTTAATTTCTGTAGGTTCTGTAACAATATTGTTTTTTAATTCTTTGTTTTGGTAATTGGTATTTTCATTCTTTTTTTTTTGTTTGTGTAGGGGTTTAATAATTTTGTTAATTTTTTTGAAGAACCACCTTTTGGCTTTGCTTATTTTCTCTTCTATGTCTCTTTTCTTTTTCACTGTTATTATTTCCTTCATTCCTTGAGTTTAGTTTGCTATTCATTTCCTAACCTTTAAAGTTGCAAGCTTAGAATACTGATTTTCAGCTTTCCTATTAATCTATAATTTTCCCTCTAAGGACTGTTTTGGCAAACCGCCATGCTGTCATTTAACTCAGAATATTTTCTAGTTTCCATTGTGATTTGACCTATGGGGTTATTTAGAAATGTGATGCCTAAGTTCTTAACACTTGGAGATTTTCTACTTACCTTTCTGTTATTGAATCTTATGTGAATTTCACAGTGGTGGAATATATGGGTTGATTTTTTTTTTTTTTCCATCAGATTTGGGAAGTACTCAGCCATTGATTTTTCTAATATTGCTTTTTTTTTTTGTCTTTTTCGTGACCGGCACTCAGCCAGTGAGTGCACCGGCCATTCCTATATAGGATCCGAACCCGTGGCGGGAGCGTTGCCGCACTCCCAGCGCCGCACTCTCCCGAGTGCGCCACGGGCTCGGCCCAAATATTGCTTATTTTTTATTCTCTCTTTTTGCTCTTTCTGGGATTCCAGTTATGTCCTATATCTAATACTTTTTTCTTTTTTATTCTTTTTTCTCTCTGTGCTTCAGTTTGGATATTTTCTATTGACTTGCCTTCAAGTTACTAATACTGTCTGCTATTTTACACATCCAGTTTAGATATGGCATTTTGCTATTATAGATTGATTATTTTTTAAATTTGATTCAATTCTTTTTTTCATGGATATTAACTCTCTCTCACATAATGCTGTCTTTTAATCCAATTGTCTGTGTTTTATTCTTTTTTCTTTAACATAGTTATTATAGATCTTTTGAAGTCCTTATCTTCTAATGCCACTCTTCGGATCACCTCTGGGTCTGCTTCTATTGAATGTTTTATCTCTTGATTAGTGGCTACTTTTTCTTGCTTCTGTATGTTTAGTAATTTGTAAATATGTGTTGAACACTGTGGATGAAATGTTGGAGAAGCTGTGTTATCTTCCTTTGAAAAATGTAGAATTTTATTCTGACAGGAAGTTAAATTATCAGCTCTTTACCTTTGTTTTAATGTTTTATTAAGTTAGTTCTGTTTCAGTTTTGTTTATATTTTTGTAGTGTGGTCCTTTTTTGTAAGATGTGGCCTTTGTGGAGGTCTCACCTGAATATCCACAGTCTTCACTAAGGTCTCTCAGCATTAGCTGGGCTCAAATGCCAACAACTTTCTATTTGACCTTTAGAATCTCAGTTTACCAGTATCTGCTTCCTACCACATCTTCTGTGGTTCTGTCTTGTACTCGTGCAGCCCTGGAGCTGATCAGGAATGGATGAGAATTTCTAAGCAGACTTCTTGATTACCCTTTGTATGGTTACCACATGTCAAGCACTGTGTTCTCCCCAATACTAGCCACCTTTGCCCAGAATTCTGACTTCTATTCCTTCCATCCAGCCAGATTGCTGTTCCCTGTTTGGACTTCAGTTCAATCAATACTCAGCTACCAGAAAATTCTTCCAGTGTGAAATTTTGGGGAAATGTTGGAACGCTTTATGTGTATATATTCTTTCAGGGATTGCAGCCTTGTGTTGATTACAGTTTAGTGCCTATAAATAGTTCTTTATATGTTTTGTCCAGATTTTAAAGTTATTATGGTTGCAGAGTAAATCTCTTATCAGGTATTCTCCATGACTAGAACCTGAAATTTCTTCATTTTCTATAGTCATACAACTGCCTTTTGAGTCAGATTTATTGCTTTATGTTTTTTTGGGTTTTTTTGTTTGTTTGTTTGTTTGTTTGTTTGGCAGCTGGTCAGTACAATGATCGAACCCTGGACCTTGGTGTCATTAGCGTCATGCTCTAACCAACTGAGCTAACCAGCCAGTTCTTTTGCTTTATGTTTTATCCTAGAAGAAACACTTTGGTTTGGTTGTTATTATGGTATAAGTTCTATAGTTCAGAGAAACAAGTGTTAATTGGGAAAACAGCTTATGTCAGTTAATTTATTATATATAACTTGATATCATAGTTATCTGTTGTGTTTTTTGTGCTTCAAGGAATCATCTGTTGAAGTTTGCTTTAGAGTCACCACCCATATCTCCTGCCTCTTCCTCTTCAAAGAACCTTGCTGTCAAAGTACATACTCCTGTATCCTTCAGACATTCTTTGAAGCAGGGAAGCAGGTTAATGGACAGTTTCTTGATCAGAGAAATGGGTGGTTCTACATCAGAGTTGATGATAAAAGAAAATGAAAGCAAATTCAGCCCTCAAAAAGAGGCAAGCACTGCTGCAGAGACCAAAGAGGCACGTTCTGTAGAGAAGATGACTCCAGGCTCCTCAGATGCTAGTTGTCCTGAGACACCCTCTACATCTGCTTTGAAACAAGTTACTAAAGGTAGGAAATTACTCTCATATGCGTATTTTCTTACTTAATGGAAATCTTCTCATCCACATAAGAATAAATAGCCAGCATTTTTGAGGGGGAGGGAATGGGAAGGGATAAACCAGATTTCACCTTATCACAATCTCAGAGGTTGATGTGGTTAGTACTTCTAGGTATGTTTGCACTCTTTCTCTCTTGTAGAATAGGAATTCAGGCTAATTGCTGCAAAAATGAAATAATTTTAATAAGTTTATACTTCAAGTATAGCAGTAGCTTTCTATTTTTCAGCTTTTAATTCCTCCCTTCCACCATCCAACGTGTCAGTTTTAGTTTAATCTTAAAGAGCTCTTTTTATGTTAATATACCACTGCTTGAATGGCTCCAAGCTGTTCTGCCTGGTGGTTAAAGCCTTTGACATTTGATCCCTACCCTAGCCATTCAATCTTATTTCTCACTGCTCCCTCTCAGAAATCTTTCTGCCCTAGCCAACCTGATCTCTCCACTGATCCTCCAATATGCCCAGGGATGGGCAAACTATCACCTGTAGGCCAAATCTGGCTTGCCACCTGTTTTTGTAAGTAAAGGTTTACTGGAATACAGCCACACCCATTTGTGTACATATTGTCTATGCCTGCTTTCATGCTATAATGGCAGAGCTGCGTAGTTGTGACAGAGACCGTATGAACTGTACAGCCTAAATTCTGTACTACCTTGCCCTTTATTGAGAATGTTTGCCAACCCCTGTTCTACACCTTTCTAGATTCCATCCAGATCCTCATATTCTTTGGTTGTGTTAGGCAACATTGATATCTCATATCACTAAAGTGCTACATTACTTCTTTTCTGGACTATTTTGTGTACCATTTGCTTAACTGTTTGATTAATATGTCAATTTATTTAACCTTTCATTTTTGTCTTTTCTTGCCATTTAAGTTCAGAGCAACTTTTAGTCAGAAACTCTGTCTTAGATGTCCTTGGTATATTCATACCACACACAGTGCAGGCATGTTAGTATTTATTAATCTTAAATAGATTGAAATTAGTTTATTTAAGTGTTTATATTTCTTGCGGATATGTAAATGTCACTTACATTTCCTAGCATGTCTCTTCCTCGGTCACTATTTTTACCAATCGACAGTTCTTATTGTAGTGTTTTTTAGCTTGATAGTTAACTTTTTCACTTAGCGGAACTTTTTTCCAAATGAAATCTTACAACAAACCATAAATATAAAATATATAAAATTGGCCCTAATTTGTTAATGTAAGGATGGAGGGCCTGGAGATTGTGCTGTTCCACCTGTTTCCCCCTTTAGCCCCTGCCTATTATCCATGGTGGTCTTTAGGCCCAGAGATACCTCCACGGATCCCTGCAACTCCATGAAATAGTTTGAGAATGATTGCATTTCCTAATTTTTATGTTATATATGGAATTACAAATGACAGCTAAATTAAATTTGTAACCACTGACAAAATTGAACAGTAGTTAGCCCAACCCAGTAAATGCTTTCATCTGACTGCACCTGTCCTGCCCCTGGGCCAGGTATGTCTTACTCTAGTTATTATGATTGCTTCTGTGTTAAACATGGATAGCTCCTAAGACTTGGGAATATTTAATATTAATTTTATAGTTTTATAGTTTGGTCATACTTTTGCAGAAAAGTTTAACCAAAGCGTTTTCTAATAAACTAAGTTCCAAACTTCTCTGCAGTCGCTTCCGCTAGGCCCAGGATTCTAATTTTGTGGCTTCCCATGATTTAGCCTTTAATCGGTAACCAGTCTGTCCCACACCTGTTGCCCTGATGGGTTATTCTTTTTTTTTTTTTTTTCACCTCTGCTTTTCTAAGTGCATGTTAAAGTGAGATTCTGTTTTTTATTTTAATTGCTGAAAGTTGCCAGCTTATATTATTTTGCCCTTTCTGTGAGTAGTAAAGTCTCTTTTTCTCTTTTTAAAAAATACAGTGGATTGTCCTGTTTGTGGGGTTAACATTCCAGAAAATCACATTAATAAGCACTTAGACAATTGTTTATCACGTGAAGAGAAGAAGGAAAGCCTCAGAAGGTAAGGAAGTTGAGTATAATCATTGAGCTACTTTATCTAGGTGCCTCTTGTATGTTATAAACTTGAAAAAAATGGTATCCGTTTTACCCAGAATGATCAGTTGTGTTATTCCCTCTCCTGCTTGATTTTTCCTTTAATCCTGTTGGCCAACTCTCCCATTCCTTCTCCTCTTGTTTTCCTCCACTCCTCCTTGCCAAATACAATTAACTATATTGAATGTTTGAACTGCTGCTAAAATTTGACTTAATAAGAAATTAGTGATTTAAAATTAAATTCTTATTTATTTATTTTTGGCAGGTGGCCAGTATAGGCATCAAACCCTGGACCTTGATGTTACCAGCACCATGCTCTAACCAACTGAGCTAACTGGCCAGCCCTAAATTCTTTTAAAAATTCTTTTCTTCTCTTAAAATTTTAGAACTATCATAAAGCCTTTTGGCCAAAGAAAGCAAGGTTGGACTCTGAATATAGAACATATATAATCTTTCTTTGGTTCTTAGGATGCTCAGAAGTTTCAAAATTTTAAATCAAGCCATTTCAAAAGTTTAGTTTTTTTGACCGGGAAATTATATGCACATAATAAAAAAAGGCACAGAAGTCTATATATGAAATGTGGTGTCCTCCCCACTGACCCAACCAGGGTGACATAACTAATAAGTCGTCAGCTCAGCATTTGCACCTAAACTATTCTGCCTCCCTTATACATCAGAGTAACAGTAATTTCTTAAATCCATGATTGTTATACATATAAGTTGTTCAGGAATGAAATTTTAGTCAAAGTTCAATGGCAAGTATTAAGGAATCAGGGGTTAATGAAGATGAAAGGAAGCAGAAGCTACAAATTAGATAAGTCTGGTGATAAAGGGAGGAAGACCTGAGATGGCAGTTTGGTGAAGGAGTAAGCAGCAAGATCAAGGGAAGATTATATTATTAAAAACAAGGGTTGTTTAAGCCTGCAGTCTCTTCTCTTCCTGTATCTCCAGGAAGAGAGCAGATGATAAGTGGTACGAGGTGGGGAGCACAAGTAGCGAGGTTATCCTCGACATGCAGTAAGGACTCTTCTGAAACAGGAGGAAACGGGAACAGAATAGGTGATAATTCAGAGAGATTTGGAAAAGAAGAAGAAGGAAGCTGAAGAAATTACTGGTATCTGGGAAGTGGGGATGAATAAGATGATTGGGTCTTATGTTTTATCTGTTGTGAAGGACTTTGAAGAGTATTTTCCAAAAACCATGTTAATAAGGCAGGACCATTTTTTGTGATTAAAGGTAAAAAGATGTCACTTAATTTTTGTGAGTAATTTTGGAGTGAATGCAGGTTCTGAGGGACAGACTCATGCTGTTATAACTTACGAAAGCTAAGCAAAGTGATGCTTAATTAATTTATGGTGGGAGACACACGTGAGTCCAAACCTGGGGCAGTTTTACATGCACAATACTCCCACCTAGTGGGTAAGTTTGTTAATGAGAATAAAATTTAGGTTTTTAGGTTGCTTACTTAGTGGAGATTTGGAATAAATGAAACTAAATAGTCCTAAAGATTATTTCCTGTACTCGTAAGCCATGACAGTCTGATGACCCGCTTTTCTCTTTAGAAATGTTCTTACTGAAGAATGAGTTGGGAGTATAGAAGCCTAGTATTTTCTTCTTGAAGAATGAGTAATCAGCACTAATCATCTTGGTTCAACTCCTCTTTTTCTAGATGTGTTTATCATACTTCTGACACATTTAGTGCTGTCAGTTTATTCAAAGAGATACTCATCCATGTGTAATTAAGTTCCAGTAGTGGTTCTAAATCCCGTTCCAAATAATACTATAGTCCTGCCAGTTGCTCTGTAGTGCAACTTAGAAGCACTACATAGGTATCACTCTCTTAGTGTGTTGAAGGCTCTGAGAAGTCCTACGTCAAAGGTAACTGTTGGCTTTTATTTAATCCAGTAATTCCTAAATTTATTTGATCCTAAAACCTTTTTGTCTTCATAACTCACATCTTGCAAAACTGGTGTTTGTGAAAAACACACTTAGGGAAACATGGAACTACATCTCTCTTTAGTTATAACCTGGTCCTTGCATCTGGTCACATAGAAGAGTTTCTGCCAGTGTTTTTAGTCTCTTTTACAACATTCAGACAGGCCATCTGCTAGATGTGGGTGACAGCTCTTAACCCATTCTGTATAAAATCATATCAGATTTGATTCAAAGAATACACTCTTCTTTTGATGTTCTCAGATTCTGAAGGCCACTTAAATACATTACTCAGTTTCTGTAAATCATGGTGGAAGAAAAATCAATGTCATTTTTATGTTTGAGGCTACATATTTTAAAATTCTCGATAGAAATTGTTGATCTCTGGTGGTACTTTTCATTGTAAATGCTAGTGAACAGTACAGTTCCTCATTAGAATTTCACAGCCATAAGTTTAATTATCTATCCTTGATAAAATAAATCTTTTAGATACAGACTTAATGAATTATCCCTTCCTGTGTACTTGTATAAATGCCTACGAAATGATTCAGCTGTTGCCACCTACTGTGATTTTATTTTGCCCTCATTTTATAAGTCTTGTAGAGAGTCCAATGGGCTGTCATTATAAGAGCAATTTTCAGAAAAATTTAATCTGTTGAGGGCTTGCAGGTCTTTTCATGGTTAAGTAGATATTTCTGGCTTTTAGACTATATTAATGGAGCATCAAAGAAATAATTTAGCCAGGGAATGGCACTGTTGGTTAACAGAAAAATGTTTGGTTGTTTTCAGTCTATACTTTTCTGTAATACTTCTCTAAGTATGACCTTTGGACCATTGGCATCATATTTACCCTGGGAATCTTGTTGAAGATACAGATTTTAGGTCTCCATTTCAGACCTGAGTCACAATTGATAGGTGGTATGGAGAAGGAGACTGAGAATCTACATTTTAAACAAGCTCTTGAGGAGATTCTGAGGTATGCTGAAGTTTGGGAAGCATAGCCTTGTGTGAACTATAGTTATATGCAAATCCTTTGCAAAATCTTGTTTTTGGATGAATATATTCTCATTTTGAAATGATTGTAATTGTAATGATCACCTTGAGCATGTTTTATTAAGCACCTATTTGCCATAGAGCTGAGCCAGGTAATGTACTCAGAACCATGCTGTACTCAGATAAAATGGTTTAAAACTCACTAAGGAGTTATTGTTTATGAAATTGTCTCAAGTCATTGATACTTTTAGATAGCTTGCATTCTAGTCCATTTTAAGAAGTAATGTTTTTTAACTTTTTTTTTTTTTTTTTTGGAGAGGGTAGAAGAAAGTAATTTAATATAGCTATGTCATATTTTAAATTATTTAGTGCTTATCAGTATATTAATTAAGTAAATAGAATGAAAATCCAGTTGGTGTTTTTTCTAATATACTTTTTGTAATGCTATATTTATTAACATAAATAATTGAAGTTGAAGAGAACAAAAGCCCTGCTGTATTTTTTTTTTAATCTTGGTGGTTGGCTGGTAGGGGGTTCTGAACCCATGACCTTGGTATTATAAGGTTGTGCTCTAACCAACTAAACTCACTGGCCAGCCCCCTGCTGTATTTTTTACTGTTTTCATTTGTGTTCTTTGAAGATGATACCACAAGAATATCCACTCATCAACTTCCTAACTATTCACCTACTGCCTTTGCAAATTGATTGCCTTGGATTTGAGGGGGAAATTTTACCTGTGGATCAGAACTTTTCCTAAAGAATCTGTATGTTATAATGTACCATTAAATCCATAACCTAATCCTCAGTAGCATTTGTACTTTAATCATCTGAGATAACTGGCCTTTACAGGGATTTTGCATGGAAAGCATAGGCAAATATTAGGAAAAGCATCCTTTAAAGAGATAGAGAATTGCATATGTCTACGTAAGTATGATTCTAAGTGAAGTTCTTGTAGCATTTGATCCACAAGCCTTCCATATAAGTCTTATAAGTCTGCATCTTTAGGCCTAACCTCTTCATGAGACCTAAGTCTCTCACTTCTGGTGCCACCTAGACCCCTCTCTCTGAATGTCCCTCCAGCACCTCAGATGTATCATGTCGAACACTGTAAACATCTGCAAACTTTATCCTTCTTCTCTTTCCCCTTTTTATCTTAATGGTTCTACTATTCTCCCCGTCACCCAGGCATAGATTACAGTTTTACATGAAAAGCATTTGATAATTCACAATAATCCTCAGAGATCTTTTTTTTTACCTTCTCAGTTCTGTTCACAAAAGGAAGCTGCTGCCCAAAACTGTATATAACTTGCTGTCTGATCGTGATTTAAAGAAAAAGCTAAAAGAACATGGATTATCTGTTCAAGGAAATAAGCAACAGCTCATTAAAAGGCACCAAGAATTTGTACACATGTACAATGCCCAGTGTGATGCTTTGCATCCTAAATCAGGTAAAGTAATAAAACAATGAGTAATGCTTATCCTCTGGATAAAGTAATTTTATGTACCTCAGAGATTAGAAACCATAGAAAAAATTTTTTTAATAAATACTTTTTTGGTAATAGATAAGACATGCAAATGTATTCCTTCATAAGGTACCTAGAATATACTATGATAAGCCAGCCTTCCTCTCAGCCTGTCTCCTAGTCCCCAAATCTCCTTCTCAGAGGTACCTCTGTTGCCAGCTTCTTATGTATCTTTCCAGAGATAGTGTGATGATGAAGAGTGGATCTGGAGAGCCTGGGTTACGGTCCCCATTTCTCAGCTTTATGACTGGGTGACTGTAGGCAAGTTATGTGGTTATCTTTGTACCTCAGTTTTCTCATCCATAAAGTAAAGGTTATAATACTACCTACTTCATAATGTTTTTAAGAGGAATAAATCAAAATGCATGTAAAGTGCCTAGCATAGTACCTTAATAAGTAGTTACCATTCAGTAAATGTTACCACTGTGATAATTATACACAAATATATGTCCTTGATCTTTATTGTTTTACAAAAATGTCAGCATTCTGTATATGCTGTTTAATAGTTTTTCCTTTTCATCTAACCACACACATATTTTGGAGTTCTTTTTATTATTAGCATATATAGGATTGCCTAATTTTTAAAAAAATAGAGAAAGTGGGCAACCATGCACAGATTGTAAGTGTACTGTTTGGCGAATTCTCACAAGGTAAATTTCACAAAGCAAAAATGCCTTATACTAAGATTAGTATAGGCACTACTAAGATTAGTACCAGCATCCCAGAAACCCCATCTCTTCCTCCCATTCACTACTTCCTTCATTCTCACACTTGACTACTATTTTGACTTCTAATACCATCTATTAATTTTGCCTGTGCTTGTTCTTTATATGAATGGGATAATAGCTTATGTGTTCTTTGTATCTGCCTTCATTTGTGCAGCATTATGTTTATAAGATTCATCTATGTTTTTGTATACAGTTGTATATTTTTTTCATTTTTGTTATATAATATTCCATTGTATAAATGTCACACTTAATTCAATGGTAATGGAAATTTGGATTTTTTTTCACTTTTTGGCTATTAAGAAAAATGGTGCTATAAATAATCTTTTATATGTCTCTTGGTGCACATAGGCACACATTGCTGTTGGATATATATACCTAGGAGTGGAAGTGCCATGTTATATATTTATGGATGTTCAGCTCTCATAGATATAGCCCAAACTCAATACTAGTGTTGTATACGACAACTGAAACCCTCATACCAAGTCCTTGACAACGTCGCTATTGTCAATTTTCCATTTTAGCCGTTCTAGTGGCTCCGTGGTAGTATCTCATTATGGTTTTATTATGCAGTTCCCTAATGGCTTATAATGTTCAGCACATTTTTACATGTTTATTGGCCATCTGGATATCCTCTTTGGTGGAGTACCTGTTTAAATCTTATGTCCAATTTTTCTATGCTGTGGGTCTATTTTTTTTCTTATTTATTTGAGGGAGTACTTGAAATTTTCTGGAGACACATCTTTTGCTGGATGTGTGTATATTTAATCTTTTATTTCACCTTTGCACTCTGTTAATGGCATCATTTGAAAAGTAGACTAATATATAGTCTAGTTCATTACATTTTTCCTGGTTAGTGCTTTGTATGTCCTTGCCTACTGCAAGGTCATGAGGGTATCTTTTTATTTTCTTTTAAAAGCCATATTGTTTTTGCTCTTACATTTTGATATAATTTATTCAGAATTGATTTTAGCATGTGTTGTAGAGGGCAAGATTCTCTTGTTTTTTTCCATATGGGTAGCCAATTGATGCAACAGCGTTTATTAAAAAGCCATCCTTTCCTCACTGTACTTCCAGATGTCTTGGTTGTGAATGAGCTAACTGTACGTATATGGGCCTTGACATTGTTTTGTTCCATTGGGCCATTTGTTTATCCATGTCCCAGTAGCACACTGTCTCAATTACTTTATAAGTAATTTATAATAGGTCTTGCTGTTGGTAATGTAGTTCCTCCAGCTTTGCTATTCCATATACATTTTAGAATAAGGACCAAAAACCTGCTGAGATTTTAATTGGCATTATGTTGAATCTATAAATCTATTTTGGGATAGTTGATATCTGTATAGTATTTGAGTCTTCCAATCCATGAATATGGTTTATCCCTTTGTCTTTTGTTTCTATTGGTAATGTTTTGTAGTTTTCTGTGTGAAGGTCTTATACATCTTTTAAAAGACTTATTCTCAACTATCTGATGTTTTTGATGCAGTTGTAAATGATGTTCTATTTTAAACTGTCAATATTTATTTATTTGTTGCTTGTATAAAAATACAACTGTTTTTTTTTTCTCTTCCAAATTTTATTTTATTTTGTCAATATACAATGTGGTTGATTATTGTGGCCAATGACCGAAACCTCCCGCCCTCCTCCCTCTCCCCCCTCCCCCGCAACAATGTCCTTTCTGTTTGCTTGTCGTATCAACTTCAAGGAATTGTAATTGTTATATCTTCTTCCCTCACCACCACCCCAGTTTTTTTGTGCATTTATTTATTTATTTTTAGCTCCCACAAATAAGTGAGAACATGTGATATTTCTCTTTCTGTGCCTGACTTCTTTCACTTAATACAATTCTCTCTAGGTCCATCCATGTTGTTGCAAATGGCAGTATTTCATTCTTTTTTTATAGCAGAGTAGTATTCCATTGTGTAAATATACCACATTTTCCGTATCCACTCATCTGATGATGGACAGCTGGGCTGGTTCCAACTCTTAGCTATTGTAAAGAGTGCTGCAATGAACATTGGGGAACAAGTATACCTTCGACTTGATGATTTCCATTCCTCTGGGTATATTCCCAGCAGTGGGATAGCTGGGTCATATGGTAGATCTATCTGCAATTGTTAGAGGAACCTCCATACCATTTTCCATAGAGGCTGCACCATTTTGCAGTCCCACCAACAATGTATGAGAGTTCCTTTTTCTCCGCAATCTCGCCAGCATTTATCGTTCAGAGTCTTTTGGATTTTAGCCATCCTAACTGGGGTGAGATAGTATCTCAGTGTGGTTTTGATTTGCATTTCCTGGATGCTGAGTGATGTTGAGCATTTTTTCATATGTCTGTTGGCCATTTGTATACCTTCCTACTTAGCTCTTTTGCCCATTTTTTAATTGGGTTGCTTGTTTTTTTCTTGTAAAGTTGTTTGAGTTCCTTATATATTCTGGATATTAATCCTTTGTCAGATGTATATTTTGCAAATATTTTCTCCCACTCTGTTGGTTGTCTTTTAATTCTGTTAATTGTTTCTTTTGCTGTGCAGAAGCTTTTTAGTTTGATATAATCCCATTTGTTTATTTTTCCTTTGGTTGCCCATGCTTTTGGGGTCGTATTCATGAAGTCTGTGTCCAGTCCTATTTCCTGAAGTGTTTCTCCTATGTTTTCTTTAAGAAGTTTTATTGTTTCAGGGTGTATATTTTAATCCTTAATCCATTTTGAGTTGATTTTAGTATATGGTGAGAGGTATGGATCTAGTTTCATTCTCCTGCATATGGATATCCAGTTATCCCAGCACCATTTGCTGAAGAGGCAATCCCTTCCCCAGTGTATAGGCTTGGTGCCTTTGTCAAAGATCAGATGGCAGTAAGTGTGTGGGTTGATTTCTGGATTCTCTATTCTATTCCATTGATCAGTGTGTCTGTTTTTATGCCAGTACCATACTGTTTTGGTTATTATAGCTTTGTAGTATAGCTTAAAGTCAGGTAGTGTTATGCCTCCAGCTTTATTTTTTTTGCTCAGCATTGAGTGTTTGTATAGTTTCCAGAGTTTCATTTGTTATTAATTTCTAGTTTCAATCCATTGTGGTCTGAGAAAATACATGGGATAATTCCAATTTTTTTGAATTTGTTGAGACTTGATTTGTGACCTAATATGTGATCTGTCCTGGAGAATGATCCATGTGCTGATGAGAAGAATGAAATATTCTGAGGTTGTTGGATGGAATGTTCTGTAGATATCTGCCAATTCCAATTGGTCTAGAGTATTGTTTAGATCTTGTGTTTCTCTACTGATTCTTTGCCTAGATGATGTGTCTAATATTGACAGTGGGGTGTTCAGGTCCCCTGCTATTATGGTATTAGTGTCTATTTCCTTCTTTAGGTCTAATCGAGTTTGTTTTATAAATCTGGTTGCTCCAACATTGGGTATGTACATATTTATTTTTTTATTTTTATTTATTTTTTATTTTATTATTATTATTTTTTTAAAATTTTATTTGTCGATATACATTGTGGCTGATTATTGCTCCCCATCACCAAAACCTCCCTCCCTTCACCCTCCCTCCCTCCCCCCCAACAATGTCCTTTCTGTTTGCTTGTCGTATCAACTTCAAGTAATTGTGGTTGTTATATCTTCTTCCCCCCCCCCCACCGGTTTTGTGTGTGTGTGTGTGTGTGTGTGTGTGTGAATTTATATATTAATTTTTAGCTCCCACCAATAAGTGAGAACATGTGGTATTTCTCTTTCTGTGCCTGACTTGTTTCACTTAAGGGTATGTACATATTTATGATTGTTATGTCTTCTTGATGGATCAGTCCTTTTATCATTAAGTAGTGTCCCTCATTGTCTCTTTTTATGGTTTTTAGTTTAAAGTCTATTTTGTCAGATATAAGAATAGCTACTCCAGCTCGTTTTTCTTTTCTGTTTGCGTGGTAAATCTTTTTCCAACCTTTCACTCTTAGTCTTTGTGAATCTTTATGGGTGAGGTGGGTCTCTTGTAGGCAGCATATAGTTGGCTCCTCCATTTTAATCCAGTCAGCCAGTCTGTGTCTTTTGATTGGGGAATTTAAGCCTTTTACATTAAGTGTTGTTATTGTAAGGTGTTGATTTATTCCTAGCATTTTATTGGTTGTTTGGTTGTCTTAGGTGTCTTTTGTTCCTTGCTTTGTGATTTACTGTTTGGTTTCTGTGTTTGTTGGTTCCTTAGGTTGTAGATAGCGTTTTTGTTTGTTTGTTTTCTCTTCATGAATGCCATTTTTATTATAGTAGTGGGTTTTGATTTTTCTTGGGTTTTTATGGCAGTGGTAGTTATTTTTCAGGAACCAAACCCAGTACTCCCTTGAGGATTTCTTATAAGGGTGGTTGTGTGGTAGTGAACTCCCACAGTTTTTGTTTGTCTGAGAAATATACTATTTGCCCTTCATTTCGGAAGGATAGCCTTGCAGGGTAGAGTATTCTTGGCTGGCAATCTTTGTCTTTTAGTATTTTGAATATATCATCCCATTCGTTTCTGGCTTTTAGGGTTTGTGATGAAAAGTCTGATGTTAGTCTGATTGGGGCTCCCTTATAAGTGATTTGATGCTTCTCTCTTGCAGCTTTTAAGATTCTCTCTTTGTCTTTGAGTTTTGCCAATTTGCGTATAAAATGTCTTGGAGAAGACCTTTTTGGGTTGAATACGTTTGGGGATCTTTGAGCTTCCTTTATTCTGATGATCTGTGTCTTTTCCTATACCCGGGAAATTTTCTGTCACTATTTAGTTGAATATGTTTTCAGTGCAATCTCCTTTTTCATCCCTTTCTGGAATACCCATGAATCGGATATTTGAGCACTTAAGGTTGTCTGATATCTCTCTTAGATTTTCTTCCATGTTTTTAATTCTTTTTTCTTTTTTTTTTTTGTCTGCCTGTGTTATTTCAAACAGCCCATTTCAAGGTAAGAACTTCTCTCTTCTACTTCTGCAAGCCTGCTGGTTAAACTCTCTGTTGTGTTTTTTATTTTGTTGAATGAATTGTTCAGCTCTGCAAGCTCTGCTACATTCTTTTTCAGGGCATTGATTTCCTTGTACATTTCTTCTTTCAGGTCCTGTAAACTTTTTCTTGTTTCATCATGTTGTCTAGCTGAGTTTTCTTGTATCTCATTTAGATTCCTCAGAATTATCACTTGAAATTCCTTGTCAGACATTTCAAGGGCTTCTTGTTCTATGGGATCTAGAGCTTGAGAGTTATTACCCTTTGGTGGTGTACTTTCTTGATTTTTCATATTTCTGGTATCTTTCCCTTGATGTTTAGTCATTGTGGCAGGGGATTTCACGGTTCACTGGTTCGACGTTATTGTCTGGCTAGGATGTTGCTGGGGCTGCCAATTTGGCATGGCTGCCTCTGTGTCTGCTCATTTGCCCACTGGTGCCTCAGGTGCGTGGTTGCATTGGGTCTTGGGACTCTCCAGGGAGATGCCTCTCTGGCAGTGCGTGCTAGGCCGGGCTGGGGATGGAGTCGGGTGGTGGCAGCGAGGCATACCTGCTGGGTGTGCACTGGCACTGCAGGGCGTGTAGTCTACGAGGATCTTGGGCCTCTCTGGCTGGGCGCCTCTCTGATCAGCACGCACTCGGCTGGGCTGGGGATGGAGTCGGGCAGTGGCGGCGAGGCCTACCTGCTGGGTCGCGCACTGGCAGTGCAGGGCACGTGGTCTCCGCGGATCTTGGGCCTCTCCCACTGGGCGCCTCTCTGATCGGCAGGCACTCCTCTGATGGTTTTTTTCTTAAGCCATCTGAAAATAAGGTGTATAATCTTGACTCCTTACCCTAAATTCTTCACTATATATTTCCTAAGGAAAAGGATATTCTCTTTTATTGCCATAGTACAGTTATCAATTTTAATAAATTTAATTTTGTTATAATACTTTTATGTAATCTATCATCTGTATTCCAGTTTTGTCAGTGGACCCAGTAATGGCCTTTGTGGATTTTTTTTTTTTCTGCAGTACGTGATCTGGTTTTGGGTCACATATTGAATTTAGTTGTAATATCTTTTCAGTCTCTTTCACTCTGGAACAATTCTTCAGATTTTCTTTGTTTATTATGACACTGGCCTTTTAAAAGAATATAGTCTTTGTTTTGTGTGTGTGCGTTTCAAATAGAATATTTTTCATTCTGTTTTTGTCTAATGTTTCCTTATAATTACATTCAGGATGTGCATTCCTGCCAGAATACCATATAAATGATGTTTTATCTTCAGAATATCACATCCAGAGGCTCTTGACATCTATGTGCTCCTCATTTGTAATGTCAGGTTTGATTAGCTGGTCAATTTCTCCATTGTTTATACATTATATTTCCCCCTTGCCTACTAATAAGAAATCTGTAGAGAGACATGATACTCTGTAACTATTCCAGTAATTTGTAACTTCATTAAAATTTTACCCCATATTTAGCATCCTTTAGTAATTTTTACATTAACTTTTCTGTGATAGTTGCAAAGTGATGATTTTGCATCTTTAGTACTCTTCACATTTGCCACTTGGCATGATTCTAAATATAAGAGCCCTCCATTCTGTCTTATTTTTTTCTTTGTCTATTATTGATATAGATTTACAGATTTCTAACTTATTATCATTCTTAATTACTTGGTGTTTGTACTTTTCCAGATTTGGCCAGTGGGAACATCTTCATACTGATTCCTGGTCCTGGGACATGCCACCATCATTTTTGTTATCATCTACTTATTTCTGGTATAACAAGATATTGCAGGTTCATCTTGTTTTTCCATGTCCCAGCCCTGTAAATCAGCCTTTTCCTTGAGGTGCTCTGGTTCTTTTTATTGGTGAAAACAATATATGGCTACTAGCTGTGCTTATTGCTACTTGGTATCTTTGCTTCTAGGCTATTTCAGCAGATGCAGCTTGGAAATATATGCATGTATATGCATATATATGAGGCCACTTCAAGAAGTTTGTGGAAAAATAAAATTAAAAGATAATACAAATCTTTCCATGAACTTTTTAAAGACTCCTCATATACATATGCACGCATGGATACATATGTACATGCATATGCATGTATTATATATGCATACATGTAATTCCATTTACACTTATATATTTTAGAGACCATGAGAACAAACCTATACCTCTTCCAATTTCACAGAGTTCTTTTTTAACCTTTCTTTATTCCGTGTTTGTATTTCCCTTTTTTTCATAGTAAGAATCCTCCTTGCTGACAGGAGAAACACATTTGCTAATTTGTTCAATCTATAATACATCTAAAATATTTTCCTAATTGCTTCATCTATACTGCTACACCACCACAAAACAGAACTGTAAGAAAGAATTCAGGATTTATTTTAGTTCTCTACTCAGCCTTCGGTGTCTGCCCCTCCCCACCCATCCCCTAACACACATTGCTTCAGCTGCCTCAACTGAGGGTATGAAGTCTAATACAGCCAGCCCTTTGTATCCATGGATACAACCAACCAGGAATTGAAAATGTTAGGAAAAAAAAATTGTGTTTGTACTGAACATGTACAGACTTTTTTGTCATTATTCCCTAAGCAAAACAGTATAACAATTATTTACATAGCATTTACATTGTATTATAAGTAATCTAGAGAGAGATGATTCAGAGTATAAGGGAGGATATGCAAAGGTTATATACCAATGCTACAGCATTTTATATCAGGACTTGAGCATCTGCAGGTTTTGGTATCTGCAGGAGGTCCTGGAACCAACCCTCCACCAAAATTGATGGACAAGTGTACTGTATTTTTAAGTTTCTTTTTAGCTCCCTTCAGTGTGGGTATGTTATTTGTTTAATATGCAGTTGGGTTTCCTTGTTTCTCTTTGTTTCCAGTTCTTGTTATGGTTTACTTTTCCATTCTAATTATAAGAAATTAATAACTTAAATGTAACATTTAAACTACCAAAAAGATATTTATAACGGACCAGCTGCTTGTCATGAAAGTATTACATACAATAGCACTTTTGTCTTCTTTTTTTTAAAGAGTGTTCTTAATTGCTTGTTGGATCATTTTTTGTATTATCTTTTTTTTGGCAACTGGCTGGTATGGGTTTCTGAACCCTTGACCTTGTTGTTATAACACTAACCGACTGAGCTAACCAGCCAGTCTTGTATTATCTTTTAATTCGTTTTTTTCACAAACTTTATGAAGTACCTTCATATGATGGTGGCCTTGAAATTCTTGTCAGATAATTGCAACAACTGAATTATCTTACTATTGACATCTTTGTCTTTTCTCATTAAAGTGTTTTTCCTGATTTTTAGTATGATAAGTTTTTATTGTATTCTGAGCATTTTGAATGTACTATTATGAGATTCAAAATTCTACTTGAATAATCTTCTTTAGCAGGAAGTCACCCTGTTTAGGTTTAGCATGCTGATTCTGGCCTCCTTTTGTGGGCTGTGATTCTAATCACAATTTAGCTTCCAGGGCCCTTGCAATGTTATTCTGGTCTACTTCCTTTAATTGCTACCTAGTGGCCACTCTGAAAACCTGGTATTCCACACTGTGGTTCAGTTCTCAAACCTTTTGGCATATTTATTGTAGACTGTTTCACATGTTAGTTGGTCAGGGATGTATCCAAAATTTCCTATTCAGGAGAAGGGAATTCTTTTCTCCAGGTTCCATCTCTTTGAGATCCTCCCACCAAACACTAGAAGGTGTCACCTGCCACTACTGAGTGGGTTTAGAAGTCTAGGCTCCTCACTAGGCCACTGTATTGGGAGAGAAGGAAAGCCTGCCCCAGGCCTCCTGCCATTGCTGGTAGTGGGGTGGAAGTCAACACTCCCTTCTTTTTCTCTGATGATACCTCCGTGGGTAGGAAGCATCAGCAGTGTTTAGTGGGGTAGGTCTGGTATTATCAAAAAGGTTTCTGGGCACCTCCTTTAGTTGTTCTTTGCCTACAGAGAGCAGATTTTTCTTGGGACTTTTTTTTTTTTATCTGTTCCCTTTGGTGGTTCTTGGTTATAGCCTTCTCCAGAACCTGGTCTGGGATATACAGAAGATAAAAAAGAAAACCCAGGGAACTCATTACCATGTTCCTCAAAGTCTGAGGCCTTGAGGCCTTTAGTCAGTCCATCTTTCCCTTTCTATCTTTCACAGTTTTCTTTTGTCTGTTTTATCTGTTATATCCAGGGTTTTTAGTTGTCTTTACAGAGGAAGAATAGGGAGAAATGAGTGTAGTCAACCATGTTGAAAATAAGTTCTTTTTCATGTATTTTTCATTTCTCTTGGGTATGTTACTGGCAGCAGTCTCGGCTTGCCCTGTCACACTAAGCAAATGACCTGAAAGTCCAAAAGTTGATGCAAGGATTAGGAGCTTTATTCAGATAACTGGCATCTGGGTGATGACCAGGCTAAAATCATCCTGCCTTCTGATGCCTTTTCTGGGGTTTATAAAGGGGAGGAGGTGGGAAGGTGAGGTAAGGGTTTTGTCCTGCAGGCAAAGGGGAAGGCTGGTCATGGGTTCAGCAGAGGGTCTGAATCAGATGTCAGGGTCCCACAATGGACCAGGTGCTTTGGTTTCATGGAGTCTTCCGTTGGTGGACTGGTCAGCTTCAAGCCCTTGATGTTATTTCGGGGTTGGATTCCTTATCTTCTAGTGAGAGCTCAAAGGTCCTCAGTCAAGCATTACTGGAACATAAAAATTCCTGACTCATACTTCTAACTAATGTGGATGCAATTTTCCTTTACTTGAGAGAGTGAATTAATAATCAGCTAAGGTGCTTTGCCTTTCTCTTGGAATTCCTTTGTTTGCAGTTGAATAGGAAAGGTAAGAAAAACAAAAGTTAGTTTCAATTCTTAATTGTATGTGTGAAACATCTAAAGTAAATCAATATAAGAGGGTATTATGAGAGATAAGCAGAAATAAACTTTTGAGAAGGATCCATTTGGGGCATGATTTCATCTCTGGGCAGTTTCAGCCATACAGTCAGTTTCTCATTTTCTTTGCTAACCTCAAGGAATTGATGATTATCAGTTCCTAGTTTCCTGAAATTTTCTGCTTGGTCTTAGTTACCCCAAAGATGGCTGTTCTCTGGCTAAGGTCCTGTTCAGGTACAAACATATTTAGGTTGTTATCTTTTCTTGGTGAATTGAATTCTTTATCATTATATAATTTCCCTCTTTATTCCTGATAACATTCATTGTTCTGAAGCCTGTTGTGCCTCATATTAATATAGCTAACTCATTAGTGTTTCTTTTCATTAGTGTTTACATGATACAAGTCTTTCCATAAACTTATTTTTTTTACCTACTTTTAAAATTTAAAATAGGTTCTTTTTGATAACATATAGTTTGGTCTTGCTTTTTTATCCAGCCTGACATTCTGTTTCTTAATTGGTGCTTTTAGATGTAAGAATCAATGCAGTGGTTTTAAATTTAAAAACACCTTGCTAGTTTTTTTCTTTGTTCCACCTGCATTTTGTTCTTTTTATCTTGGATTAATTGAGCATTTTTTTATTATTACATTTTATTTGTACAGTTGGCTTACTATTTTACCTCTTTCTTAAAAATTTTAGTGGTCACTCTAGGGTTTGCAATATACATCTTTAGTTACAATTTACTTTCAAATAATATTAAACATCTTCACTTGTAGTATAAGAAACATAGCAGTATACTCTCAATTGCTAATTCTTTGTGTTATTTTTGTCATGAATTTACTTTTACATATGCGATTAACACAATACATTGCTATTGTTTTCCCATAAAACAGACAGTAATCTTTTAGAGTAGTTAAAAATAAGAAAAAACCCTTCATGTTTACCATTTCTACCATTCTTCATTTCTTCTTATAGAGATGAGTTTCTTTCTGTTTCTTCTGCTTGAAGAACTTTCTTTAACACTTTTTGAAGTGAAGGTCTGCTAATAGTATATTCTCTCAACTTGTATTTGTTTTAGGAAGTATTTCTTTTTCACTTTTGAAAGATATTTTCATTGGTATAGAATTCTGGATTGGCAGGCTTTTTTTTAAAAAATACTTTAAAGATGTCACTTCTGGCTTGAATAGTTTCTGTTGAAACGTGTATATTATGCTTTTTGATATTGTCTTATAGCTTTTAGATGCTCTGTGTTTTGTTTTTTGTTTTCTTTCTTTTTTCTCTCTGTGTTTCATATTGAATAGCATCAATCCCATTTCAGGTTCACCAGTGCTTTCCTTAGCTGAGTCAAGTTATCTTTGTTACTGTGCTTGGTGGGTTTTTTTAATATCTGGCATTTCTATTTTATTCTTTCTAAAAGAAAGAATTGCTGCTGAAGTAATTTCTAATGAAAATTTCTACTGAAATGCCCCATGTGTTCATCCATATTGTTTACCTTTTCCACTAGATCCTTTAGCATGTTAATCATAGTTATTTTAAAACCACATCTGATAGTTCTAACATCTGCATTATATCAGAGTTTGGTTTTGTTATTGCTGTTTGTTTGCTTTTTCACGTATCTTATAAGTTTTGGTTGAAAGCCAGACTCTATATGTAAGAATCTAAACACTGAAAATAAATGGATTTATGCCTAGTAATGGACATGTCTGTTCTTCTGATAGGTCTTTATTGTTTGGAGTTTAGTAAATCTCTTCATGAGTTGAACTTGGTTTGGGTTTTATTGTTGCTATGGTTGCCCTCAGTCTATCAACAATTTTATATTCCTTGAGAATTTCCTTGTGCTTAGGTTGGTGGCTGAGTTGCCAGATTTTTTTTTTTTAATGTACCTATATCACTCACAACATAGGTTTTCCTTGTGAGCCTGTGCCTCAGAGAGCATCTCTCTCCACGTTTGTTTCTCTTCTGGTGGTAGATTGCTATTACTTGTCACTTGGAAAATGCTAGCTCCATGGAAGGGAGCAAGGGGGCCATTCTCTGTTTTCTGATTTAGCCCCTGTTGTAGGCGGGCCCTTTGATTCTGGACCGGGCTCTCAGTGATCCTGCCTCTCCCCCAGTGGCAGGGGTCCTCTAGTGGTCTGGGCCCAGGGTGGTTTTCTGACCCTTCTGCAGGGATAGAGTTTTGTTTTTTTTTCTCTGTGCACTTTCTCCAGCAACAGTGGGTATTTACTTGTGATCTGAGGACAGCAGCTTTGCTGTCCTTTACTCAGTGGCCTGATGCTTTTGCTTCTTCAGTGATAAAGATCTGGTTGGGGCTTCATGTCTCTCCTGCAGTGGGTGTTCTTCTTTTCCAAGCCTGGATCCAGAGGGAGACTTTCTAATTTCCTGCCCTTCCGCACTGAGAGACAGAGAGACTGGGTATTCTTGTGAGTACTGAACGAAATCTGTAGAAACAGCTTGCAAATCGGTGCAGTGTTCCTTGTGTCTTAGTCTCCCAGAGTTTTTATACTTCCATGGTAGCTTGGCTTTTTGCAATTCATCAAGTTTAGCTGAGCTCTTCTTACCCGAAGGTAGGTTGGTCCCAGTCTTTCTCCTGTGCACTGCCTATGTCAGCCAGTGCTCATGAACCCTCTCCTCTAGGGCATCCATTTTCCCTTAAGTTTCAGGCTAGTTGGTTGCCTTCTGACTTTAGCTGTGATGGATTCAAGGGAAATTACAGTCTTGTAGGTTATCCAGCTTTTTCTTGTCACTAAGGTGAGAGTGACACTATTTCTAGCTCTCTACATCTTAAACAAAATCAGAAGTCTTTCTGAAGATTTAAGCCCCTAAATTATACCCTATCCTTATATAGTTTTCTTAATTCCTTAGTAGAGGTCATGCCAGATGTTCTCTATCTTGAATGACACATGCATTAATGGATTGGACAGAATGCAAATGGTCCCTTTGCTTTCCTGTTAAACCATGACTCAGTAAGTTTGGAAAAGAGAACTGCTAGCTGTTCATGCTCACAGAGAGAGATATTGTTTACGTTGTTTTCTACCAGTTTTACAGTATTAGGGAGGCAAGAGGTACCTCTCAATGCTTGGAAAACAAACTTTAAATTGAGGCAATTGCATTCTTAATGATTCTCTTAAGATCTGTGAGTTTAAGAAAACAAAAAACAAACTACAGGGATTATTTTGATGCTGGAGGAGAAGTGGTCTGGGAAGGCCTGGTAGTTGGCCTTAACCCATCCTGTCCTCTTACCAGGTTCTTAACTCTGTCACAGCAAAGAGTTCAAGAGCAGAGTCACATTAGAAAGTGAGAAGAGGTTTAATGTAACAAAGAAGAGATACAGATTTCACAGAGAGAGTACGTCTGAGCTCCAGAGACCCAGTAGGGCCTGCACCAGGTCCAATACAAAAGTAAGAAATACTCCCTTAAAGTCTAGTACAGAGCACAGGCTGGCTCAAGAGAGTGAGCAGCTGCTTGCTGAAAGTAAGTTTAACACAAAAGAAAGCATAACCACCTCAGCCAGTGAAGTGCAGGTTGGCCCTGGAAAGTGAGCAATAGCCCTGCCTTCTGCTGGGGTTCAACTTTTATAGTCTCATTATCTAATACATATTTATGCTATTAATGAACATAAATTCCACTTTACTGAGCATGCTTGGCCATTAGGGTTATATAACCCCTTTCTACTGAGCATGACTAGCTACTGGATTTGTATAAGTCAGCTCCCTGAGGTCTCATGTTGGTCTGAGAATAAGTTCAACTAGCAACAGTAATTCTTTTCTAGGGCAGGGCCTAGAAGAGGGCCCTGAGACCTTGGGGATGGCTTGAAACCCAGAGGTGTGTCCTGTAACCTGAACTCAGGGAAACTGAGCACCTCCTATCTCAATTTCAAGCATATACAGAAGTAGAGAAAAGAGTAGTTGATTTCCCCATATACCTACTGTCCAGTTTAAGCAATTATCAAACCATCCTAATGTATTATCTACCATTTGCACCCCTCCCCCCATGGATTACTTAGAAGCAAATTCCAAACATAGTATTTTTTCATGTATAAATATGCGTAAGGGATTGTAGATCTTTATTCCATACATATGTATTTTAGTTTTAATATGTTGACTTTGGAGGCAGAAGGATAGCATTTGCAAATTCTCTGCTGTTTGCATTCAAAGTCATTTAATGTGTGACAGGGTGTATTCCAGATCTCTTTGATGTATGTGAAGTGGTAGCTATACCTACAGACAAAGGTTCTGGAGGCAAGGACTCCCCTGGTATTTGTAGCCCTTTCTCTGTACTTGAAAAGGAGCCTGTTGTACTGCATTTGGAGTTTGAGCAGACATCCCCTAAGAATTGAAGTCATACTAACAAATTAATTTTCGTATTCCGCTAGGACTGCTGTATATTCAAAGGAGAAAGCAAAGTGACTTGACTTTACTCTTCTGTATTTTGAACTTTGTGTGCAAATGTTAGAGTTCAGTGTTTTAACCTTATGTTCTTATTTTTTTAAACTTTTATTTTGAAATGATATTAGATTTGCCAAATAACTGCAAAAATAAGACAGGGAGTTCACATATACCTATCACTCACCTTCCTCTGTGTTAACAACTTACATAACTATAGTACAATGATCAAAAACATGCAATTAACAGTGATTATATGTTCTTCTTTTAATAGCTGCTGAAATAGTTCAAGAAATTGAAAGTACGGAGAAGACTAGGATGCGTCTTGAAGCTAGTAAACTCAATGAAAATGTATGTTGATGTCTATTTTGGTATATGGGTAGAAATGAAGGAAAGAAAAATTTAATCCCCTACTAAAATTAAAGCAAGCCATTATTAAATCTGTTCAGTGGGAAATGTACTAGAACACATTTCCATTTAGTATATTATGATTTACTTGCAGCTCATTTTTAGCATAATATTTGATCGTATTTAGCAGTCTCCTAGCACAAAATGCAATCCAAAGTAGAGTTTGTTCATGAGCTAAAGTCCTGTAGGAAAAGACTATGCCTGTGCATCAGGTAGCTTTGGCATTTGTCCTTTCTCTGGAACACTTTTTTTTTCTTTTTGGTTGCTGGCAAATACAGGGATTTGAACCCTTGACCTCAGTGTTGTAACACTGCACTCTCACCAACTGAGCTAACCGGCCAGCCTCTTGTATTCGTCCTTTCTCTGCTGGTTGCATTTGATAAACTATTTAATTTCTGTGACTCTTACGGTCTTTATCTGTAAAATTAAGGGGTTGAACTATGTGACCTCTAAGATCCCGTTTTAGCTCTGGCATTCTGCAATTGTATGATTATACCTATGGAGATATTAAGTAATTATAAGAGTTTGTGAGGATTGAGTATTCTGTTGAGTTTTTGAGGGAATCAGATACCTAAGATTTTTCACAGTTGCCTTCCTCTAGCTTGGTGGTCCAAAACTTGAGGAAGGGATACCAAAGAAAAAAATAGTCGTTGTGTCCTATGACACTGAGGGAAGTGTTTTGGGCTCTTTCAAGCAGACATTTTTTTTTCCTAGACCATTGGTAACACGTTTGTAAGGAAAGTCATTATTTTAGGGAAGTAAGTTTACAATCAGATAGTAGGAAAAAAATGGGATTTACATTGAGTTTATTATTACCTGTATGCTAACTGTAAGACTAGGACTGTAATGAATTGTATAAGTAGATTTCTGATCTTTTAGGAAAGAGATTTGAAAAAGTGGAACTAAAAATTTAACATATTAAGTCTTGTACTACTGCATTTTCTCTGTATGTTACTTTTCTATTATGACCTGGCGAAATTAGGTTGGAAAGGAGAGAAGGCAGATAAGATTATCTGCCTTATTAATGATCAGCTAGATGTCTTCAGTCTTCTAGTTTCAAGTATTATTACCTGTTGCATTAATGAATGTGGAAAATTAAATATTGAAAACAGGAAATTTAATCGATGGTTTTGTTAATACTTTATATATTATAATGGAGTCAATGTTGCATTTTCTACTAAGAAAAAAGTAATGAGTAAAATGTGTATTATCATATTCAAGAGAAGTACATGGGAGTTATACTTCCTAGGTCTATATAAAACAGAGATGAGAGATTATTTTCCTCCATTTTAAACACCCACATTTGAGATTTTATAGTTTGTACAACTTCCTTTTTTGGGGGAATTTTTATTAAGTTTTTTTTTTTACATTTTAGGTAATGGTTTTTACAAAGGAGCAAACAGAAGACGAAATAGATGAAATTCATAGTAAATATCGTAAGTTGTGTGACATTTTCTTTATTTGCAAAGAACTTGGGTTGCTGTTTTTCATCTTAAGTAATTTTTTAAAAACAATGTTTTAAAATAATGTTTTATGTTAATGTTCGATATCAACTTTTGCTAATATTACTTAAAAGACAGAATTTTAGTTGTGTGTTTACTCAAACAGTGACCTTTTTTGGTACTCTGCATGACTGCTTTTAGATTGTGACTAACATTCTGCTTTGAGTTTATCACTAAGCACTTTGCAAATATTAATGGGTTACTCTCAAAGCATCTCTGTGAGAAGAAGATGGGATTAAAGTGAAAATATTCTTGACTCTCTCCTGTCCTCAGGCCACTTAATAACTTAATCCTGTCAAGAATTTCAACATTTCTGTAGCTTGCAAATTTGTGCCCCAAATAGTTTTCGTTTATTAGTTCTTACCAACCTTCCAACTTTACCTCTTCCTTTTCCTTAAATGGTCTTCATATACGCCTTTCCCAGGGCTAACAATTTCCCAGGGCTGTTTTGACAATTGGGTAGCTGCTATTTTATGTTTGCTTGGTTTGTTTTTAGTTTAAATTTAAGTGCCTGGCAAACAGTAGATAGTAAATGTTTGTTGAATGAGTATTCCTAGTCATGATATGTTTAAATTGTGCTAAGAGAATTTTTTCTCTTTTCAGTTCTTAAATTTTGAAGGTGCAGATTCAGCAGTGATGTATTTTGGGAGGGAGGATGAAGTGCATGTGCACCAGATGTGCGCCTAAGCCTTGCTAGAGTAGGAAAAGGAGCTTCAAGTATTCATGCACTGTAGACTGAACAACAAAAGCCACCATTATTCTGTTGCTAGAAGGATAAGTATGATATGAGACTCTGTGATCAACTTTTGGGATGTCAGAGTGATTTTTCTTTAGTGATTTTTCTATCTCCTCTGATAGAAAAGAGAATATCAAATGATCACTGAATTGGCAAAAATAAGACCTGTAAAAATAAGGAAACCAGAAAATTTGCACTGAGAGAAAGTAATTTAAACAAATAAAAGGATGGTAGCTAACAGTTTTGCCATTTTAAAAAATTTTGGATTAGGTGCAGTCAAGAAAATATACAATTACATATGGTCCAACATTTAGCTAAAAAAAAAAAGTTCATCTTTACTAAATAGGTCATGTTAATTTATTTAGCCCTAAAATAAACCTCAATTTATACTTTTTTTTTTTTTTTTTTTAAAAAGAAAACCTTTCAAGTGGTTCATAAAAGTTAAATGCTTAGCCTTACGGTTTAGTCATTTATTTGATTTAGTGTCAGGCTCTGTCTTACTCCATTTGTATTGCTATAACAAAATACTGGAGACTAGGTAATTTGTAAACGATAGAAGTTTATTTGACTCATGGTTCTTGAGGCCAGGAAGTCCAAGAGCATGGGCCTTGCATCTGATGAGGACTTGTGTGTTGTGTCATCTCATGGCAGAAGGCAGAAGGGCAAGAGAGTGTGAGAAAGCAAAAGGGGGCCAAACTCATTTTTGTAACAAACCAACTCTCACAATAATGAACCCACTTCCTTGATAACAACATTAATACATTCATGAGGGCAGAGCCCTTGTGACCTAATCACCTCTTAAAAGCTCCCTCTCTCAGTACTGTTACATTGAAAATTAAGTTTCCAACATGTGAACTTTGGGGGCATATTCAAACCATAGCAGGCTCCAAATATACTATTGATAAATTTTCTTCTTTTAAACATTTCTATTAATGTTTTACATACGTGTAGTTTTAAAAATCACCTGTTTCTATGAGGCTTATTATAAAAAACAGCAACAACAATCTCGTGCTTCCTCCACCAACAACCTGCCTCCCTTCCCATTCCCTAGTAATAACTGTCAAGAGTTTTGGCTTTTCTTTTGGTAATTACCTTCCTATTTATGAAAAAGATTATTTCTTCACTCTTTCTTGAAGTTTTCCAGTTTTACATATTAACTATTGATGTGCTGATATAAAAACTGAAGATTTAGTGTTTTTGAACATCCTGACTTCTTCCTTTGCTTCCCTCTTATCCTCTGAATATTATGTTAATTTTTTGTAAGATTAGTTTTTAGTTAGGTATATTGTTTACAGCTTGAGCCAGACAATATACATACTATGGTTATAATTCCTTTCAGGAAAACATTCTATTTTCTTAAATTTAATAATTCTCTTTTATCTATTTAGTTTTCTGTTTACCTAGTACGAATTTATTTCTAAACGCTCCACCAGAAGTGGTAAATCACTTTCTAATACATTTAAACACATTGATTATCTATCAATGCCATTAATTTTCTCAGGAACATCTTGCCTAGAGCTATCCCCAACGTCTGTTGTCCTGTTCTAGTCTAGTCCGCTTGCTCCCTGGGTCTCCTTCATGGTTGCCATCTGGAATTTCTTGTCGCCAACCTTCTGGTGACTCTGCTTTCCTCCCTCCTGTGTGTTGGTTCACTTACTTCAGGATCCAAATCTCCCTCTTCTCTTTCCTCGATTTGGTGAGATAATTTTCCAGGAAACTCCCTGAGAAAGGGTATAAGGAGGAATACTTTTTGAGACCATACATAACTAGATATAATACCATTAGTATTGATTGATAATGTGGATGACTGTAGAATTTTAGGTTGGAAAGATTTTTCTACACCAAATATTGAAGGTATTCTTACATTGTCTTCTACCTTCCAGCATTGTCAGTGACTAGCTCGCCATTCTGATTTTTTATCCTTCATATGCTACATATTTTTTTTCTTTCCTGACCTATCCAAGTTCAGTTCATTATCAAGTTCTGTCAGTCTCTATCTTCTAAATATCTCCTGATTTCATACACTTCTTATTCTTATCTCTGCCACTGTCCTGGTCACATTTGCTTTCTAACCAGTCATCCCCATCTCCTCTTGCCCCTCCCTGATCCTTTAGTACTCAGATGCCAAAACTATCTTCTAAAATTGCTGAGTCTTCTGCTTATACCATTCCTGCCTCGATGCCCTGCTGCCATTATCAAAAACTTTTCAGTAACTTTACATTACTCTTCAGGTAGAGTTTGTAAAGTCTATTATTCCCTGTATCTGGACCTGCCTATCTCTCTAGCCTTGCCTCTCTCTTCCCCCTTACTCCTTATATTCCATCCACTCTGGTTATCTTTTACCTCCTTTATCAAGTTCTTTGCTGCTTTAGAGCATTTGTTACCATTGTCCCTTCTCTTAATTGACTCTGTGGCTCCATCTGTACTTCCAACTCTTAATCAGCTTAATTGCAGTTTCCATGGGAAACCTTCTGTGATCTCTCAGACAAGGTAAGTTTTCCCTTTTATATGTACTTATATTGCCTTATGCTTTCTCATAGTATTATTTCATTTGGCCATTTAATACAAGTTTTCTAAGTACTTACTGCGAGCTTATAAAAAGTAGGACAAGAGAATCCAAACATCTTTTCACATCTCTCACTATTCTAATTTGCTTTCCTTTTGAGAAGAAATAAAGAAACTTAAATCTCTCCCCCAATCTAAGATATTAGTGATGCTTCAGCTACATCTCTTTTGACTTGTGCAGACTTTTCTTCCACTCATTTCTGCTTTGTCACAAAAGAAAAGACAGGAAGGCAGAAAATCACAATTGTTGAATATGTATTCTGTGCCGGGAATTCCACATATGTTATTTTAATAATCCTCCTAGCAACTCTGTGAAGCAAGTATTATTCCAATTCATAGAGGAAGGAACTGAGACTTGGAAACATTAGTAAATTGCCATTATAGCTAGCAAAAAGCAGAGCTGGGAATTAAACTCAGGTTTACCAGATGCTTGAGTCTAAGCCCTTTGCAGCATTGAATGATGCTTTGAATAAGAGTGAATAACATGTATGTTGGTGTATTAGTCTGTTTCTGTTGCTTGTAACAAAATACTTGGAACCTGGTAATTTATAAGAAAACAAAATTTATTGCTTACATGTAGTTTCAGAGGCTAGGAAGTCCAAACTCCAGGGAACACATCTGGTAAAGTCTTTCTTTGGTGGTGACTTCAGTGATGACAGGGTATCACATTGAGAAATGGCAGGGCAGAGAGAGCAGAGACTAATCTCATTCACTTTTTTTAAAGCCCTCAGTACCATGCCCCTGACCATCATTATTATTCCATTTACTACAGCATGCTCCTACAATCTAATCACCTCCTCAAGGCCCCACCTTTCGATTACCATAATAGAATTTCCCACCCTTAATAGTTACAATGGGGATTAAGCTTCTAATATGTGAAATGTCGGGGACACAATCCAATCAATCCACACCAGTCAGAAACCTCTTTTTGTGGAGTGTAAACTTTAGCTTCAGGTATAGTGTGTATTAGTCCATTTTCTGTTACTCTTAATGGAATTCCTGAAACTGGTTGATTTATAAATAAACAAAATTTATTTCTTTTAACTTCAGAGGCTATGAAGTCCATGGTCCAGGGGTGCTTCTGTTGAGGGTCTTCTCCAGGGTGGGAACTCTTTATAGGGTCTCATGGCGACACAGGCAATCACATGGTGAGGATGGCATGAGCAAGAGAGTTAACGTGCTTACTTGCTGTCTTTATAAAGCCATTAGTGCCTCTCTTGTGACAGTCCACTAAACCATTAACCCATTACCCCACAGATGGATTAATCCATTCACAAAGGCATAGTCATCACGATCGAATCACCTCTTAAAGGCCCCTCCTTTCAACACTGCCATATTCAGATTTTCCACCCTCTTACACTGTTAAAATCAAGATCAAGCTTCAATGATTTGGCAGGGACAGTCAATCCCCACAGCATAGTGTTTTAAAAAGGCTTAATTTTATGACTACTATGATAGTTTTGTAATGTTTCATCTTTTTTATTTTCTCTAGCAATCTTTTAGATAGATTTCTATTCATGAGTTCTTCTTTCAGCAAAGGAAACAGTGATAGTAGTCAATATGAGCTTTAGTTGCATATCTATGGATGTTGTATTTGATTCAGAGGTTGAATCAAATGAATTTGCTGAGTTACTTGTGGATTTTAGGTATTAAATGCTTTTGGTAAATCTTCTTAATTAAGACTGAATTACTCCAGTAAAATGTAGAATCTTAGCCTGATGGGAAGTTACTCTACTTGTCTAACTGCTGTGACAGACATATTTTTGGGATCTTCATACCAGAAAAAAAAAACAAACCAAAAAACAGTGAGCACTTCAGTTATCTCCTGAAATTTTTCCTGGGATTACCAGCTTAATCTTGTTAAATAGGCAAGACTTTTTAATATAGCTTAATTTGTTTCTTTGTTCTTTTGTTTGGTCCTTCACTAATTCAGTAAATATTTATTAGGCATATACTGTGTGCCAGGTGATATTCTAGGTACTGGGTATATAGCAGTAAACAAGATATACAAGATCTCTCTTGTTGCAGAGCTTACATTCTAAGCAGGTAGATAAACAATACAATACATAAGCAGATGATAAAAACACAATTTTATGTGGCAAATGCTATAAAGAAAATAAAACAGGATAATTTGATAGAAATCATGGGGAGCATGAATTAAGGTGGTCAGGAGAAGGCTTTTCTTAAGGAGCTGACATTTGAGTTGTGTCTTGAGTAAAATAAAATGAAAATAGAGAGGCAATCATACAGAGCTGGAGGAAAGTGTTGCAGGCAAGAGAGCATTAAGAGCAGAGGCTCTAAACTAGGAACAAAGGAGATGGTGTTGCCAGAGTGTAGTGAGGGAGGGAAAGGGTAGTATAAAGGGAGGTGGGGGCCAGATCATATAAGACCTTGTGAGATTTTATTTTGGATTTTATTCTTACTGCAATGGGAAGCCCTTGGAAGGTTTAAGAAAATAAGTGACATGATTTTATCTACATTTGAAAAGATCATGATATCTTTGGAGTGGAGAATAAATTGCAAGAGGGCAAGAAATAGTAAGAAAACCAATCTGGGGGCTCTTCAGTCAGGAAATATTTACTGGTCACTACCTTAGTCCGTTTTGTGCTGCTATTACAGAATACCTGAGACTGGGTAGTTAATAAAGAACAGAGATTTATTTCTTACAGTTTTGAAGGCTGGGAAGTGTAAGGTTGAGGGGCCTGTACCTGGTGAGTACCTTCTTGCTGCGTCATTCCATAGCTTCAGAAGGTTAAGGGAGCAGTGTGTGAGTGAGCAAGTGATTGAATTCACAGCCTCAAGCTTTTTTTTTTTTGTGGCTGGCCTGTATGGGAATCTGAATCTTTGACCTTGGTGTTATAACACTGTGCTCTAATCAGCTGAGCTAACTGTCCAGCCCTTTTTTTTTTTTCTCAAGCCTGTTTATAATCAGCCTTAATCCATTTATGAGAGTGGAGTGATACCTCCCATTAGCCTGCTTCCCAAGATTGTTGTATTGGGATTAAGTTTCCAGCACATGCTTTTTAGTGGGACACATTCGAACCATAGCAATTGCCAATTACTGCATCTCAGACAATATTGTAGGTATTAGGAATGTAACGTTAAGAAAACAGGCTAACTCTCTGCACACATGGACCTTACATGCTAATGGGGACAGTCAGACAATAACCAGACGAATAAAATATGTAGTAATCAGATAGTATAAGTGCTATGAAGATACCCAAGGCAGGGATGGGGAGTGATGGAGCTGCTGTTTCAGATTTAGTTGTCAGGGAATGCGCCTCTTTGAGAAAATGTTAAGATATGTGAGGAGGGTTCAGATCCCCTTACAGGCCAGCTACCAAAAAAAAAAAAAAAAAAAAAAAAGACTTGTGAGGAAAGACCTGAATGAAGTGAGGTTACTGTAGTAAATTAGGCTATATATATATAATATAGAAGTAAAATGGGTAATTCAAGGCAAACTTTTGAAGTGGAACCAGTAGTACTTGCTGATTAATTTAATATAAGGGATGATTGAAAGAGGAGTCAAGAATGACTCCTACATTTTGGTTTAAGCAATAGGGGAGATGATAGATAATGCCATTTACTAAGATGGAGACCAAGGGAAGATTGTGGGTGGGAAAGGGAATCAAAATTTCTGTTTTTTTAAATGAAGTTTTGAATTCGTTGGATATCCAAGTGGAAAAAATAATTAAGCATGAATATATGAGTATAGCTAAAAAGACATGTTATATTTACAAGTAGTGTTAAGTTGTGAGCCTAGTTAGGATTATCTGGATGAAGAGTGCTGATAAGGAGCAGAGCTTAATGCTAAGTCCTGAGCTTGCCAGCATTGAGAGCAACAGTTCTCAGTTCTCCAAGCCTCTTTCATTCTAACAAATTATCAGTGATACCAAAGAGCTATTGTTTATGTGGGTTATATCTATTGCTAGGTTTCACAGTACCAATTAAGACTTAGAGTACTTCTGCTTCTGGCCAAGATGTAATAACAGGGACCTGATTTACCCTTCTGCCTGAAATAACCAAAATAAATGGACAAAATATATAAAATAGCAGTTTTGAAAACACTGACCATCAGGCAACAAAGAACAGGAATCCCTGAGAGATGGGGAAAAAATTTGATTAGCTCTATAATAAAGTTTCCAGGCTGTGGTGCAGGCAGTGGGGATTCCAGGCAGATCCTGGGGACTGCGTTAAAGAGAAAGAGCTGAGAGACCAGAGAAACCAAAGTTAGACTTTTCAGGACAGAGTATTGGAAGCAGAAAATAGCTCAGAGAGAGAACCCTAGGGATCTGCAGAAGGTTCACCTTGAGTATTCCTTTAGTATACATAGTATGTCCTCTCACCACAGTGAAATGAAATTAGAAATCAGTAACAAAGCCTTCAGGAAAATCAACAAATACTTGAAAGCTAAATAACACACTTCCAAAATAAACCATGGATCAAAGAAGAAATTAAAACCAAGAAATTTCAAAATTGTCTAACTCACTTAAAAATAATAATAAATCTATTACATGTTAACTTAAATAACGTTTTGATTTAAAAAAAAAAAGTCCCCTCTCCTCCCCCAAATAAAAATAAATGGAGATTTCTATTCTTTGACCAGATGGAATAACAGACACTATATTTACATTAAAACACTGGAAAACCAGATGAAGTGTATAAAATGTTTTTTCAGATAATGGAAAACAGGTAACACAGGACTGTGACCCATGAGAGTGAGAAAACAAATAGGATGATAAACTCTGTAAAGTGATAAACTCTATAGTCGCAGCAGCAGTTTTCAGGCACTTGATGAGGGAACCCTAAAACAACCTGGTGGTATCACTGAGTTGAGGAGACAGAAGTCAAAGTTCTGAGAGGCCACGACATCTAGAAATTGCTGGACAGAGTACCAGAAAAGAGGGGACTGCAGAGAGAAGAGAGCTCAAAAGATCCATAGAAGGATCCTATTAAGTCATTGGCTGCCTAGCAAACTGCACGTGAATGAAAGGAAGCTACTTGAGACTAGGGAAAAAACTACTTAAAAGGATTAGGCAGAACAATTTCTGGAGTTTACACAGGGCAAGAAATAACTTGAATTACCACCAGCCAGAGTAGAAAAACCTCATAATGTATGTGTCCTCAGGCAGAATCCTTAGAAGGGTATTGCTCTAGTAGCAGGGCTAAATGGACCTTACAGTCAGATAATACATAATTTAGGCTTTGTAGGCTATGTATGTTCTTTGTCATATCTTTTGTTTGTTTGTTCAAACAATCCTTTTAAAATATAAAAATTATTCTTAGCTAAAGGGCCATCAAATAGGTCATGGGTTAGATTTGTCCATGGGCTATTTGCTGACCTGTGCTTCAGACTAAAGTCTGCTCTAATCTTCCCTACTAAATTTTTTTTAAAAAATAGACTTTATTTTTTAGAGCAGTTTTAGGTTCACAGCAAAACTGAGCAGAAAGTACAGAGAATTCCTGTATTCTTCTTACCCCCAGACATGCATAGCTTCCCCCACTATTAATATCCTGTACCAGAGTGGTACATTTGTTACCATCAGTGAACATACCTTGACATATCATTATCACAGAGTTTATAGTTTACATTAGGGTTTACTGTTGTGTTACATATTCTGTGGGTTTTGACAAATGCATAAAGACATGTATCCACCATTACAGTATCATGCAGATTAGTTTCACTGCCCTAAAAATCCTCTGTGCTCTGCCTATTGGTCCCTTCCTCATCTCTAATCCCTGTCAACTACTGATCTTTTTACTCCCCCCATATTTTTGACTTTTCTAGAATGTCATGTAGTTGGAATCATACAATATATAGCCTTTTAAGATAGACTTCTTTCACTTCGTAATGTGCATTTAAGATTTCTCCATGTCTTCTCATGGCTTGATATCTCATTTTTGTTAATCAGTGAATAATATCCCATTGTCTGGATGTACCACAGTTTATTTACCCATTCACCTACGGAAGGACATCTTGGTTGCTTCCAAGTTTTGGCAGTTATGATTAAATTATGATTAAAGCTGCTGTTAACATTTGTGTTCAGGTTTTTGTATGGGCATAAGTTTTGAACTTACTTGAGTAAATACCAAGGAGCTTGATTGCTGGATCAACCTTAACCTAACCCTAGCCTATACAGTATGCTTGGTTTTGTAAGAAATTGCCAAATTATCTTCCAGAGTAGCTGTACTATTTTGTACTCCCACCAGCAACAAATGAGAGTTCTATTGCTCTATATCTTCCCCACCATTTGATATTGTCAATGTTTTGGATTTTTGTCATTCTTATAGGTGTGTAGAGGTATCTCATTATTGTTTTAATTTGCATTTCCCTAGTGACATATGATACTGAGCATCTTTTCATATACTTATTTGCCATCTATATATCTTCTTTAGTGAAGTGTCCAGATCTTTTTCCCATTTTTTAATGAGATTGTCTGTTTTCTTATTGTCTACTTTCAAGGGTTCTTTGTATATTTTAGATAATAGTCTTTTTATCAGATATGTCTCTTACAAATATTTTCTCCCAGTCTGTGGCTTGTCTTATTGTTCTCTTGATAATCTGTCCTAATAAATTTTGTTTTCTTTTTCTTTTGGTGGCTGGCTGGTATGGGGATCCAAACCTGTGTCCTTGGTATTATAAGGCTGTGCTCTAACCAACTGAGCTAATAGCCAGCCCACCTCCTAATAAAATTTGAAAGCATGCTTTGAAATGATTTGGTAGATTCCAAGTAGCTTGTTGTGCTCCAGAACAAAATATAATATAGTTTAAAGATAGAAACACCATATGATTTTCTAAACAGACGCAGAATAAGCATTTGACTAAATTGGAGCACCCACTAATGATAAAAACTCTCAGTTAACTAGAATTTCAATTTAAGGTAAGATGTCTCTGAAAAACCTACAACTAATATCATATTTGATGGTGAGGTATTGAATGCTTTCCCCCTGATTAGGAGCAAGGTGTAGATGTCCATTCTTATCACTTTTATTCATCATTGTACTGTAGGTCCTAGCCAGTGTGATAAGGCAACAAAGAAATAAACAGTACACAGATCTGAAAGGAAGAAATAAAACTTTAAAATCACAGATGACATAATTATCTTTCACAAATACTATGAACTATAAAAGAAAATATGATAAATTAGATATCATGGAAATTAAAAACTTTTGCTCTTCTGAAGACACTTAGGAAAATGAGAAAGCAAGCCATAGATTGGTAGAAAATACTTGTGTTTTTAATTTTTTTTTTTTTTTTCTGGCTACTGGCCTCTACGGGGATCCAAACCCTTGACTTTGATGTTATCAGCACCACTTTCTAACAGCAGAAGATATTTGTAACACTTCTGTTTGAAAAAGTACTGCTATCTAAACTATGTAAAGAACTCTTACAATTCAGTAATAAGGCATATGCCATATTTTAAAAAAGTTGGCGAAAGATGTGAACAGACTCTTCACCAAAGAAGATATTCAGATGCCAAATGACCACATGAAAAGATGTGGTTAGTCATAGTAGTCATTAGTCTTTAGGAAAATAAAAATTGAAATAATAGTACACACTTATTTGAATGGGGAAATAATGAAATAATAGTACACACTTATTTGAATGGGGGGAAAAAAAGGACAGTACTAAGTGCTGACCAAAATGTGGAAAAAATGGAATTCTCATACACTGCTGGTGAGAATTCAGAATGATAAACACTAGGTAAATAGTTTAGCAGTTTGTTACAAAATTGTGCATATACCTACTATACCAACTTAGTCATTCTACTCCTATTTACCCAAGAGAAATGAAAGCATATCTCCACACAGAGATTTTTTTTTTGTTGGCACCTGGCTGGAATGAGGAACCAAACCCTTGACCTTGGTGTTACAAGGCTGTGGTCTAACCAACCGAATTAACTAGCCAGCCCTGATTTTTTAAATACTAGATTTATTGAAGTATAATTTACATAAAGTAAAATCCATCAGTTGTAAATGAGTAATTTGATGAGTATTAATAGATAAATGTTATAGCAGCTTATATTATCCTAAACTGAAAACAACCCAAATGTCCGTAAACACTATGTGATGTATTCATATACAATGGAACAGTACTCAACAATAAACAAGAATGAACTTCTGACATATAAAACAACGTGGATGAATCTCAGAAACATTATGCTAAGAGAAAAGCCATGCTAAAAAGATAGCATACTGTATGATTCCTTTTATATAAAATTCTAGAAAAGGCAAAAATATAATGACAGAAAGCAGATTGGTGCTGCCAGGTTTGGGGTCAAAAGGGGGATTGACTTGGACATTTTTGAGAAAATGTGTGCCAAATATCCAAGTCTGAATAGCCATTTTGAACCTGAAAGAAAACTGAGGCATGGCTTAAACAATAAAAGGTTGATCTGAGCCAAATTTTAGTGACTGCAGCCTGGAAGTCACTTCCAAGTTACCTTGAGAAGTGCTCTGGAGAATTGAAGAATTTGGGCTTTTAAAGGAAAAGGACCAATCAGAAGTGGAAGTGGTTACAAAATTGTCTAACATTATAATTGGTGCTAGCATCTTTCAGTAGTCTTGGCAGTAAGGGACTGGTTGTAACAGTCTGCAGTCTGTGAGAAAATCCTCAGCTAAAAATTCTTCATTTTAACAGGAGATATGTGGAATAACAGTCAACAGATGGTTGGTAGACAGACAGTCAGCAGACAGATGATTGGCAGATGTTGGTCATTCTTCTAGGAGGTTGTGACCCTTGTGATTGATTAGAAAAGTTTAAAAGTTCATGGTGTTCTTGGATGAGTTTGAGTTCAGGGTATCCTCTGATGAGATGTGCCTGAAGCTTAAGCTAAATTGACCTCCCAACTCCATTTTAGGTGCCTTGACCAAACTGACAGCATTTCCCTTTATCACCATACTTCGTCTGGCTGTTCTTTCAATTAAAAATTGTGTTCCATTAAAAAAGTGGCCAGTTCAGCTCACAGCTCAGTCAAATGGATGCTTCCTCAAAGTATCCATTATATTTTTGTGTGCATCAGAAGGGCTTTATTTGTAGTTCTCATTTCATCGCAGAGGTTATTAGAAAGACAAGGGTTTTGTCTTGTATTCAAGGGTCAAAATTTAATAAAATTAATACCCTTTTTTACTGCTTTATCAAGGATATTCTTAAACTGTCTTTTTAATTAAAAAAAATTTTTTAATTAAATGGTGAGTGCATGGCTATGTTACTACTGGTATAGTTTGACTGCTGTACAAACTATACAGTGACCACTGGTATAGTTTGTTGTTACTTCCTTGATATGTACTAAGGTGACAGCAATTTCAGCCACTATATGCTATTGCACTATCAGTGCATATGATAACGTAACAAAACAGGAAAATAAGTTTTTAGTATTACTGTGACAATAGATTTGAACTCACCTACCCTCATCTGAGGGATCCTTAGCAGTCAGCCACTTTGAAATCTGCTGTTTGAGAGTGTAGAAGGTGGGCAAAGGAGGAGGAGCCAGCTAAGGAAACTGTAAAGGGATGGCCGTGAGAAAGGAGGAAAACTTGGAAATGTCATATCAGAAAATATAGGAAAAGAGAATGTTTCAAAAAGAAGAAATCATGAATTGTGCCAAATGTTGCTGTGAAAGATTATGTAAGAGGAGATAGAAGGGACCCATGGATTTTATACCTCAGGGGCAAGAATGGTTTCATTTGAATAGGAGGCATCAGAAGTGCTTAGAGTTGATTGAGACCAAATTGGAGGTGGCAAAGTAAGACCTTTAAGGTAGACAACTCTTAGGGGATGTTTTATTGTGTCAGGGAGAGCAAAAAAATGAGGTCATAGCTAGAGATGGGTGTTGGGGTCAAGGGAGGGTTTTGTTTAAGTTGTGAGATACTTGGTGACTTTCATACCTTTTTTGCTGCAACTCACAGTGAGAAATACATTTTATATCACTACTAACTATATATACACATTACTGAAACAAAAGTTTCACAAAGTTATATTTACCTATTGTATTTTTAATGCATTCTGGTACTTTCTATTCTACTCTTTTATTATTTTATTAAGAAAAAAATGCCAGTCTGGACATACCAAGTTATTTTCATAATCCACGTTCTCAGTTAAAAAAACACAGTCTGTGGAATCCAGAGCATGTATTATGGTCGGCCTTCAAAAAGTACAGCAAGAACAGTCATTTCATGGTATTGATAGATCATATGTGCACAGACAAGGTATAATGATGGCTGGAAGATGACAGAGTTCCTATTGAAATGATTTAATATTTTTCAAAGTAGTTTGAGACCAACTAAGAAGGGGCCATGACAGGAATTTTGGAGGTGTGAATAAAGAGGAGAAAGTGTGAGATAGTCAATTTGGAGAATAGTAAAGCAAACTTTACCAGAGAAAGGCAGAAGACTTGTACAGCAGTGTTGAATGCCCATTTGAGAGTTATGATTATGAATTTAAAGTGAGACTAGTCAGTTTAGGAATAAGTGTATAAGCCCTTAGTGAATGTTAACCATTCCTGTTATTCTGTCCTTCATCTGTGTTTAGCTGCTTGGGTATCATGGGTGATTGGTGAAAAAAAATACATGGGATTTTATTTTGGAAGACATTGACTCCAAACTCATTTCTTAATTTAAAGTACAAATGCCCCTAAATTTATGATGGGGTTACATTCTAATAAACCCATTGTTAAGTTAAAAATATTCTAAGTCGAAAATGCTCTTAATACTCCCAATAAATCCAAAAATCGTTAAGTTGAACCATTGTAATATGGGGACCATCAGTAGATGAGTAAGTATCAGTGGCATCACTGTAGAGGGTTGTGAGTCTGTCCCACTCTTGGGAGAGCCTGGTTTTGGTCTCGTGCACCACTCGGTTCACAGGCAGACCTAGAGACATTCTATAAGAGTTGGTCTAAAGAAGAGTAGTTGAGGTGATCAGGTTGTAAAGGGCTTAGCTTGGCACTCAAATAGCTTGTATCTCAACTTGAAGAGTCAAAAAGGATGGTATGATTAAAGTATTAAAAATCTTGAAGAATGTGAATTGGTTGAACATGTACTTAGTTGTCAGCTCCCACAAGTAGCTGAGCCACTTGAAACTTTTAAGAGGTAAATTCAGGACATATAACCACCAGAACTAAGATTTTAAACTCTAGAGTACTCCTTGCCAATTGGCAGGTCTCCTAAAATGAAGTGAAGAGATGAATTGGAACAGTTTTATTAGTTCTAATCTGCTGGCATCGTTCATTTTCTGGGCAGAGGCTGTTGGACTTGTTGGGCCAAAGCCAGGGCAATGGCTGCCGTTTACTTTTGGTTTGCAGCCTACTTGTGGGGTAATTAGATTTAAGAAAGAAAAAGAAAATCTCTTTTAAATCTGGGATTTTATTACTTCAGAAGATAAAGTCATTAAGCTTCCTTAACTGTTAATGCGATTACCAAGTTTCTTGAGTAATTCTTAAATCCACAATCTTTCTGTGTGCAGTGGAGAGGACTTACTAGGAAAATGGCCTAGACCTGGTCTAACTAAATTATGTAGATCCCATAGTACTTGTGTTACCCTTGCCTAACAGAAGCTACATAATGACAATGGTGATGTTAGCCAATTGATTTGGGGGAGCTTAGTAAGTACAAAATAATTATGCTGAAATGCATAGAGTTAAACAGGAGTTGAAAGAAATCACCTAGCTTATGTTCTCTAAATAGGATCTCACCCGTTTCTAAAAAGCTAACTTTTTTTGGTAAACTTTATGGCTAGCTCATATTTCTTTTGCTGAAATTTTAACTACTGTTTGAGAAAATTGATGTACGTTAATAATGGTAACCTTGAGGTCAGGGTTAATTATATGCTCTATTGAAAGCTTCTCTAGAGTATGAGATTTGGGAAGAAATCTAGAGTAGCAAACTAGAAATATCGTGTTTCCATGTTTGTATTTGAGGAAGAGAGAAGATAAAACAGAAAAGCTTTCATGACCCCTTAGCCCTTTGTGTTCTTGTGCTTGGCAGCTTTTAAGTTCATCGCAAGTGATTCCTAAGGATGCTGTTCTTGAGCAAGCTTGTACTCTTGATATTCAGTTTGTCAGTTGTAGATGGTTGACTTTCATAGGTCTAGCTTTACTGAGATCTTTTGAATTTTAGGTAAAAAACATCAGAATGAATTTCAGCTTCTGGTGGATCAGGCCAAAAAAGGATACAAAAAAACTGTTGGGATGTCAAAAAAAACAGTAACAAGAAAAGAAGATGAATCTACAGAAAAGCTATTATCTGTATGCATGGGTAAGAGATTTTAATTAAAAACAGAAATATGTTGAATTTTATTATTTATTTTTAATATAAAAAAATAAAACCAAAGGAATTTACTTTGGCATTAATAGATATTTGAAATAGGAAACAGTATTTTAGGTAAACTTCATGTAGCAGTTGTTGAATGTAAGTAAATTAGGTTTATTGCTTTGGGAAAATGATTGGAAGAATATTCTGAAGAAACAGTCTTGTAAGTCTGTCTTCCTTTCAGTTAATGATAAGTCAAAAGTTTCTTAGTTGGTTAAGCTTGAGGATGATTTATAGGTTTAGGATTTATTGCTGGAGATCCTAAGATACCCTACAAAGAGAATAAATTATTTTTGTTATAGTACACTGGTACTATACATATAGTACATTTCTTAATTTTGATTCATTTTTATTTAATTTATTTAAATTAATTATTTTTAGGGGCAGCTGGCCAGTGTGGGTATCCAAACCTTTGCCCTTAATGATACGACACTGCACTCTAACCAACTGAACTTTTAAAATTCAAGATTAATATTATATTTCTACTTCCAGAGCTTTGGACCAGTGAACAAAACAGAATCATAATGGGGGGAAGTACACAAGAAAATTCCTTATTTTTTCTTTATTGTGGTAAAATATACATAACACAGTATTTATCTTTTTAATCCTTTATAAATGTACAATTCATTGGCAATAAATACATGCACAGTATTGTGTAACCATCACCACTATCTGTACCCAGAACTTTTTTATTCCCTCTGCCTTCTAATCTACTTTCTGTGTGTATGAATTTGCCTGTCCTAGGTACCTCATGTAAGTGGAATTGTACAATATTTGTCCTTTTTTTTCAACTTATGTCTATAAGCATAATATTTTCAGGGCCCATCAATGTTGTAACATATATTAAAATTTCATTTCTTTTTATGGTTGAATGATATTCCATAGTATGTTTATACCCTATTTTGTTTATCCATTTATCTGTTATGAATTATGTCTACCTTTTGGTTATTGTGAATAATGCTGCTATGAACATTGGTGTTCAAATATGCTTTCAATTCTTTTGGATATATGCCTAGGAGTGGAATTTCTGGTTCATATGGTAGTTCTGTGTTTAACCTTTGGAGAAACCACCAAACTGTTCTCCATAGCAGCTGCATCATTTTATGTTCCCACCAGCAATGCGTGAAGGTTCCAGTTTCTCCACATCATTGTCAACTCTTGTTATTTTTTTATCTTCTTCTTCTATTGTAGCCATCTTAGTAGGTGTGAAGTGGTGTGTTATTGTGGTTTTGATTTGCATTTCCCTAGTGACTAATGTTGTTAAGCATCTTTTCATGTGCATAATGACCATTTATTTTTCTTCTTCGGAGAAATGTGTATTAAAGTCCTTTGCCTATTTTCTAGTTGGGTTGTTTGGTTGTTGACTTTTAGCAGTTCTTTGTATGTTCTGGGTATTAATTTCTTATATATATGATTTGCACGTATTTGCAAACATTCTCTGTGTTGTCTTTATGCTTTCTTAATAGTATCTTTTCATGTAACAATAGTGCTTAATTTTGGTAAAGTCTACTTTATTTTTTCTTTTCTTCCTATACTTTTGGTGTTACATCCCTGAAGTTGTTGTCAAATCCAGTGTCATAAAGATTTTTCTCCAATGTTTTTCTCTAAGAATTTTATAGTTTTATGTTTAGCTCTTTGATCCATTTTGAGTTAATTTTTATATATGATGTTAGGTAAGAGTCCAACTTCATTCTTTTGCATATGGATATCCACTTTTTCTCAGCACCACCATTTATTGAAGACCGTTCTTTCCCCATTTGAATGCTTTTGGTAGCCCTGTTGAAAATCACTTACCATGTAGGTGAAGGTTTATTTTTGTTCTCTCTATTCTATTCCGTTGGTCTATATATTGGTCCACATACCAGTACCATACTGTTTTAATTACTGTAGCTTTGTGGTAAATTTTGAAGTTGGGAAGTGTGAGTCCTCCAATTTTATTCTTCCTTTTTGAGATTGTTTTGGCTATTCAGAGTCCCTTGAGATTCCACATGAATTTTAGAATGATTTTTTCCATTTATGCAAAAAATGTTGGGATTTTGATAGGGATTACTTTGAATCTGTAGGGTGCTTTGGATACTATTGACATCTTAACAATATTAAATCTTCCAATCTGTGAACGCAGGATGTCTTTCCATTAATTTATGTATTCTTTAATTTCTTTTTGCAATTTTATAATTTTCAGGGTATAAATCTTTTTCCTTCTTGGTTAGGTTTTATTTCTATGTATTTTGTTGTTTTAGGTGCTATTGTATTCTTTATTTTTGTCTTCAATTCCACTGGTGCCATTTAGTACATTGCTGCCTCAGTATATACCTCATGAGCTTTGAACATCTCAAATTTGTTCACATAGTTGTTAAAGTATATTCCTAGAAATTAGTTTCACTCTTGAGAAAATCTGGCTTTATATTGTCCATCAGGAGAACATTTTTGTTTATTAGTTGAATCTATCTTGAATATGATTGATTGTGCTTAGGGGCTTGTATTATATGTATATTTGCACATAAATATTGCTGTCTTTGGGGTTCAAAGATGATTGCTGCTTTTAGGTTGCTGTGCATGAATGAACATGTCTGGAAGGGGTGGGGAGTGTGAGAGAAGAAGACAGGCACAGACTGATTGAAAAGATGGATTTGTATAGAATCATACAACCGGTGTAACTGTTATTCTTTAAAATAAACATTGAAGTGCCCATGTAAGTAAACAGATTCATGTTTTCTCAAGTGACAACTTAACCTTCCTCAAGTGACAACTTAACCTCTCAACTTGCACGTATTGGGGAGATCTGATGTGTGAACCTCACGTTTGAGGCTCTATTTGAAGTCCTGCATTCCAAGATCTAAGGGCAGGTAGGAAGGATAACTGATTTTCAGTGTCACAAATTATTGAATAATGTTTGTTACCAAGATGGAATTTATTTTCTAGAAGCTTATGTAAGAGGGGCAGAAGTAAGAGAAGAATACAGATAATGTGCAAAAGTAAAAGATTCTTTTGAGTTGAATTCCTGTTCCCTGGTTTGCCAGCTTGATTGCATTCTCCTGGCCAGTTGAATGATATAGTTGTCTGGGTGCTCTGAGTTTACTGGGTGAGTGGTTCCTCTTAACATGATCCTGCTGTCTGTTTATAAGAGAAGATCCTAGAGATTCTGGATGGTCACTTTGGTTAACTTCTTTTGTCCTTTTCCCAGATTAAACATTAGAAGGTGCAGTTTTGTTTTGGTCATGATGGCTTATTGAGAACCAGACAGCATTAGGAGCTTATTTTTAGAAACCATACTCTTTTGATGTATGCTGTTCTCCCAGTATAAAAAACCTAAAACTATTTCTAGCAAAATCTTGACTATATGAACCTGGAAAGGTTTTTCAAAGAATTTGTCCTATTCCTTTTCCATAACTTTCCTCTGATTAATGAAACCTTGACAGTTCTTCTTAGTGTGCCTTCTTAAAGGTCACTTGCCTCTATAAACATACTCTGTGAGTTGTGTGAGCTCTGCTTCTCTGTGAGGAACACATAAAAGGAGTTCTGTACTATTAGCACTTGTGGCTTGCATGTGAAATACTTAGTTCCTGTATCTTAATGATATCATAGATGAAAATCCCCACAGAATCCTGAAACACATCATGAGAGGGAGAGTCCTGTGCACTAAAGAATTTTTCACAGATACTATTTTTACACGCTTATTTGCAGACATTTGGTCACACCTGTATGTCACATTCTTGTAAACACTGTGATTGCATCTCTCCAGCTTCCCTGGGCCTTCATCTTTGTCCACAATAAAAGTTCTCAAAAACTGAGAATATGACAAAGTATGCATGAAAATGTGGCGTGTGTTAGATCACATGGAAATATTTGTTATATCTGATCAGTTTTCCTCTTCCAGTAAACAATTAGATTCTGTTTAACAGATTTTGAAAAACATCTAGATAGATTCACTACATGTAACAGTGGCAAATATTGTGGTTCTCTTATTATTTGAATCTTTAGTCTTTTTTTTGTTATATTTATGTTTGTTTGTCAGTGTGCTCTGATCTAGGAAATATGCAAGAATTCCCTAGTAATCTTAAATAGAAGCCTCATTAGAATTACAGGGTTTTAGAGTCAGCCCGTGGAACACCAAGGCCACGAGTTCGGATCCCTATGTAGGGATGGCCAGTTGGCTCACTTGGGAGAGTGTGGTGCTGACACCACCAAGTCAAGGGTTAAGATCCCCTTAGTGATCATCTTTTTAAAAAAATAAAAAAATAAAAATAAAAAAAGAATTACAGGGTTTTTCCTACTCCTGGTTTTAAAGGAAATATTGTTTTTAAATTAATTGATCTTGGAAAAGCATGGGGTGGACAATGTAATTAGATAGCACCATTGTAGTGTTGATTTTTGTTCTCTGGCTATCACTAGAGTTTTTTAAAATTTATTTATTATTTATTTATTTATTGAAATATTGTTGATTGTACATATCCATGGGGTACAGCATTGAATAGCAATACCTATCTACAGTATGAGATGGCTGAAATCAGGATAATAAGTATATTCAAGATTATGCAATATAATTATTTTTGTGGCCCTTTACCAATTTCTCGCTAATGCCTCCTTCTCTTCCCCTTTTCCACCTCTGGTGGCCTCAGTTCTGTTCTCTCCTTTTGAAAGTTCAACAAATTCTTGTGATTGTTATATCTTTCTTTCTTTTTTAAAAATTGTTTATTTTTTTAGCTCCTACTTGTGAGTGAGACCATGTGTTATTTCTTTTTCTGTGCCTGACTTATTTCATCATCCATGTTGCTGTGAATGTCAGAATTTCATTCTTTTTTATGGCAGAGTAGTATTCCATTGTGTATATATACCACATTTTCTTTATCCAGTTGTTTAGTGATGTACATTTAGGTTGGTTCCAACTCTTGGCAATTATAAATAGAGCTGCGATAAACATGGGAGTGCAGATATCCCTTACACATGATGATTTCTATTCCTTTGGATATATATCCAGCAGTGGGATTGCTGGATCATAAGGCAGTTCTATCTGTAGTTGAGGAACCTCCATACTGTATTCCATAATGGCTACACTAATGTATAGTCCTACTAACAGTGTAGGAAGGTTTCCTTTTCTCTGCATCCTCACCAGCATTTGTTATTCTCTGTCTTTTTGATAATAGTCAATCTAACTGGGATGAAATGATATCTTAGTGTGGTTTTGACTTGGTTTTTCCTTATCTTAGTGATGTTGAGTATTATTTCATGTGTCTGTTGACCATTTGTAGATCTTCCTTTGAGAAATGCCATTTCTTAATAGAGTTGCTTTTTTTTTTTTTACTGTTAAGTTGTTTGAGTTTCTTGTATATTCTGGATATTAATCCGTTGTCACATGCATAGTTTGCACATATTGTCTCCCATTCTATAGGTTGTCTTTTCACTTTGTTAATTGATTGTTTTTCTGTGAAGAAGCTTTTTAGTTTGATAATCCCATTTGTTTATTTCTTCTTTTGTTGCCTGTTCTTTTAGAGTCTTATTTAAAAAGTCTTTGCCTTATCCTACTTCCTGAAGTGTTTCCTCATGTTTTCTTTTAGGAGTTTCATAGTTTTAGATCTTATATTTAAGTCTTTAATCCATTTTGAGTTGATTTTGTTATATAGTGAGAGGTATGGATCTAGTTTCATTCTTCTACATATGGATGCCCAGCTTTCGCAGCACCACTTATTGAAGAGGCAGTCTTTTCTGCAATGTATGTTCTTATGGCGTTTGTCATAGATCATTTGACTCTGAGTATGTGGGTTGATTTCTGGGTTGTCTATTCTGTTCCATTGGTCTGAGTATCTGTTTTTATGCCAGTACTATGTTGTTTTGGTTACTATAGCTTTGTAGTATAATTTGAAATCAGGTAGTGTTATGCCTCTGGCTTTATTTGTTTACTTTTGCTTAGGATTGCTTTGGCTTTTGTTGTTTCATATAAATGTTAGGATTGTTTTTTCTGTTTTTATGAGGAATGTTATTGGCATTTTGGTGAGGATTGCATTGGATCTGTAGATTGCTTTGGGTAGTATGGACATTTTTACTTCCAGTCCAAGAGCCTGGAATGTCTTTCCATCTTTTTGTATCCCCTTTAATTTCTTTCAGCAGTGATTTGTAGTTACTGTTGTAGACATCTTTCACCTCCTTGGTTAAATTGATTCCTAGGTATTTTATTTTTTTGGTGACTATTGTAAATGGGTTTGCTTTCTTGATTTCTTTTTCTGCTAGTTTGTTATTGGAATATAAGAACACTACTGATTTTTGTGTGTTGATTTTGTATCCTGCAACATTACTGAAATTGTTTATTAGCTCTTATAATTTTTTGTAGAGTCTTTAGGTTTTTCTGTACAAAGGATCATGTCATCTGCAAACAGGGATAGTTTGACTTCATCTTTTCTGATCTGGATGCCTTTTATTTCTTTCTCTTTCCTGATTGCTCTGACTAATGCCACATTAAATAGGAGCAATGAGAGAGTTAGCATCCTGGTATGTTCCTGTTCTTAAAAACTTTAAGCTTTCAACTTTTTCCCATTCAGGATGATATTGGTGGTAGGTTTGTCATATATGGCTTTTATTGTGTTGAGGTAGTTTCCTTCTATACCTAATTTGCTGAGAGTCTTCATCATGAAGGGATGTTGAATTTCGTCAAATATTTTTTCTGCATCTATTGAGATAATCATACGGTTTTTGTCCTGGATTTTTTTTATGTGGTGTGTCACATTTATTGACTTGCATATATTGAACCATCCTTGCATCCCTGGGATAAATTGCACTTGATTGTGTTTGTTTTTGAGTTTTGCCAGTTTGATTATAATGTGTCTCAATTTTGGATTGAATCTGTTTGGGCATCTTTGAGCTTCATGGATCTGAAGGCCCATATCTCTCCCAATACCTGGTAAGTTTTCCATTATTATCTTGTTGAATATATTTTCAATACCTTTTTCTTTCTCCTCCCCTTCTGGAACACCCATGATTTGGATGTTTTTGTACTTAAATTTATCTGCTAACTCTCTTAGATTTTCTTCATTTAAAAGAAAAAAATTTTTTTTTTGTTTAGTCTGTCTGGGTTATTTTGAAAAGACTATCTTTGCGATCAGAATTTCTTTCTTCTGCTTGCTCTAACCTGCTGCTTAAGTTCTTGGTTCTATTTTTTATTTTGTTGAACAAATCCTTTAGTTCTAGGGGTTCTGCTACATTCTTTTTTTAAGGTATTAATCTCTTAATCTCTTTGTATTCTATTCCTCCTTCATATTCTAGATACTTTTTCTCATTTTGTTGAGTTGTCCAGCTAAATATTCTCATATCTCATTGAGTTTCCTTAAGATTGTTGCTCAGAATTGCTTTTCAGTCATTCCTAGGGTTTCCTGCTCTATGGGGTTTGGTACTTGAGAATTATATTTCTTTGTTGGTGTCATATTTTCTTGTTTTTTCATATTTTTACTATATTTGTGTTGATGTCTGGTCATCTGTTAGAGCAGTTGCTTTTTCTTTTACTCTGGAGTTGACTTTAAGGAGAGAGACTTCCTCCTATAGATGTGTTTTATATTCACCATTTGGTAGGGTGGTTTAGTATTGGTTCTGGTTGCATGCAGTAGCGTAGTTTCTTTTGGGTACTTTGGCTATACTCAGTGTTGAAGTTGCATGTGAGTACCTCTGTGGCCTAGGCACTGGGGCACTTAGTGATTCCTTGCTGAGATTAGTGACACTGCGTTGGTTTGTCGAGGATGTGGGCAAGTTCTTGAGTTCTTGGGAGAAGTGTCTGGATGCCCTGTCACTCTTTGGCTGAGGTAGGTGTCCCGGGGCGGGCTGTTGGCAGCCTGGTTTGTGGATCCTATGACCCTGATGAGTACACTAGGATATAGTACAGTTCCTCATTTAAATGGGTGATCCTGAACGGGTTTTCTCTTTCTTGTTTTCTATAATTAGAAGCTCCTCCTGGGTCCTTGTTTCCCCTAGTTGGGGGATGGGTTGGTGGTGATTGGGAATTTTCTTTCTTACTCTATTTGGGTATCCAGGGTTTCTGCCGTCTCAGGGGTTTCTGTGTGTGTCTCTGCCCAGATCAAGGCAGTTGCGTGTGCTGCACATGTATCTCCCTCCCCCAGTTGTGCTGACCTGTGTGGCAGCATAATTCCCATTGTGAGTTGGGCCACTGGGTTGTGGATCTTCACTCGCTCACTTCTTTCCCTGGGCTCTGTTGGTGACTATCATTGTCTCGATGTAGTCAAGTGGTCAGCAGGCCTCCTTCATGATGGCCATGGCTGCTCCTTTGGCAGCAAGGCGCCCTTGTGTTAGTAGTGGCTGTGGCCATGGCGGTGGCTATGGTGGACCACCTGTGCAGAAGCAGTGGCTGTTGCAGTGGCGGGGGCTGCAGATGGTAGCTGCTGAGGTCCCTGGGCATGTTCCTGCCGTCTGTCACTAGAATTTTGGAATCAATATTAAATATACTTCTATTTTTTTTTTTATTTTTATTTTTTATTTTTTTTGTCGTTTTTTCGTGACCGGCACTCAGCCAGTGAGTGCAATGGTCAGTCCTGTATAGGATCCGAACCCGCGGCGGGAGTGTCGCCGCGCTGCCAGCGCAGCACTCTACCAAGTGTGCCACGGGCTCGGCCCTATACTTCTATTTTACTTAGTAAAAATAGCAGTATTAAATGTTGCAGAAATAATAGTCATAAAGAGGTTTTAGATTTTAAGGTATCCTTAATTTTTTTTATTACTTTTTATTTCTTTTTTCTTTTTTAGGACAGGAAGATAATAAAATGGAATTCTCGGATATGACTTCAGTAACAAACCACCTTCCAAAGTTGAAGCTGTGTTCCCCAGAGAAATTGGAGCCTGATAAACCAGATGATTCTTCTAGTTGTACTGATATTCTAGAAGCTCTTTCTTCACCAGAATCAGATTCATGCAATAGGTAGGAAATGTGTAGTAGATGTTTATTTTGAATTTCTATTTTCTATGCATGTGTAGATACATAGGCAGAAATAATTAGTAAATAGCTTTGAGGAATAGGGCATTCTGTCATTCTTCTTACATTTTAGTCTCTATTTACTGCTGTGTAGTCCTCACAGTGGGAGGGGAGTGCAGTACCCAGACTGTTTTCTACTCTATAGTCTTTTTATAGATATTTTTCCTAGAGTTGGAAAAGAAAGCATGATAGGCAGTGAAATTCTTATCAAGGCAATGAGTGAAGCAGATAAAGACAACAATATTGGAAAATAGAGATGATCAGAAAGACAGTGCGTAGGAGAGTGAAACAGAAAAGAAAAATTTAACAGAGTGAACAGAATGGATGGGGAAGCTTTAAAAATTAGAGATTTGGCAGTGAGTCATTTTGAAAAGATTTTTAAATTTTTATTTATTTATTTTTTGGGTGGCTGGCACAGGGATTGAACCCTGGACCTTGGTGTTATCAGCACCATGCCCTAACCAACTGAACAAAGTGGCCCCTCTGAAAAGATATTTTTAGAAGATGATGTATTTTAAAAAGATAAATTTCATATGTATATATACACATATACACTTCATGTTTATAACTGTTTTTTTTGTTTGTTTTTATTTTTTTCTTTCTTTTTTTTCTTTTATAACTGTTATTTTTAATGGGTGCAGTATTCTGTTAGTTTCTGTGTCGCCATTGATCACACCTTTCAATTTCTGTTAGATTAGGACATTTTCCCCAGCGCTCTACTTATGTACCTAATGCTGTGGTAAAGCTTTTCCTTTTGCTCCTGTTATTTCCTTATCTTTATCATCATTTTGACCCTGGCAGGTGTTGTTGTTGTTCTGAATGAATTATACCAATTTAAAATGCTATCAGCAGAGTGTGAATGTGAATATGTCTTGGAAATTATTTAATCTTTGATATTAGCTAATTCAAAAATTATTAATGAGTCTCTAGAATGATAGAGAATATCTAATCTGAAGCATCAAATTAAGAAGAATTTTTAATAAGAGAAGTATACTTGAAGACCGTCTGAAAACAGTTTCGGATTAGTCAGAATCATGTAGTAGGAAGGGAAAATCTTCACACCTCATCCCAAAGTTTTTCAGGGTCAGAAACACTGTATCTCTAATTGACTGAGGGAAAAACAATTGGTAGTAACCTGAATTGTGGCTCTAGGTCAGGCCATTCCCACAAGTCCAGTGGGCAGCGTTTTTTTTGTTTGTTTGTTTTGTTTTTTTGACCAGCAAGGGGATCGCAACCCTTGGCACGGGCACTGCGCTCAGCCAGTGAGTGCACCGGCCATCCCTATACAGAATCCTAACCTGTGGCCTCCACGCTCCCCAGCGCCGCTGCACTCCCAGCCAGCGCCGCTGCACTCCCAGCCAGCGCCGCTGCACTCCCAGCCAGCGCCGCTGCACTCCCAGCCAGCGCCGCTGCACTCCCAGCCAGCGCCGCTGCACTCCCAGCCAGCGCCGCTGCACTCCCAGCCAGCGCCGCTGCACTCCCAGCCAGCGCCGCTGCACTCCCAGCCAGCGCCGCTGCACTCCCAGCCAGCGCCGCTGCACTCCCAGCCAGCGCCGCTGCACTCCCAGCCAGCGCCGCTGCACTCCCAGCCAGCGCCGCACTCTCCCGAGTGAGCCACGGGTTCGGCCCCCAGCGTTTGTTTTTAAACACAAATCTTCTTGGAATGCAGAGTAAAAATGGAAACAAATTGGAGTCAGTGAGAGTATGTTTGTTTTTAATTATAGTCACTGGATGCCTGAATGTTTTGGAATGGCAGAACGAACCAGGACATTTTCGTGAGCTTGAGGTGGGAATGGAGGAAACTGAAAGGGGAAACACATGGCGGTCAGAGGTCTACCTGTCTGGTTATCCGGTGGTGAAAGTGTGGGAAGTAGGATGAGTTTGATGGAGTCTTGCCCTAAAGACTAATTGGCATCACTGAACTGTGAGAGGGTTATTAAAAAGGAAAATGCCATTGCTTTTAGGTATACTATGGCTCAGGAACTGGGAGAACAAATAGTAAACAGTCTCTGGGTTTAGAAAAGGTAAAGGAAATATGGCTGATGGGAATGTGGAGTAAACCTACCTGGGTCAATTTACTAAAATGGGTTTAGTCTAAAGTCAGGTTGTTGTGAGGCATCACTCCCTAAAAGAGGTGAAAAGTGCTTTTACATTGATCCCCAGTCACACACTGTTCCAGCTGACACTTCGTTAGGGGATTGATCCTTTGTCAATATTTACCTTTCTACTGACTAAGATCCTGGGACAGTTTTTCTGTCCATCCTTAATGCTTTCCTCTGGGTAAAGGTCATGTAGGGTTATCATTATGAAACATTTTGGGATGAAAATTTTGTTAGCAATTCCAAATAAGCATAGTGATGCTATATTAGCCTTTGTTCTCTGCTTATAACAGGGTCTAACATTACCCTATTACACTTATCCATTCAATGAACATCTGTCGTGTTCCAGGAACTATTTCTAGATGGTACAATTTTGCAGTGACCAAATCATTAAATTTTTTTTTTTTTAAATTTAAGCTGTTACATTCTGTTTCACACAACTAGTTATGTATGTGTATACATCTGCCCAAAAGCACACACACACATTCTCCCATGGCCCAATAGAGTTACCTACTAATTACAAACTTTTAACAGCTTTTGAGATGCAATTCACATACCACACAATTCACCCATTTAAGTGTACAAGTCAATGGTTTTTGTATATTTACAGAGTTATACAGCCATCACCACAATTTTATAACATTTTTATCACCCCAAAAAGAAACTCTGCATTCATTATCAGTCACACCCCATTTCCTCCCACACCTCCTGCTGCAAGCTCTAGGCAAACATTAATCTACTTTCTGTTTCTATATATTTGTCTATTCTGGACATTCATATAAATGTATTCATACAATATGTGATCTTTTGTTACTGGCTTCTTTCACTCAGCATAATTTCACAGAGTTTATCTGTGTTGTATGATGTTTTAGTACTATATTCCTTTTTATTGCTGAATAATATTTCATTATATGGATATAAATTTTATTTATTTGTTTATTAGTTGATGGACATTTGTGTTGTTCTTAATTGCAATTTTAACAAAGAAAAAAAGTCATTGAGTTTGCTTGCACAGTTTGGAAACTTAGCTTCTGTGATGGTATATAAGGATTTACCAGGCTTGCCTCAAGAAAGTGGGTAGTGTCTTCCCTGTTACTCATGTTTCAAGTATGAATAGGAAGTGTTAAACACATTGTAAATATTAAATATGTTCATCTTTAAATTTTAATTTTATTTGGGTCCTCTTCATTTGCTCTGTCATTTTGTCAGTCTAAGATCTTTAACTTTAAAAGGTAGAGTCTGTTCCTTGTATAAGACATAGAAACCTAAGGCTAAAGAGAAAGTGGGAAAAGTGAGCCTAAACTAGTGGTATTTGTTGGATACCAGGAGAGACCACTAGCAACTGATTCAAGAGTAGATTGCTGAAGAGTAAGTATGCAGAAGGAAGCGGGCATGGGGTGGCAGGAAAAGTAGCAGACTGAGTTGAATGGCTTTGGGTCAAGTTCTGCTGGGAGATTTTGGTTTCAGTCTTTTGAAGTCTGTTTCTGTATATCTTAAAGCATGCAACAATATCTTATATGTTAGATATGTTGTGCAGATACAACGAGATAATAGATGTGAGAGTCTTTGATAAATATATGATTATTTTTTTTTCATAAAGACAAATCAGTTAAATTTTCCTCAGCAATACTGGAAAATTTAGGACTTTATGGCTGGACATTTCAGAAATGCTTTCATGGCCCTCGTTTTATTGATTTTAAGACATACATTTTCTGTTTTACATTTTAACATCTGAAATTGTGATGTGTCTTTTAATGAGCAGTGTTTTAAAATTGCTGACAGCCGGGTTGCAGCCGTGAGCACTTGCCAGTGGGTGTGCATCATGACTCTTCATAGTGTCATCATTTCCGTTAGGTTACATGTATTGTTGGCATTACATTAGTTGGCTGTTTAATATGTCTTCAACAAAATAATGAAACAAAAAAGTTATTTATGAAGAAAACACAGAAACAGCAGGGTGGAAATTTGATGTTAGTGAGGTAGTATTCACCACTGGATGAATGACCGTAATTGTGCTCAAAGAAATTGTGTTCTGCATTTTCTTGAAAATAATCTAGGAAAGAAAGATACCCATAAGTTTATGAAGACATGTTATATTTTGTTAATAAGCTATGTGCAAAGGATTGCCTGTTTCTTGTATGACCAACTTAGGCAGGAGAAAGGGCCAAATCTCTTGGAATAGAGGAAGAAATTCAAAGCAATAACTGTTAGCATTACTGGTTCATGTGTTGCAAAGGACTCTTGCTAAGGTCTCAAGTGTCAATGTGTCAGATACTTCTTGCTGTCTTTGAATAGAAACTGCTTTGCTTCTGACTACATACACTGTAATTGAGGAAAGATACAAAGTTATGAGTTCAGTTTTCAGAATGAGTGTCAGTGCCTTAGATGAAATCCTGGAGACGAATAGCTGAGTGCTTTTGAGGAATACTGTACCTCAGGTGCTCTTGGTGGTGCAGAGAATGAGTTGGTGTGGAAAAACTCAGATATAGAGCTGAGTCAAAATATGATGAAGAATTGGGCTCTGAATATGAAGACATTTGAGGAATACTTTAACCAATTTGTTTCAGGGTTTTTTTTCTTTTTCTTTCTTTCTTTTTTTTTTTGGTTTATGAACAGCAATGGTATAAAATAACCTATATCTACATAAGTTTATTTTTAATATTTTATTTTTGTTTTTAAAGATTTATTATTATCATTTTTTTATACTCTAAGATGTCGCAGAGCAGTTGGGGAGGGGGAGAGGGGAGAGGAAAGGGGGATAGGGTGTGAGGAGGAGGAAGGAGGAAAGGGGGGGCATGATCAAGGCCCATGGCACACCCCTCATTCTGGGGGTGGGGGAGGTGTGGCTGAGGCCCCTCGGCCTCCCCATCCCATCCCAGGAGCCTGGAGTACATCCAGTGGTGGCTCAGTGGTCATCACTGGACTGGATGCAGACGTCAGGAGGTGTGGCTGAGGCCCTTGGCCCCCCACCATCCTGGCTTGGGTGGTTGGGGGCCTTCCATTCCATCTAGGTTTTATAGGTGTTCTTTGGTGGTGTTGGACCTTTACTGGTTAACGTCAATACTTTGTCTCTTATCTGTGGGTTTTTTGTTTTTTCTTTCAGTTCTGTGTTGGATTATTTGCTATTCCCACCACTTAAACTCTGCAGTGGAACTAATTTGTTTTCCTTTGGTTACTTCTAAAATTGGGGAACTTCCTGTGGGAACCAGCACTGAGCTAAATTGCTATTTTGCTGCTGATTTTCTGAGGAAGGCTTTTTGTGCAGCTCTGGTTTTAATTGTTGACCTTGTAAGCACTTTTGGGTCTTGTGAGGTCCAGTACACCTGGGTTATGTGGAAACTATGGTCTGGGCCTGAGTCTTTTCAGCAAACTGCACCCCCTGCAGTTATATATTCCTGACTAGTCTCTGCTGAGTGGGCCTGTGCTGACTGGGGAACAGATCAGCTGTCCATGCTGTGCCCCAGTGTTCCCCCAATGGGCCCCACCCCCCACACTCCAAGAGATCCCCTTACCGGTCATCTTTAAAAAAAAAAAAAATAATAAATAAATAATAAAAAAATAAATTTAAAAAGTTTCCGTTACATTAGACTCTTAAGAGTTGATATTTTCTTTTGTTTCTTAAGTTTGTAAGTTAAATGTAGGTATAGATATTTAACTCTATTTTGAACTTGGCTCTCTTTTTTTCAGAGAGCCAAGAGAACTCCAATATTTGGAATTAACCTAATATCCTTTTATTTTCTTCCTTAAAAAAATACAGCACTTTACTTTTTATAAGAGTTTAAAGTGATTGACCTAAAGAGAATGCTTCTCTTTTTAATTCATTGTTTCCTCACTCTTTGGCACACAAAGAAAATGATAGTATTTCTGTGGCATGCCAGGATAAAGAGATAATGCTGGAGGCTGGGAGTGCCTGCTATGGACTTCAACCACCCTGGGTCTCACCAGGGGCTGGGATTAATGCCTAGTTTACCACCAACCCATGGGGGCAGGGGAGAGTACACGATTAGGGGTTAGGAAGCTTTGCTTTTATGTGATACTAATACACCATTAAACAATTGAATAGGTGGGACATACAACAAATACATTTATATGTTTCTTGAATAGAAAGGACAGCAACAGCATTTGAAGCATCCCTTCTTTCTGGGCAGGTAAGGCAGTGATTGAGTCAGTTGAAGGATAAGTGACCTAATCGCATGATCCTAATGAATTATGGTAAGACTAGCTTTCCTGAATTTAGGTATACTCCTTTTTCCTGCTTGGTTTTGCTGTTCTTTAAATACTCAGAAGGCACAAAGGCCAGATTAAAGTTAGTGTTTATTGAAGTGGAATCAGATGAACAGATGAAATATTAAAAGTGACAAGTTTACAAGTTCCCCACTTCATTATTTTCTTGTTAACTGCAGAATCTTAGAAGATAAAACACATAATGAAAAAAAAATCCAGTCCAGTGCTACATTTCAGAGTAGAATGTGTCATGTTTTTAAAGTGAAAAATTATTAGTGCATACATTAAATACACGATTCTCAGATTTAGAATTTGTTCTTTTAAAAGTAAGAGTGCTAAATATCCCCTAGGTAGAAAACCTTGGTTCTGGGGAGCGTTAGGATCCAGAAGAAGGCTTGCTCCTGATGTGGCTGGGGTGCTTGAATTAGTTCATTTGTTTTGCATGTGAAAGAGGTGAGCGTACAGGAATTATGTGGGTTGGTGTAGTCAGAAAAGAGGGAACAGATTTGGCTATTGCAGGAGAGAATTTTTTCAGATTATTTTTTAGGACTAGAGCTAAAAATTTTTATATCAGTATTTCAATGAGGGTGCCTGGATGTGGAAACAATTCTTGCCCTAGAAATCATGATTAGTAGAAATATTTTTGACAGCAAAAGAAGGGATGCTAACACCTTTTTTCTTATCATTTATAGAGATTTAGTAGAGTTTTTTTAAACATTCAAGAGTAGATATTCTTTTTGAGTACCTAAAGACTTGAAAGGACCCACAAACCCAACAGAAAAATGGACAAAAATCATGAACAGACAGTTTGCAGAAAGAGATGCAAATTAAAGCCATTACTCACCTACTGCCTCAGGTGGGGAAATAACTTAATGTTTGACAATATACTCTGTAGGAACTCTGTGGGGAAACAGGCACTCTCATTTCTTATTGGCTAGAGTGCTAAATCCAACATTCCATAAACAGGGGAAGAAATCAATCAAAAGTAGTGATGTTTTTCCTTTTACTCAGTGTTTGGATGAGTTGTCCTACAGATATACCTGCATATACAAAATGACCTATCCACAGAGTTATTCATTGCATCATTGTTTACAGTAACCAAAGACTAGAAACTACTCAAGTATTCATCAGTGGAGGCTAGTTAATTAAACTAGTATATATATCCCCACTCTGAAATACTGTGTGATTGTTAAAAAAGGAAGATCTCTTAAGTGCTGATATAGAGGGATTTCCAGAATATGTTTTTGATTGAAAAGACCAGTGCTCACAACAGCATTTGTTGCATGCTATTTCTTTTCTAGAAGAGGGAAATTAATGTATACTTATATTCATTTCGTTTTGCATGAAGAAACACTGGAAGGATAAACAACAAACTAATACAAATGATGACATGTTGGAGACAAGGAGGAATGGGTTGGATGGGAATGAAGGAGGAAGTAAGACTTCTCAGTATACATTTTTTTGTCATTTTGATTTTGAGCCATGGAAATATATTAATCTACTTTAAACAGAAAAAGAGCAGGTACTCTTTAAAGTTTTGGAAATCATCATTATCCATCAGTGTTATCATAAATTTTGTCACTGTCATTGAGTGACTTTTTTTTTGGAACTGAGGATGTTTACTATTCTAATATGTTATCAGCCAGCTGCTAAAATATTTGGCATATAAGCTATTGCTCATCCTACAGAACAGATTACTAAAAATATGGGTTTCAGAAAGGATTCATGGTGGCTGGCAGCATTTATTTAAGTACCATTGTCTGGTAGGCATTGTATGCTCTCCATCAATCCTCCAGTGGTCTGCCCATAAGGAGTTTTTTTTGTAAGTTGGATATACTCAGTCACATTCAAATTAATACCACATTTAAGTGGGGGAGAAGGGACTACTAGATAATAGAAAAATTCCACTTGTAAGTAATCTTTAATCTACAGGATTTAGCAAATGTTTGCATTTTTCCTGTCCCACAGTACCCTGTGTACCTGCCATGCTGGATAAATAACAAGTTCTGATGAATTTGCACCCTGGTGTCATAGAAACGGTGGAAATCAAAGATTAAAAGAGCACATAGTGATCAGGTTTCCTAGGGCAAATTGAAGCATAGTGCTGAGGCAATTATTCAGGTAATTTAGACCAAATCTGTTTTATGAAAATGGAACTGACATTTATTGAACACTTACAGTGTCCCAAGCTCTATGCTAAACATTTTACGTGTTATACTGATTAATCTTAAAAACATTTCTATGAAAGATGTGTATTATTAGCCTGACTTTACAGGTGAGGCTATTGAGACTTGGAAGGTTAAGTAATTTGCCCAAGGTTCAGTAAATGACAGAAAACAGGACTACACCTTAACTTTTTTTTTTTTTGTCTTTTTCGTGACCGGCACTCAGCCAGTGAGTGCACCGGCCAGTCTTATATAGGATCCGAACCCGCGGTGGGAGCATCGCTGCGCTCCCAGCGCTGCACTCTCCCGAGTGCGCCACGGGCTCGGCCCTACACCTTAACTTTGACACATTTTTAGATTATGATTTTTTTCCTCTAGATAACATTACCTGTTATAACTTTGCCAGAGGTATTTGGCATCTTACTTTTCAGCTTTGGAGGTAAAATCTTTACTAGTAGAACGAAACAAGCCCTCTCCACCTGGAAGCAGGTAAGAGAGCATGCCTGGGGTCCTAGGCAAGGAGCTGAGGGCAATACCCTCCACCCAAAAGCAGGCAAGAGAGCATGCTGAAAACATCACTTCTGTGTGGTGGCCCACCACAGCCATGGCTGCTGCAAAAGCAGCCTGATGCCACAGCAGCAGCCACAGCCACCATGCAGGCAGCCCACTGGACACTTGACTCCATTGACACAAAGAGAGTTACTAGGAGAGACTGGAAAAAGAAGAGAGCATCTCTCTCCTCAAAGCCCACTCCAGAGTAATAGAAGAAGCAACTGCTGTACCTGATGATGAGATGTCAATGTAGAGATACTAGAAATATGAAAACTCAAGAAAATATGTCACCACCAAAAGAATATAGTAATTCTCAAATACCATATCCTGTAGAGCACGAAATCCTTGAAATGGTTGAGAAGGAATTCCGAGCACCAATCTTAGGAAAACTCACAGATATGAGAAGACTCAGTTAGACAACATAATGAAAAGAGAAAAAAATCCAGGATATGAAGGAGGAAACTTACAAAGAGATTAATACCTTAAAAAAGAATGTGGCAGAACTCCTGGAACTGAAAGATTCACTCAACAAAATAAAAAACATAACAGATAGTTTAAGCAGCAGGCTAGAACAAACAGAAGAAAGAATTTCTGATCTTGAAGATAGTCTTTTCAAAATAACCCAGGTGAACAAAAAAAGGAAAAAAGAATTTTAAAAAATGAAGAAAGTCTGAGAAAGCTGCCCAAACAGTTGAATCATGGATGTTCCAAAAGGGAAGGAGAAAGGAAAAGGCATGGAAAACCTATTCAACAAAATAATAATAGAAAACTTCCCAGGTATAGGGAGAAACACAGACCTTCAGATCCAGGAGACTCAAAGCTCCCCAAACAGATTCAACCCGAAAAGATCCTCTCCAAGACATGATAGTCAAACTGGCAAAGCTCAAAGACAGAATCTTGAAAGACACAGGAGAAAAACATCAAGTCACGTATAAGGGAGCTCCTATCAGACTAACATCAGACTTCTCAACAGAAACTCTACAGGCCAGAAGAAAATGGGATGATATATTCAAAATACCAAAAGAGACAAAGTGCCAGCCAAGAATACGATACCCAGCAAAGCTATCCTATAGAAATGAGGAAAAAATTGTGCATTTTTCAGACAAAAGCTGTGGGAGTTCACCACCACACAACCAGCCCTACAAGAAATCCTCAAGGAAGTCCTGTATCTGGAATCTGAAAACTGATGATCACTACCACAAATACACAAGAAAGAACAAAACCCTCTAGTAGAACAAAAATGCAAATGAGAAAGAGAAAGAAACTGAATTTTACTACCATAAAACATAGTGACAATGTAATAATGCTCCTGCTTTATGCCTGATTTTAGTAACTTTGGTCTTCTCTCTTTTTTCTTGGTCAATCAAGTTAAAGGTTTACAAATTTTGTTGATCTTTTTAAAGAATCAACTTTTGGTTTTGTTGATTTTCTCTTTTTTTTGATACCTTATTTCATGTATTTATGTTGTAATTATTATTAATTCCTACTTATATTTGCTTTTGGTTTAGTTTGTTCTACTTTTTCTATTTTCTTAAAGTAGAACTTCACTGATTTGAGATTTTTGTTATTTTTAATATAGGTGTTTGCAAGTATAAATTTTCCTCTAAGCACTGCATGAGCCCTGCATCCTATACATTTTGATATGTTGCGCTTTGATCTTTATCTCAAAGTACTCTCTAATTTCCCTGTGATTTTTCTTCTTACCTATTGTTTATTTAGGAGAGTTTTGTTTAGTTTCCACACATTTGTGAGTTTTCTAAATTTCCTTCTGTTATTGTTGTCAGAGAACATGTTTTCTATGATCTTAGTCTTTCAAAAAAAATGAAAAATTTAAACAAAAAGTTCCATTATCTTTCAATTGTATTTTTCCATGAACTTTTTGAAATGCCCTTGTGTTTATGTTCTGTTTTATTGATTTTTTATACAATTTATGGTGGTAAACTTAGATATTTAATTTCTGTTCTTGATTTCTTTCTATTAAGTGGACTTGTTGATTTCCTGAGAAATTAATTTACCTTTGAAAAGTTTATTCATCTTCCTCTGTTGAAATTAATTTGATATTTGCATGCTTTTGGAAGACTTTAAAGAGCTATTTCAAATAATTGTAGAGATTATAAAATAAGTAAATTTTAATGTTTTACATCTCCAATTTTTGTGAAAATTTGGAGCCCTACTTTCTAAAGAGTATTTTGTTTTTAATCTGTTATTCAGTTTCTGTATTTATTTGAACAAATAGATGTGCATATCCTTAAGACAAAAAAGACAGCAACAACAATAAGAAGAATGAAATAAGATGCTACAAAAGGAACGTGCAAAGCTGATGTCTTTCTTTGCCTGATGAGAAGTTGTGCTGCTTTTGGTCGGAAAATGACAAGGGTAAAATATAGGATGAGTAAGTAAGCCAAGGTGTGGTGTGTGTGCATGTGCATGCACACATACACACGCACACACAGAGTTAGCTTATGCTTCTGAAACACTGAGCTGAAAATAGGGTCTAAATGGTATGAAAAATTAAGTGTGGGTATTCTAAATAAGCCTACTGGAATCTTCCTGAACAGAGGTTGGGAATTCCATAGAATTCAAGATTTATATTTTTTTGCCAGTGCATCTTTCTCATTTGTATTTTTTTGCCAGTGAATCTTTGTATTTAAAATAATAGCCACTCTATCTTGGACCGATGGTGACATCAGAGAGCACGATTTGAATGCCCTTCCACAGGACAGCTGTAACTTTCATGTACCAGACCTCATTTTCATCCAGCTTCTTAAAGAGTGGTCTTCCAGAATGTTCCAAACCCAAATAATAGAGAAGCTGAAGTTTACTCTGAAAAAGTTCCTCGTTCTAAACTTAAAAGCTATAGTTGTGTAGGCTTGTGCATGCTCAAACCCCAGGTATATGAAAGTGAGTAACTCATTTTCTCTGGAGGACAATTTTTAGATGTCTTGAAAGTATATTAAAGGAATTTTTCATCTTAAAGGTATGTTAAAGTGACTAAGACTTAAGGAATATCACTTGCTTCTATCCACAAGGAAGAGATCTGAGAGTGATAATTTTACTAACACAGACTTTTAAGCTTAATAGTCTCTTTATAAAATCCTATTTGTGAAACTGTTTAATTTCAGGAATGTAGCTTTTGAGTAGAATATAGTAAGTATATTACTTTAAAAAGGAATTAACAATTCTGTGTGGTATTTTAATTGCATTAGCATCAACTCTCAGTTTTTCAGTGGTGACTAGAATTGGAGCAGCAAATATAGCAAATAATCCTTAAACTTCATTGTAGGTAAACTTCAAACCTCCCAATCTTTGTGTTGGTGCATTTAGTGATTCGGTTATCATGCAGGTAAGTGTCTGAGGTGGAGGTGAAGGAAAGGTAACAAGCTGAGTACATTGGGGAGCTGCATAGCCTGGCCGTGCAGTGAGGTTGAAGTCACAGAGGAAGAGGAGATTGCAGGCAACCTCTGAGTTGTGTTTTTTGTAAACTTCCTCTACCATCTGTTTTCACTGAGGTAGCATAGCAAAAACCTCTTAGGTACATCTCATTAATGTACCGCAAATATTTCCCTTTAACAAATCAGTGATTTGTGCTGGTAATTTGAAAGCACCTAGGTAAATTGATCACAGACTCTACTAGGTTGGTTGACAGGTTTGGCTGTCCTGCTCACTTAGCTGGAATTGTAGGGATGCCTTGTGTCCTTCCTGTTAAAAAAAAATGATGTGTTGGAGGCGTTGGCAAGAAGCTGACTTTACTCTTTCTCTAGCTCTGTGATACCTATCAGACCCCAGGCTACATGATCACCCCCCAATTCTCATTCCTCTAGCTCATGGGTTCTCTATAGGAGCGATATCTGCCCCTGGGGGTGGAAATTGGTTCTAGGTGGGGGCAAAGAGGGGAGGCAAAAAAACTTACTTCTTTTATGTATACAGCACAGATATATACACACACACTACATAAACAGGTATACATTATATTTGTGGTATTAAAATTTCATTGGTGGGGTGGAAAAAAGTCTGAAAAGGCTCCTTAGGGGAATGATAATGAAAAAAGGTTGAGAAACACTGCCTTAAACTTTATCCAGGTAAAGAATGGATTACTTTGGATAGTGAAAAGGGAAGGAAAAGGTTAGGTTAAAGTAGCTTCAGTTTTCTTTATAAAGTTGGAGTAGTTATCTCCAAAGTAAGGAGTAACAAGGATTGGGATCCTGTAAACGGAAAGGTTTGGAACTGCTTCTGTGGGTATTGGTGTGACAGTGTATATAACCCTCCCTAGTGAGTGGTTGTGAGGGTCCATCTCTTCAGAAAATAATAATGTTGGTGAAATCTGCCTTAATGTCCTTCAGGCCTTCTGCTCTTCCTCCTTTATTCCAAAAAAACATACTACATTTAGCTAGCTATTTAATGGGAAAGGTTGTTGTAAACCAGTTTAAGGTAAAAGTGGCTGACGATAAATTAATGCATTGCTATTCTCAGAGACACTTGCTTTGGAGCAAGCGGCTACCCGCAGTATAAAAGAGTAGTAGATGCTTGAGTACAAATGATAGGCTAGATCAATGGTTTCCAACCCAGGAGCCTTAAGTAATGGTTGCGGTGGGTCTGTAGATAAAATATGATTGTATGTAGATGAAATAGTATTTCACAAATGAATATACTAAAGAAATGTATGCATGAGCTGCTATAAGGACTAACATACAAACTAAAAGTATTACTGAACTTATAATGGTTCTTTATTATTATGTATTTTCTCAAGCCACAAATACTAAAAATATTGCTAGTGCTATATGAGCTCTTTATCCTGAATGAAATGCCTGGGAACCATTGTGCTAGATCTATTAGAGGGTTGATGTGCTTGCAGTGTGACTGGATTCTCCACACATAGGCCATTACAAATTTGAATCATAATCAGGGTGGGCCATGCATATAGCGAGAGTCCTGGGATTTAGGGGGTAATCCCTTGAATAAAACATTTGGTACAGACTGTATGTCATGACTGTAGTTGCCTCTTTTTTTTTTTTTTTTTTTGTTCAGTCATGATAGGCAAACATTGCTTCAAAGTGATTTGTCAGAAGTGGTTAAGAATGAGTCGTGGACACTTTCAATCTTTGTAATTTTTAAACTTTTATTTATTAATAACATCAGAGAAATGATTGGTACTAACATTTTAAAAAATGTTGTTTCTTACCTGAGAGGATATGAGATTATATTACTTTGTTTTAGCCTTTTCCACCCAGGGATAGTGACAACTACTTGAGTTGTCCCATACAATGTCCATGGCAGTCTATATCTTGGATTTCTAAAAAAATGATTTTTTGATGTTGATACATATATCCTTTAAAAAAAATTGTTTATTTGGAGCCGGCCTGTGGCTTACTCAGGAGAGTGGTGCTGTTAACACCAAGGCCATGTGTTTGGATCCCATATAGGGATGGCTGGTTAGATCATTGGGTGAGCATGGTGCTGACAACACCAAGTCAAGGGTTAAGATCCCCTTACTGGTCATCTTTAAAAAAAAAAAAAATTGTTTATTTGGGTAAAAACAAGATGCATAAAGCCTTAAAACAGCTTTTTTATTTTTTATTTTTATTTATTTATTTATTATTATTTTTTAAACAGCTTTTGTTTTTAAAGAAATAATACCTGCCTTCTGTAACCTTCTTTACCCTGCACAGGTAGGCTAAAGTTACAGCACTGTAAGCCAGGCTGAATTATAACAAACTCCATTATTAGCACAATTAAAATTAATTAATTTTTGCTTTACTTTGGTTACAAAGAAACTAAAAGGCACTTAGGAACTTGATATCTCTTGTGAATCTCATTACTAGAAATGCAGGTTTTAAAACATGATTTGATCTTTGGTTGGCATAAGAAATTGAAAAGGCTCGTGACTTTTCCATTTGGATCCAGGTTTTATGTTGATGGATGATTTATTTAAACTTTAGTGATATTTTTCATTATTATTGCTAATTAAGTTTTTTAACAGCTTTATTGTAATGTATTTGATGTATAGTAAACTGAAAATATTTAAAGTGTGCAGTTCAAGTTTTGATAAATGTATACAGTATGAAACTATTTCTACAGTCAAGACGATGAACATATCCGTCACCTCCAAAGTTTTCTTGTGTCGCTTTGTCATCCTTTCTTGCCCATCCACACCGCCTGCCCCCCCCCTGCCCCATCACCTTGCCCCTGTAGATAACCACTAGTTTGCTTTCTTGTCGGCATAGACTAGTTTGCATTTTCTAGAATTTTGTATAAGTGGAAGCATACAGTTTTTTTGTTGTCTGGCAATACTGATGTACATATTCCTTTAGTTCCAGTTCAGACATCATAAGAGATCTTCTAGAAGAAGAGGAAGCCTGGGAAGCATTACATAAGTGAGTTTTCATAATCAAGAAATAAGTATGTACTTTGATCTGAGAAATTATAATTCTATACAGCTGATTTTTAAACAAAAGAATATTTATGCTTTCTGATTGAAGAAAGTAATAATTCACATACAAGGTAGATTTCCAGTTTACTTCTTGTTTCTGTATATTTCTGTTTAGAAATGGAGTGCTAGTATAATAACTTTATAGTTACTTAGCAGAAATTGTTTATGTAAGGATAAATTGTTCCTATGGGCAATGAATAGTTTGGCCTTAAACACTGGCTCAGAATAGTTAGAAAACTTTTAATCCCTTTCTAGATGGTCCAAGTCATGAGACCTGATAAGTATGGGATAAATGAAATATTGCCCCTTTTCCCATATCACTAATGAATCAGTCAGGGAAATTAGAATGTTAGAGGGGACCTATTCAAGGTACCACTGATAGGTAAGGAGGAAAGGAACAATGCTGATGAATATTACATTTTTATTACTGTCTCTCTACAAGTAGTGATCTATCTATATGAGTATGTACAACAGGAGTGATTTGCTACACTATAATTTCTGGTCACATACCTCAAATGGACCCTCATAACTGCCTAGCAATTTTCTTCCGTTTCTGTGTTGGGTTCTTTTTCCTATTCTTCATAAGGATTATTTGAAATGTTCTCAACTCTTTTTAATGGCTCCACCCCCAGCTGAAGACCTCTTCTCTTCCTTTTAGAGAAAATAGAAGCCATCATATGGGAATCCTCATCTTCCTAATACCAAACATAAATCTCCCTCTTCCTATCTGAGGTGAATTCCTCCTTCTCGTTCCTAGCTCATTCCTATCCTCTTGTCAGGAACTTTATCACTTTTCCCTTTTCTCTCTTATATGGGCAACCTATCCCTCTCAACTGTATCTTTCCCGTTGGGTTTTAGTATGCATGAATCTGTCCCATCATGAACCAAATCAAAAACATCTTACTCAATCTCTCATCCATCCACAGCTACCATTGTATCTCTCCTTCCTTTCTTGAAAGTTTTTTGCAGTTTCTATATCCTTATCTCCCATTTACTCTTTAACATGTCCAGCCAGTTCCATCATTCTTCTGAAATAGCTTTCACTAAAGTCATTGAAGACCTCCATGTTACTAAATCCAAAAGACAGTTTTTCAGACCTCTTGTTCCTTGACTTCTTAGAAGTACTTACTACTATTTACTTCTTCACCTTTCTTAAATTCTTGTCTTCCTTGGCTTCTGATACGTAGTATCTCTTGCTTCTCCAGCTCTTTCTTTTACATGTTCTTTTCTGGTTTATTCTCAACCAGGCCATTAATTGTTGATGATGGTCAAGATTAAATTTTTCTCCTAATAAATTTATATCTCCTGCCCGTACCTCTCCTGAGCTTATACCCAACTACATACTTGATGTCTCTTCTTGGATATTTTTAAGAACCCTCAGAATCAGCATGTGCAAATCTTAACACTTGATCTTTGTACTCTTCATACACCCCCTCCCCAAAAGTTTTTAAAACAAAATAAAAACATGATCCTTTTCCATTGTTCTTTTTCAGCCAATTTCCTAAGCCTCCCTAAAACGAGGTGTCATTCTTGACATCTTTTTCTCCATTGCCTGTATGTCCTATGTATGTTCAGTCCTGTAGGTTTTACTTAAATATTTCTGGAGCCCATCAATTTATTTCCACCTCTGTCATCATTCTAATCCATGCTACCATCATGTCTTAATTGGGCAATAGCCCCTTAATTTGTCTGTCCTCATTTCTTCTGGCTTCTTTATAATCTGATTGCCACACGAGAGTGGCTTTTCCAAAATGCTAATTTGATTACTGTTACTTATCTCTCTGCTTTAAACATCTTCAATGGCTTCTTGTTCCTCTTAGGATCAGGAAAGGATTCTTTAATATGCTTAAAAGGTCCTGCATGATCTCTACTCTCCCTTTTTCAGACTCATCTCTTATTACACACCCATGCATTCTTTCTGCTTCATTCATACAGACTTCTTAGGTCCTCCTATATGTGAAGCTTTCTCCCAACCACATGGCCTTTGAACAAGCTTACTGCTCTACCCAGAATGTTCTGCTCATCCTTCTTCATCTAGTTTACATACCTACTCACCCTTCAGATCTCACCTCAACAGCTACTTCTGAAGTCTTTCTTGACCTTTACTGGATCAAGTGCAGCTACCGTAGGCTCTTATAGCACCGTGTCCTCCTCTTTCCAGCACGTTCGTTTTATGTGTTTGCCCATCACCCCTACTGGTCTGTAAGTTCATTATTGTAACCCCAGTGTCAACAAAAGTCTAACTTATAGTAAATACTTTACATATGTGATCTTGTTTAAATATCATAACAACACTATGAGGTACTATTATTATTCCTGTTTTATGGAGAGGAAACTGAGGCTGAAAGAGGGAAATCTGTAGCCCAAGGTCACATAGCAATCAATGATAGTTGATGGAGTGGAGATTCTAATCTAGTATGTCAAAGTCAGCTCTTTCAACCACTAAACTATACTCCTTTTCCAAAGAAGAAGAGGTTTTCTGTGCTGTTGACATTTTGTTGTTTCATAGCTGAGTCACTAAGAGAGTGCACAGGTATGGGATATCTAGGGGGTAGGGGGGTGGTGGGTTGTGAGTAGGTTTATCATGAGATATTTGATGGTTCAAACAGCGTTTTATGAAAGTTTAAGAGATTGGCTGCATTATTCTTTCTCATCTAAGTATTATTTAACTTTTAATTCCGGGAGAGCAGACCACTCCTTGGCTAAGTACTTCCTCTTGTACTTGTTCATGCTGAACTAAACCCTGACACCAATGGCTGTGACAGGCTGTAGCCCAGAATTCCTGAGCCCAAGCTCATTCTTGATAATGATGACCTCTTAAAATCATTACTGTCAGCATGGAAAAAACAAATCCCATCACTTACTGCTCACAAAAAATAACTGTTAAAGCTGGAAGGATGTAAGAGCTTATTTAGTTTAGTCCCTTCCTTTTATAGAGAAGGAAACTGAGCTTCAGAGAGTTAAATAGACTAGGTCAAGGTCCAGAAGTTAGTGGCACTGTGAGGATCAGAATCCAGGCCTCCTGATTTCAGCTGAGTATAGAACAGTTTAAACAGCCATGGTTCCTTCTGTGTACATGCTTACACTATAATGGGGTTTTAGAGGCATGGTCAGAAAACACCTCTGTGGCTTTATTTTTTCAACAAAATGTAGCAATTCCACAAATACCTGCCTTAAGCTTATAGGCATGTTTTGTGGTACGACAAGTGGCATATTTGAGATATTAGTATTTCAGTTCCCACACATTCTCCTAATTCCATAAATGATTTAGAAGTTTCATTAGCAATGCATTGCTCCATATAAAGCAGTATTTTCATAAACAACAGAAAAACTTATTTTCTACACACTGGTCTTGCATTCTTATGTCTGTAAATATTGGTTCATGTAACTGTTTTGAGCTATGCTTTGTATTCTTTTATGAGATAGTCCGTCAGATGTGGCTACAAGAGGAGACAGAGGAGAGGCTCAGGAAAACAAAGCTTATTATGCTCACAGTTCCTAGAGACAAGGGAGCATGGCATGCAGGGCCACACGGGAAAGATGCTAGGGTAGTCAGGCAGCAGAAGACAGGAGCGAGAAGGTTTAGGCCAGAATATATTGGGGTTTTCATGGGACAGGCAAGGCAGGGCAGGGTGAACAATTTAGGATTAATCTACACTCATCTGTAGAGGTGGTCTCTAGTTACCTGGTACCTGGCCCTGGGATGATTAAGGCAAAGGAATATTGCCTCCGGGGTTAGTGGGACCAGGTAGAGGAGTTGTGGCTCTGGACTGGTCAGTTTGCACATCAGAGGCAAACTAACCAATAGTGCATATCCTGGCTGGGCCCTTTGTTATCTCTAAGAATCAGCTAGCCTCTCTCCACTTCATCAGGGGCAGTCTTTCCCCAGCCAGAAAAGTTTTTTAAGATGTCAAAACATCATAATATACAAGAAAAAAATATCCACACACAGTGCTAGCTACAAAGATATATTTACATTGAACTATTGAAAAAAGGAACAAAATGGTCCTGGTATGTCATTTCATGTTTCCAGGTTTCACTTTCTTAATACATAAAATGTGGGGAAAATATATGTGCCTTAGAGAATCTAAGTCCTTTTTTTCCAGACCTGCTCCTCCTCCACTGTCCCCTCTCTTGGTGAATGGTCAGACACCCAGGAATCATTTTAAACTTTTCACTTTCCCTTATCACTCACATGCAGTCAACTACAAAATCCTATAGATAAGTGCTTCTCAGACTTATGTATACATCAGAATCACTTGGAGGACTTGTGAAAACACAAATTAGGGGCTTTACCCCCAGAGATTCTGAGTCAATAGATTTAGAGTGGGGCTTAAAAATTTGCATTTTTAACAAGCTCCCAGGTGTCGCTGGTGCCACCTCTGTCTGCAGTCGCTCTGTCAGCTCCTTTGTGTGACAGCTGCTGCTGCAGGCCTTTGCTCTTCTCTCCAGCTTGTGGCAACAGCCGTCTGACTGTCTCTTTTCCTCTAGTTATTACCAGTTCATTCAGCCAGTGAGATCTGAACTATGTGTGTTTTTCCCCTTATACTTTAAAATCCTTCAAGAGCTCTCAGTATCTGAGGCTCTTCATGGTCTGGCCACAGCCTACCTGGCTGGCTGGTGGAATATCATCCCCTCACTTCCTCACCCACGACTCTGTTTCATCCCAACTGAACCGCTCATGGTTGCCTCATGAGTTATGCCTCCTTGCCTATGAGACTTCACACATGCTGTTGCTTCTGCCTGAGTTGCCTTTTCCCCTTTCTTCACCTAGCTAGGAGTTGTTATTCCTTTCTTCACAACTCTGTTCAGAAGCCCCTGACTCTGCTCCTGTGGCACTCTACACTTAACACCTGACTCCCTTTCTAGAGAGTTAACTTCACTGGACTTTGAATCCCTGGCACCTAGCACAGTGCCTGGGTGGCCCATAGTAGACACTCAATAAATATATGAATGAATCGGTGTGTCATTCTGTCAGTCAAACAGTGTTTATTGTATCTGAATGTACTCACTAGTAGATTTACGTGTTAGTGACAGGTCTTGCATGGCTTCAAGAACCTGTGATGGGGTAAGGATTGCCAGTTCAGAAATTTTTTAACTCTTTATCATCTCATAGTGCCTTAAAAAGAAAATGTTAGAAAATTGTTTTCCATAATATTCTTATAAAATCAAGAAAGGAAGAGTAATTTTCTCTGTTCTCAATCAGCATTTCATCTTAACCCCATGAGAAGTCATTTGCATGCACTTATGAGCCAGTTTTTTTTTTTTTTAAAGATGACCGGTAAGAGGATCTTAACCCTTGACTTGGTGCTGTCAGCACCACACTCTCCGAAGTGAGAGAACCGGCCATCCCTATATGGGATCCGAACCTATGACCTTGGTGTTATCAGCACCACACTCTCCCGAGTGAGCCACGAGCTGGCCCGAGCCTGTTGTTTTCTAATGGAGGACTATTAACAATTTGGCTGTCTATTTTTGGGGGGGAGGTAACTTTATTGAAGTTTAACATATCTACATTAAAGTGGACAAATCTTAGGTATATGGCTTGATGAATTTGTACAACTGATATAACCTGGTGTATTTGTCCATTTCTGTTGCTTATAACAGAATACCTAAAACTGGGTAATTCATAAAGAAATGAAATTTATCTCTTACTGTTTCAGAGGCTGGCAAGTCCAAAGTCCAGGAAACACATCTGGTAAGGGCCCTCTTCTTGGTGGGGTGACTCCACAGCAACCCAGGGTATCACATGGCCAAAAGGGCTGAGCTAGAGTTAACCTTCTCACTTGCTCTCCTTCTAAAGCCATCAGAACCATACCCGTTACTCCAGGAATAGATCAATCCATTCAGGAGGGCACAGCCCTCACAATCTAATCACCTCTTAAAGGTCCCACCTTTCAAATATCATAATTGGATTTCCCACCCTCTTAATACTATTACAGTGGGGGTCAAGTTGCCAATACATGAACTTGCAGGGGACACATTTAGGGTTACTTTGGTGGCCCCCCTGTGAACTGTGCCTCCCATTACTCGCACTCTTGAGTCCCACATTGATTCTGGACTTGGCCTTGTGATGTGAGAAGAAGCTTGATAAGCGTTTGCACAGTGGGCCTTGTCCTCTTGGAACTCTCACTCTTGGGGTGCTTCTCCTTGGAACACAGCCACTATGCTGTGAGATGCTCAGCCTAGGCATGGAGAGAGGCCAACTGTAGGAGAACCAAAGACCCAGCCATCACCTCTTGCTAAGCTTCCAGCCAGCAGCAGCACCAACTTGCCAGCTATTTAAATGAGCCATCTTGAGAGTGGATCCTTCAAACCCAGTTAAGCTGTCTGTTCTAAGCCCTGCCCAGATCTCAGAATCATGAGCAAATAAATGATCATGTTGTCTTAAATTTGAAAATGGTTTGATCTATAGATAACTGAAGCAGACATTATACAGGAACAGTTTCTGTTTGGTTTTTAACTGCTGTGTAACAAACCACCCTAAACCTTAGGAGCTTAAACCATAACCATTCTTCAACCTGGGCTCAGACTATTGCATTCAGGTGGCAGGTTTGTTGGAGGCTATAGTTCAGTTGAGACATCTGGACTTCTCCTCTTTCCATGTAGTCTTGGAGCCTAGTCGTTTCCATGTGTCTTCTCTACGTGGTCTCTTTATGTAGTCTTATCAGCAGGATAGCTGGATTTCCTGTCTGGGGGCTCCTGTACCAGTTATCAGTTTATTGCCTCTCAGCTCCAAATTCATCCTTTTTTGCCTCTGCAAAAATTAAACTGGGCCCTTTGAATATTTTTCCTTTGCCAGCGCTCTTGATGTTAAGTTTTATCAGTAGGGGGCACTGGGGAGACATTGCAAAAGGAAAGGATTTTGCCTTTGGTTCCTTTGTACTCACTTGCCAGGCTCCTATAGTGCTTGCAGCTTCTCTAGTGCCTGGCTCCTGCAGTGCACAATGGCCAGCAGCACATTGCTCTGCCTGGAGCAGTGGTTCTCAGCCGTGGGAGGAGCTCTTCTTTGGGTTCTCTATCTGAACCTTCGAGGTAGTGGCTATACCTTTTATCTGCTATTTTTATATTCTGTAGAGTTCCCTTTACTTCTTATTAGCCATTTCCTCATTACTCCAATCCCTGTTATCCTTTGTCATTCTTTATATTAAACTGCTTCTATCGATGGAATTGTGTCACCTAAAGTTCCAGGTATTAAAAACTTAACCTCCACTTGACAGTGTTAAGAGAGTAGGAAATCCTATTCTGGTAATTGAGAAGTGGGTCCTTGAAGAGGTGATACATTGTGAGCACTGTGCCCTGGTGATTGGATTAGTCCATTGATGGTTGATGGAGGTTAAATGTGTTGTCTCCTCCAAAACTCATGTGGAAATTTGATCCCCAATGTGGCAGTGTTGGAAACTGATTGAGTCATGGGGGTGGATCCCTCATGAATGGATTTATGCTTTCCCTGGGGGAGGTGGGAGTAATGAGCGAGTTCTCGCTCTATCAGTTCCCCCGAGAGCTTGTTGTTTATAGGACCCTGGTACCTCCTTTCTGTCTCTCTTGCTTCCTCTTGCCATGTGATCTGCCTGTACCCGCTGGCTGCCTGCTGCTTTCTGCCATGAGTAGAAGCAGCCTAAGGCCCGTGCCAGATGCAGCTGTCCCAGAATCGTAAGCCAGATAAATCTCTGTTCTTTATAAATTACCCAATCTCAGGTAGTTCTGTTATAGCAACACAAAATGGACTAAAACAATGGTTTAATGGTGGTCATGGGCATGGTTCTGATGGCTTTAAAAGAAGAGTGAGTGAGGAGGTTATACTCTCTCTGTTCCTGCCATATTCACCATGGGACACTCTGTGGCTGTCAAGCCACCACCAAGAACAAGGCCCTCACCAGATGTGTTCCTTGGGCTGTGGACTTCCCAGCCTCTGAAACTGTAAGCAATAAATATTGTTCCTTTACAAGTGACCCAGTTTTAGGTATTTCTATTATAAACAATAGAAACAGACTAATATACTGCTCTTTTCAAATTATTGTTCCTGATTGGACCCAGACTGAAAAAGCTCCCAAGAGTGCAAATATGAAAGCTATCAGGCCTTCTTAAGACTTAGTCCTGAAATTAGTGCTGCATCACTTCCACCACACTCTACTGGTTAAGGTGAGTCACAGGACCAGCTCCAGATTCTAGGGGAGGGGACTACACAAAAGCAGGAAGTGTGGTTCATTGGGGGCCAGCAGCATACCAGACTGTTATAACATCTGTGCAACCACCACCCTGACCTAGACCTGAAGATTAGCAGTATTCTAGGAGCCCCCTTCATGCTTCCTCCCAGTCAAAACCTACTCCAGCAAAGGTAAGGACTATTTTGACTTCAGTCACCATGGGTTAATTTTGCCTGGTTTCAAACTTGTATAGTATGCACTCTTTGGCATCCTTCTTTAGCACAACATTGTGTCTCTGAGATTTTTCCATGATTGTATATAGCAGTAGTTTGTTACTTTTCATTGCTGTACCTATAGCAGTGCTTCTCAAAGTGTGGTCCCCAGAACAGTAGCATTTGCATTACCTGGTGACATGTTAAAAAAGCAAATTCTTGAGACTCACCTTAAACCTACTGAATGAGACACTCTGGGGATGGGGCCCAGCAATCTATGTTTCGACAAGTCCTCAGGTGATGCAGCTACATGCCAAAATATGAGAACCCTGGTCTCGTTGTATTTTATTGTATGAATAAGTCACCATTTATTTATCCATTCTGTTGTTGATGGATATATGTTTTGGTTAGAATTTTGGGTTATTATGAATAAGGCTGTCAGGAATATAATTGTAAATGTCCTTTGGTGTGTGTGCATTCATTTCTGTCGAGTGTATTCCCAGGAGTGGTATTGCTGAATCAAAGGGTGTGCATGCTTCCAGCTACTGCCAAACACGTTTCCAAAGTGGTTGTACTAATTTAAACTGCCATCAACAGTGGCAGTTCCAGCTGTTCCATATCCTTATTCACACTTGGTATTCTTAGTCTTTTTTAGGCATTCTAGTGGGTGTCTAGTGGTATCTTACTGTGATTTCAATTTATGATTTCTCTGATGACCATGTTGAATATATTTTCATAGGCTTGTTAACATTTCAGATATCTTATTTTGCAAAGTTCCACTTTAAATCTTCGGCACCCACTTTCTATTAATTGGGTTATCTTTTTTCACCCCCTTGTTGTTTGTAGTAGTTCTTTGTGAGTCCCTGGTTGGATGTACGTATTGTAGGCATCTTCTTTCACTCTGTTGGTTGCCGTTTCTCTCTTAATGGTGTGTTTTGACCAGAAATTCTTAATTGTAATGTCCAGGTTAGTAGTTTTTTCCTTTATGGTTAGTGTGTTTTGTGTGCTTTGTAAGAAATTTTGTGCACTTCAAGGTCATAAAGATATTTTCCAGAAGCTCTTTTGTATTGATGATTCTAATCTATGAATGTGCTATATTCATTCATTTGTTTAGGTTCTTAAAGATTTTTTCTTACTAATGTTTTGTACTTCTCTGTGTAGGAGTTATATACATCTTTTGTTACGTTTATTTCTGGATAATTGATGTTTTCTAATGCTTGAAAATGGTATTTGTGTTGTCTGTTTAACTATTTTCTAATTGTCTGTTGCTAGTATATAAAACTAATTTTATATCTTGATCTCTGTATTCAGGAATTTTAATGCATTTACTTAATAATTCTAATAGTTTATAGATTCTTTTGGCTTTTGTACATGTATAGCCATGTCATCTGCATGTAGTACCTTTTATATCTTCTTTCATGCCTTTATTACCACTTCTAGTCAACATTTAAGTAGTGGTCCTAACCAGTATGAAAATTTTAGCTGATTTCTTCTTACCTAGTTGTATGGCAGCCACCTCTCTCTCCAGTGCTCTGCCAAAAGTGAGACAATTTGTGTGGTCCATCTCTCTTTAGAGGGGCTTATTTTTCTTTGGAAGTTTCATTTTTTGGTTACTTTGCAACCTTAGCTCTCAGACAGGATCAAGAAGAGTTATAATTTTGTTTCGTTAGGCTACCTGGCTTTTTCTTGTTAGGATGGAAGAACCCCCCCCCCCCGCCCCTTTCCTTTCTACATACTAAGCAGAAGCATAAAACTGCCAGATTTTTATTCAGAAGAAAGGGGTTTAATACCTGGCTCACTCACTCACTATTTGTGATCTTTGCTAATGCACTGTTTCCTTAGTTATAAAGTGGGAATAATAATAGTCGTAATAATAACATAGATTTATCAATAGCATAGAAGGCTGTTTGGTGGTTTTAATGAAATAATGCGCTTGAAAGCACTTGTAAACTAGAAACTGCTGTAGAGTAAGGATCATTACTCTTTCAGATGCCATTTCTTTTTTTCTGTTTTCAGAAACGACCTTCAAGACACAGAAATAAGTCAAAGACAGAATCGCCGCACAAGAGCCCCTGAAAGTGCTGAGATTGAACCAAGAAATAAGCGTAATAGGAATTAGTGTGGACATCTGCTGACTTGTCCAATGCAGTGGTCAGAATATGGTACTTTTGTTGCCATATATACTTTTCATATTTATAAATGTCCAAGGGAAAGTGTCAATTTCTAAATATTATGAATGATTGATTTACATTCTTTTCTGCCTTTCCAGAAGAAAAAACATTACAAGATACCCTCATTTGGTCAGTTGCCTCCTGCCTCTGAAACATCTCTCCTTAATACTGCTAACATCCACATGTTCACCAGCTTTGCAAAGTGGGCAGACTCTTTGGCAAAAGGGGTTGGTTTGGTTTCTAAATTTCAGAATGTCCTTATGCCATTTGCCTTCTCTTCTATGGAGAAACCAACTTCAGAAAAGGATTCTTTTCAATCTCTTTACCACATGAAGTGGTTGAGGAGTAAAGAGCATCCATATTTTTGGAAAGGCACGATGTCATAAAGCACATCCTTGGTGGTCTGTGCGATGCCAGGCCACCAACGTGTCTATTATAGCAGTTACATGATGGATGTAGAGTTTAATGTATTTCTGTTACATATCTTACACATTACTCATAGTAGGATCTTAGTATTATAATTTAAAGTCACAGTAGTCACAAAGTCATAATAACTTTGAAACATTGGGCGTATTCTTCTGAAATGGCACTTAAAATTGATTACTGTTAGTATTTTTTCATTTGGGTCAATCGATTCTTTAATGTTTTGATCTCAGCTATTAAACAAAAAGTATGCAACAAATGGATTTTGTAAATGAGTAGACTGTATATTAATTTAAAATAATGTCCTCGAAAGAGTATCCTATGAATAGTTGAGTATGGGCTACAAATCATTGTAATGGGTTGGCCAGAAATTATCTGTATGCAAAATGTCCAGCAGTTTCCACTTCCCTCCAGAGTTCCTTATACTTCCTCTGGCATTTTAGAGCTGCCTTTCCCCACACCCACCCTTCTTCCACTGTCCAACACAAACACATCAGCTTTCAGATAACTTGGCAGCAAATATGGCAATGTTAACACAACAGATTTATGAACATTCCAGGCACAACATTTGTGACTTCCCCCTTTCAAGAATGTCTCCACTGATTTTGGCCTTTTGTGTGCTTTGGGGTTTCTGGTAATGTGTGGAGTCTCGTTATAACTGAAAGTTCAGCATTTTCACACTGAAATCCAACTGTTTTCTTTATGAGTTTCCTGAGCTTCAAATGGCTGTAGAAGAATTTGTCATAGTCATTTCATCTGCTTAAAACCATGAGTGGTGTATTACAGAAACTAAAAGCAGCACTGCTCACTGAATCTATCAATGGATATGGTGCAAGGTGTTTATTACATTAATAATGCGATATATATGTAAAGATTACACAGTATGCTATAAATTAAACTGAAAGTAATTACTACTTTAATTGCAGCAGAAGGAATTTTCAAGGGAGCTGTGAGACCCAAGACAGGGAACTGGGTACATGAATTCATTCAGTAAATATTTGATTATCTTCTTAGTTATGTATTAGCCACTTTGCTGAGCACTGGGAATACAAAGATGACCTAAGGTTATCTAAAACAGTGGTTTTCAGTGGGGCAAGCAGGAAGATTTTGCCCCTGAGGGGACATTTGGCAATGTGTGGAAATTTTTGCTGTCATACTGGAGGTAAGGGATGGGAAGAGGTGCTACCCATATTAATGGGTGGAGGCCAGGAATGTTGTTAAATATCTTACAATGCACAGGTCAGCCCCCACATATTAGTTTTCCAGGGCTGCCAAAATACCACAGATTGGGTGGCTTAAACAACAGAAATTTTTTTTCTCACAATTCTGGAGGCTAGAAGTCTAAGATCAGTAGGGTTTCTTCTGCATTCTCTCTTCTTGGGTTGCAGACAGCTGCATTCTCACTGTGTCCTCACATGGTTTTTACTCTGTGCATATATGTCTGTGTCCTAATCTCTTATAAATCCAGTCATAATGGATCAGGGTCCACCCATATCACCTCATTTTACTTTAATTACCTCTTTAAAGATGCTATCTCTAAATACAGTCACATTCTAAGGTACTGGGAGTTAGGACTTCCAACATAGGCATTTTTTTTTGGAGGGGGATATAATTTAGCCTGTAATATCCTGTGATAAAGAATTATGCAGTCTAAAATGTTGATGGTGCTGAGATTAAGAAATCCCCAACGTAAAGGAACTTCTAAGTCTACCTGAAAAATAAGGCCTAAATGGCATTTAGTGAGCACTATATGTTAGCACTTAGCATACATTTAAGATTCATATATTGAAAGGGAGATATTTTTAAATCCATTTGGCAAAGATTAGAGAATTTAGAGTAAGTGTTAAATCCAGAATTGAAACCAATAAGCTTCTCAATCTAAAATTCATCTGTTTGTAAAAACACAATTCTCTGACCAAACTTTTAGTTGTTCATTGGTTATTAATCTTTTTACTGCCTAACTCCTCTCAAGGTATAACAATTCTCATTAGTTATGTTGGCTCATAATGGCAGTGATGCTTATGGTTTGGGTGGGTGCAGGCAATCTGCTGTGTGTAATTTAGAAAAGGACATCCAGATGGTTCTGATATGTCAGGTGATCCTTTCATTCTCTCCTTTCTTCTTTCTACCCCACATTGAGAATCACTGGTCTAGTTGAAAAAACAATTCATATGTATAAGACCATGTGAATAATAACAGGTGGTATGCCTTTAAAAATTAAGTCACAGAGATCCAATCAAGATGGCGGAATAGACGGTCTGCAGTGTCACTCTCTCCCACAAATCAACCAAATTTACAACTATAAAAATGTAACATCAGCCAAGCCGGGGCTGCTGGAGCTCAGGGGAAGAGGGGGAGAGACCCTATGGAGTTCATGAAGGTGGGAGAAACTATGATGAGAGAAAGAAAAAGCTGCTCTGAGCATTTCAAGCCGTGGCTGCTTTAAGTCTCTAGCTGATAAGCACATGGAGCAGGAGCCGGCAGATGCCGCAGCTGTGCCCTTCAGATGGAGTTACTTGGAAGCAGCAGGAGAGAAGAGGGCCTTGGCAGCCCCCAGGACAACAAAACCACTAATAGGGTTCCCATGGACCCACGCAGGAGCGAGGAGCCAGAACAGCTGAAAAAGGGGATCCATTCAGAGGCTGGTGAGTCATCGGTGAGTCATCGCAAGGGACCTGTGCAGGGCCCATCCCATGGGAAGTGTTTGCAGCACGGGTGGTGGGGGAGACGTGCCCACCAGGGGAACACGGGGACACAGCAAGGACAGCTGATCTGCCCCCCAATCAGCACAGGACCACTCAGAGGAGACTGATCAGGAATGCAGAAATGCATGAGGTGTGGTTTGATGAAAAAACTCAGGCCCAGATCAGAGATTCTACAGAACACAGATCCACCGGATCTCTGGAGAGCTGGAAGTACCTATAAGGTCAACCATTAAAACCTGAACAAAAAGCCTTCCCTAGGGAAACAGCAGCAAAGTAGCAATTTAAACAACCACACAGCTCAAGTACTGGTTCCCACAGGAAGTTCCCCCATGTTAGAAGCAAAGGACAAAAAATTAGTTCCAGCCCAGGCACATCACCAGCACCTTGGGGCCTGCCTGGGAACTGGAGGCTTGGATCTAGGGACTAGACCCCACTCCCACTTCCAGGCAAACTGCACCAGTGCCTCGGGGCCAGCCTGGGGACCTGAAGCATGGAGAAGGGGACTAGACCCCTCTCCCACAATCAGGCACATGGCGCCAGCGCCTTGGGGCCTGCCTGGGGACCAGAGGCATGGAGAAGGGGACCAAACACACCCCACAACCAGGTATAACGCCAGTGCCAAGGAGCATGCCAAAAACAGCACCTCCATGTGGGTGGCCCACCACAGCCACCACAATAACCATGGCTGCTGCAAAAGCGGCTAGATGCCACAGCCACCATGCAGATGGCCCGCCAACCGCTGGAGTGCAGTCACACAAGAAGAGTCACCAGCAGAGACAAAGAAAAGAAGAGGATGTCTCTTTCCACAAAACCCATTTCAGAGTGACAGAAGAAGCATCTGCTTTATGATAATATCGGGAGACCTGATCACATCTCTCAGCACTGGACAGATCATCTAGGCAACAAGTTAACAGAGTAACCATTATTCTTTCAGGAGAGAAGAAATCTAGGGCAATTAGAGAGGGGAGGGGGAGGGAGTGGGGGAAGGGGAGAGATTGGATAAGGGGCATAAAGAATAATTACGATTTGTAACAATATGTATACTAGTAATATTGATTTAATCAACATATCTCAATGTTCAACCCCCAAAATATGTATAATCGATTTTGATTCAATAAATAAATTAAAAAAAATAAAAACAAACAACAAAAAAATGAAGTCACATGGTAAAGATTCCCATGTCAAAATAGTGAGAGAAGGGTTTGTGGAGGATTTCTTTTCATATGGGCCCTGGCCCTGTAGAATGAGAAGAAAACAACTATCCAGATCACTACCTACATTAAGGTAGTTACTGTGGTTGAACACTAAATTTGACTGAATTTCATTAGAACCAGGGAAAAAGCAGAAGCAGTAGATTTCAAAATTCTTAGCATCTGATAAAAGAAAATAACAGTTGTTCAAATGAGACATAATTTTTCCTATTATGTGTGTTTTTATTTATTTTAAAAGTAATTATGAACATTAGTGAGGAAAATCACAACCATTAAATTCATGACCGTTGTGATAATCTTTCTTTGGTTTTAATGTTAGTGTTTTTCAGATATCCTTGAGAATGACCATCTGAGGCTATAAATAGGTCACGTTAGCACTAATATCCCTGTTACTGGCTTTGTATCCCCCACCTACACTTACACCTAATAGGGGCATTTCCCCATCTCTTTCCCAGGCCTCAGACTAATCAGAATACACAGTCCATGCTTGAATATGTGGCTGCTCTCCTGCCGCTCCTGCCGGGTATTTGCCCCCTCCCAGTGTTTTGTCACATGCACCATGCTGGTCCTGCAGGGGAGACCTGCCTTGTCTGGGTTGCCATCCCTGCTGTGGTCCCGAGGTGCAAACTTGCAAGGTGCTCAGGTGGCCTAGCTTTCCTGTCTCTCTCGTAGTCTCTTAACCTTCCTGTGTTCCAAGTGGAAATGGTGAGCATGTGCTCTCCCAGTTTGATGGTGTACTGTTGCTGGACCCAACATGTCCCTCATAAGAAATGTGCTTCCTCTCTCCTCCCCTCTTCTTCCTCCTTTCTCCTTTCCTCCTTTTCCCTTTCCCCTTACCCCTTACTTTCCCTTTCCTCTCTTCTTCACTTTTCATCTCTGAACTCTTAGGAATATATGTCAAGTAGTGCACAAAACACAGACAGACACTGCCTTGGAGGAACTTGTAGACCAGAAGGGGAGACAAACATTAATCAAATAATCATGCAAGTTAATTGACAGTTGTGATAAGTGCAACAAATGAGAGGTGTGTGGCATTGTGAAAGCATGCAATAGAGGGATTTTGCTTTTGCCTATGAACTCTCTACAGGAAGCTTGAAAACCTGTCCATGGGGACAGTGTTAATCACCATGTTCTCTCCTTGTCCTTTTTGTCCCCCATCTCCAGTGCTGTGGTCTGAATGTGTCCCCCAAAATTCATGTGTTAAAACTTAGTGGCCAATGTGGTAGTGTCAAGGGGTGGGGACTTTAGGAGGTGATTAAGTCATGAGGGCAGAGCCTTATGGATGGAATTATGAACCTTATAAAAAGACTTGAAGGAGCGAGTTCATTCCTTTCCATCCTTTCCACTATGTGAGTACACAACCTTTGTTCTCTTGGAGGATATAGCGCCATCTTGGAAGCAGAGAGCCACTCTCACCAAACATTGAACCTGCCAGTCAGTGTCTTGATCTTGGACTTCCCAGCCTCCAGAATTGTAAGAAATAAATTTCTATTGTTTATAAATTACCCAGTCTGTGCTGTTTTGTTATAGCAGCACAAATAGACTAAGACACTCAGGAACTCGTGCATGTATGTTTTGACTCCTTTGTGTCCAAAATACAAAATATTAGAATACTCATGTAAGTTAGCTCATGCAAATGGGTGCCTATGTTTCTGCCGACTTCCCAATAATGTCAGAATTTCATATGACTTACACAGGACCATCTCCGTACAGACATACATACATACACACACAGTGCTTTGTCACCTTCTATTTCAAGGTGCCTTATCAATACTCTTTAATGATCCTCTTAACAATCCATCTAGATTATGTGCCACATTTTGTACAAATATTCTATTCTTGGACATTTAGGTTACTTCCATTTTTTTCCAGTTATAAATAATGTTGAAGTGGCCATCGTGGTGCATACAGTTTTTTGTTTTTATTTTTCATATTTATGATTTAGGTTCCAAGAATTGGAATTATTGGGACATTAGCTCTTAATAAAATATATGGCCAGTTCTTCAGAACAGGAGACACTAAAGTATTAAATTCTAAAAGGAATTTGTTCTCTGGGTTTTAAAATAATGGTCTTAGGAAACATAGTGGAGCTGTTCAGTGGAATTTCACAACAAGCGAACGAGCTTTCATATTGCTGCTTCTGTTAACTATCAAAGCTGAGGCTCCAAAACTGAAGGGGACTAAGAAAAGACAATTATATAGTTATAAGCAAATAAAGACCAAAAATACTTTTAGTATTCTAATATAATAGTATTTGTATTTAAGATCTCTGAGGGGACTGGCTAGAAAACACCTCTACTGTGTTTCATATGTTTTGGATAGCAGCTGGACACATTTTCTGGGAAGATTTTAGAGCCGCTATTATTCTAATGCTGGCCAAAGAAGTCCAGCTAGTTTGTGTGCCAGATAAATAGGAACAAGCTTGGCCTTCTATTATGAATATCAGAGCTGGAGGGGACTTTAGCTGTTATCTAGTCCAGTCCCCTAATGGGTTGGAAAAGAGATTCAATGAGGGCATAAGACTTAGGGTGTCTTCTGGCTGTACTATCCCTAGTGTCTAAGTCTCAGGTGGAACTTCCAGCTGAGTCGGTTCTGGAGTGAGGTGGAAGACAGTAGTGGTCCTCTCTGTGTGCTCTGTGTACGAATAAGACCTGCACTTAGAGGGCAGCACTGAAAGCAGCACTGCAAACCTAGTTCTCCAGCTGAGGGAACAGGAAGAAAGCACTGGATGTTTCTGTGCAACAGCTTTAAAAACTACTGAAACTATAAATCCAGACAAATCAAGGCCCCCAGTGATGTGGTAGCTCCTGGCTGGTGGCCCTGCTGACTTCTAGGGTTGAGGTCTCAGGACCTGGCAGCGACTTCACCTAAGGCAGGATTGCTTCCTCTCTTATTTCCAAGGAGAGAGCATCTGGGCCTTAGGTTCCAGACAGGAAGTTGTTGAGGGCAAGGGCAGTTGACCAGTTTCAAACTCCTCAAGCTCCCTCAGGTGAGAAAGGATAATCCTGGTAGGGGTGAGAGAGAAGGGTTTGAGTCTCCAGTCCTCTATTAAGTCAGTTCTTAAACTATTCAAACAACTTCCTCTCCCCGGGCCACCTGATTGTCGATCACTTCTAGTAGCTTCGTTCCCCTTTATACCTCTGCCACCCAGCTCCCCTAGTCGTGCTCTGGACTTCCTATACTACTGTGGAATCTCTATTTCAGAGTTCCCTTTCCTACCTCCTATTTGTATAGCTGTCCCCATGCTTACAACTATTTCACCCCACAGAGACCTTCATTCCTTTAACCTTACAACTTCTTCACTGTCCATCACCCCCGCCCCCACATGTCCTTACCTCATATGAGTATATGAGTAGAATCATACAGTAATTATCTTTTTGTGACCGGCTTATTTCACTTAGAATAATTTCCTCAATGTCTGTCCACATTGTAGCATGGGACAGGACTTTCTTTTTTTGAAGATCTCAATTGGCTTTATTGAGATTCTAGAATCAGGCCTACTTCTTTCTTTCTTAAGGCTGAGTAATATTCCATTGTCTTTATAGACCACATGTTGTTTATCCATTCATCCATCCATGGACATTAGGTTGCTTCTACCTCTTGACTACTGTGAATAATGCTGCAGTGAACATGGGTGTGCCAATGTCTCTTGAGGTCCCGCTTTCAGTTCTTTTGGGTATATACCTAGAAATGGGATTGCTGGATCTACAATAGATCTAGATTACAATAGAAATAGTAATTGTATTTTGAATTTTTGAGGAACCTTCATACTGTTTTCCACAGCACCATTCTACATTCTACATTCCTATCAACAGTGCACAGGGTTCCAGTTTCTGTACATCCTCACCAACACTTGTTGTTTTCTATTTTTTTTGATAGCATCCATCCCAGTGGGTGGGATGTGATACCTTATTGTGCTTTTGATTTGCATTTCTCTGATGATGAGAGGTGTTAAGCATCTTTTAATACACTTATTTGCCATTTGTATATCTGCTTTAGAGAAATGTGTTCTCAAGTTCTTTGCCCATTCTTTAATTGTCGGGCTATTTGTTTTTTTGTTGTCTTAGAATTCATCTTTTATTTCTTATCTTTACCCACCACATTCTACCCATCACCGAGATTTATTGGTGCACCCTTCAGAATTTATCCTTTATTTGACACTTGTTAGCCCCTCCACTGCTACCACATTAAGCCACTGTTGGCTCTCAATGAGGCTACTGTTCTAGCCTCCTAATTAGTCTCTCTCCATCTACACTTACTCCACTGTAGCTTATTCTTCCCACAATAGCCATCTTTGCAAAAGGTAGATCAGATATTATTCTCCTCCTTCAAGTCCTCTAATGACTGACCAATGTATTTCAAATAAACCAAATTTCTTACTATGACTTAAGTGCCCTAGATGGTCTGTGCCCCACCCAGCTCTCCAGTCTGTGTCCTACTCTCCTGCTGTTTGCTGGGCTAGGACTACACAGACCTTCCTATAGTTGCTCCAACACACCAGGCTTGTTCCTGCTTCAGGGCCTTTAGTCTCACTGTTTCCTATGCATGGAATTATCTTCTCCTGGATCTTCACATGGCTGGCTGCTTCTCATCAGTTGGGAGAACTGCATGAATGTCACCGTCTCATCAAAGTCTCCTGGACTTGTCTTTCTAAAATGTATCCTCACTTGTCTGAGTCATTATCTGTTCTAGACTATTTTCTTTACAGCGTACATTGTCCAAAGTTACCTATTTGTCTACTTGTTTGTTGTTTGTCTTCTCCTGTCAGTATGTAAGCCCTGAGGTAGGAGGGACTCTCATGTTTACTACTGTCCACCAGGCCTAGACTAATGTCTGATTTATAGTAGGCATTCACAGCTCTTTGTTAAAAGAGAAAGACAATAGACTGCTTGTCAACTGCCTGTCTTCCCTGGCTGGAATGGGTGGTCTGTGAGACCAGGGGCCTTGCCTGTGGTGTTTACCTCTGTGTTCCCAGTTCTCTGAGCATAGTAGAGCAGTAAGTTGATGTGGAACGAGTCCTTGCTGAGGAGACAGAGGTCTGGTTAACTGGGCCAGTGGCCCGTTTGAGCCATTTGTTCCTTTCCTCAGTTTCTGTTTTCCCTTCTCTTTGCTCTTCAGCTGTCCCAGAAATGCTTGATTCAACTGGGTGAAAATAACACCAGTTATATCACATATGTGAATAGCTCACTGCTTATTCCAAGTCATCATGACTCAATAACAATTATACATATATGTATCTCCTCATTTAGGTGTACAATAATCTTTATTGTAAGTTTATTGGATTACAACACTAAATGCTTTTCTGTCTCTATGAAGTTTACTTTTTAGTGTAGACACCCGCTTGCAACTAAAAACGTTACAAGAACCATCAGTAAGGACCTAAACTATCGAAAATATTTTCTATTTTTATTTAATACTTACCTGTAATCTTACTTCTTTGGGCCTAAACTTAATTTCGTTTTGAACCTTTGTGTTAAACTGCATGTAGATACACAAATATTCATTCGAAGATAACTAAAAAACTCCTAATGCTAAAAGCTATTACTCTACCTTCCTGGGTACCTTCAAGGATTTTGTTAATAGCTTTCCTTTTTGTTTAACGGATTGTCCTGCATTGTCTGTGTCATATTGAGATGTTCAACACTGACATCCCTTTTCTCTGTAGGTTTTGTGACAAGAAGATCAGAGGTTTTTGTTATACATACAAAATAGTGCTCTTGTGAGCATATTGGTTCATTCTCATCACGGGGCAGATGAGGGGTTGTCTGAAGATTAGGGCAATTGTGATCATGAAAAAAAGATACTGTTTTAGCTTCCTTGATCTTAAGTTCAAGATGTCATAAAATATTGGAATTTGTTAGGTAGTAAGAATAAGTTCAAGAGATATATTGAAAAACTTAGTAACTATAGTTAATCACAATGAATTTTGAAAATTGCTAAGAGTAGATTTTGAGTGCTCTCACCACACACACAAAAATAAGTAGGTGAAGTAATGCATATGGTAATTAGTTCTATTGAGCCATTCCAAAATGTATGCATATTTCAAAATGTCATATTGCACACAATAAATATCTGTAATAAAATTAAGGATGTTGCCGTCTTTGGGGGCCATCATTCTGCCTGCCTCAGTTATGCAGTGGGTGTGCTGTTTACCTGTCCAGAGATGGGCTGCACGGGGCATCCTCTGCATTTGGGTTGCACATCTCAGTGGCCTGGTCTGGCCAGGGTTGTTTGGGAGGCTGGGCCTGCCTTCCTACAGAGTCCCTAGGGCTCTCTGTTGGGGCTTTCTTAATCTTGGGCCTCTGCTTCTTCTGGGCTTGATTTTTTTCTTCTTTTTTCTTTTTGGTGCTCTGTTTCAGCACCCACTTTCTTGGATATCTGGCTCAGCACGGAGCTTCCCTAGGCCCTGCCCAGATCAGTCCTGGGTGGTTATGCTGCCAGTAACAGGGTGGCACAAGTGGGCTGTGCTGTGTGGGGCTCATGTTAATCAACATGAACCAGATGAAACAATTCTGCATGCACACACACACGGGCAGTTTTTCTGTATGTTAATTAAACACACCATAAATCCACACCACCAATTATTGATGTTTTCTGCTGGCCTCACCTCCTAACATCTCTCCTGCTCTGGGGGTGGGGGTGGGGATAGAATGGTACAACTCTAGACGTGGCTGTCCTACACCTAAATATTTCTACCTTCACCTCGGTACTTAAAAAATGAACACTAAAATGTGGACATTGAAAATCAAGGCCAAAACTGATGAAAAGAGGCAAAGGAACACTAGTAACTGCGCATTTAAATTCTGAATTAAGTTTTAAGTTTTCTTTAGCTAAGGTAAAATGGGAAGTATGTAGGAATGCATTGTTCTCACTGGCTAACACCCAATTTGTTTGGTTTATAAGTTTCCAGTTTTCTATAGATATTACTTATGCATTGTCTTGTTTTCGTTGAAGCAGCGGGATTAGATGGTCACAGATGAGTGGTTCTGTCACTGGCCTCCATCCCTCAAGTACATCACCTGTCACAGAAGTGCTATGACTCAAAAGTGCCCCACGCAGGAGGAGGCAGCTGTGCCCACAATCTCACCTCAACCCTCAGGCCACTCCCTTCAAGTCCTGACGGCTGTCCGTCGTGCCCCTCCCGTCAGCCACTCACACACCAGTCTCAAGGCTGAGGTTTCATTCCTGAGTCCCCTTTGATGCCCCTCTTTTGGGAAAGGATGAAAAACTTGAGTTGGAGCAACATAGCAGTCATTTCAATTCAGCTTCCAGCTCCACTTCTCTATGAGGGTGCCTAATTCCTGCCTGGTCATGGGTGGGGGATTTTAGGATTGATTGGGAACCACAGTGTAGAAGTCACCTCCATGTATGTATGTGCATTCCACTCCACAGCTCTGGAAGCTTGTATGTGTTTCTTAAGGGAACGAATCACCAGGCAGCACTTCTTGTCATTAGCATTTTCTCTCATTTGCCAGCCCAAATCACTTTGTTTTTTTACCCTGTGGACAATGTAGTTTACTTTAAAATCCAGTCCAGACCTCCCACTTTCTAACCGTATCAAAGTGATGAGGAAGCCGGGTGGCCTGCTCTGGGCCTCTCCAGCCTCAGGAATGGGATGCTTAGGTGTCCCTGGACAGAGCCACTTCCCTGACCCTCTCTCCTGAATACCCCAGCCATTCCCCCTCAGCCCCTGTGTCAGCCCAGTTTCTCCCAGGGCAGATGCCAAAACAGAATGAGATGAGCCAGAGATTTACTGCACATCTGTGAAGGACAAAAAGGAGAGGGAGCGGGAACAGGTGGAGAGGGCCTCCAGGCCACTTTCCGACACCTGGGAATGGAGGGCGGGAAGGAAGGGGCTCGGGAAGGAAGAGCCTCCAATTGCAGTACAGCACTGAGAAGGTGTTGGCCGGGCCCAGGGGAGCCCCAGAGCAAAGACTAGGGAGGAGTCCTTCCTTTTCTGGATGGGGATTGCCTGTCAGGAGTCTTTACCTTTAGACAGGCTGGTGTAGTTTGTCCGCATCTCCTGGCTTCTACGTCATCACTGACCACATCTCCACTGCAGGGGAGACCAGAACCCTAGGAGGACAGCCACTGCAGCCCCATGGCAAGCATGTGCTGCAGTTGTCCCCCAGTCCTTCCCCCTGGGGCCCCTGGGGCTCTGTTCAGCTAGGGACTTACTAGTAGAATAGGAGAGCACTGGGCATGGACAGAGTGAGGCCAGGGTCTGGACTCCAGCTCTGCCATTTGGCTCAGCACAACATGTATCCAAGGGCCCCTATGAGCTTTGTCCTTTCCTAGCACTAGAAATGTGAGGATATGTCAGGCAAAGTCCTTGCTCGTGAGGAACTCAGTCTTCAAAAGAGACAAGCAAGTTTGTGGACAATTAACTAAAATAGCATTGCAGCAAATACAGGGAGAGCTACATGATCAGTTCCTGATAGGCACAAGAGTCAAGACACTCATTGAGGACAGTTGGTGTCCTTCCTGTGTACACTTACTACGGTATGAACACGCCCCTGTATCTCTTCCAGTAAGCAAAAGTGGACCCCTAAAATCTAGGGAAATGTTTTTAGTGCCTGGCACCACAGCAGAGGAAGACAGCTGATTAGGATCAGTAAGGGCACACCATCATGGAGTCTTCCCTCCCTGAGGCTTGCCCTTGGAGCCTGGTCATTCCAGCTTGGAGAGACTCAAGGTGGTCCCTGTGGGATGGCTCCTGTGGACAACCAGAGGCCCTGAGAGGAGACTTACTGCTCCCTGATATGCTGGTCCTGCCCTTTGGGCCTGGGGGCCTTGGGGAGCTGGGGCAAGAAGAAAGAGACCCATGAAGGGACAACTTTTCTCATAGAGGACCCCAGACCACTGGCTCATGAGGTCCTCTAAGGCAGATGGAAGGCTGCCCCCTCTGAATACATTCTATACCTCAGTGGCACAGCTGTCCCAAGCCCAGAGATGAGATCTCTCCTCTCTTTTTCCCCAAGGAGTTGCCTGACTCATCTCAGGCTGGAGGGAAAGTTGCAGCTTCTGGGACAGGAATTGCAGTGCCTTGTGGATAGAGTGTGGGACTGGGTCAAACAGGTTTATTCAGGGAGATCCTAAGCTCTAGCCACGCAAGGCCTCAGCTTCCCTGGTGGTAAAAGAAGGGTGAGTTGGGGGCTTCCTGAGTTCCCTCCAGCTCAGCCATCTGGTGTCCTCCCCTGGTCTGGCACTGCAGGGCACCCAGTTAGGCATGTCCTTGCTGTGGGGCTGCTCCAGTTGGAGGCCACAGGCTGGAGGCTGGGTGGTGGTGATAATCAGGGCCTCAGAGGAGACTCCCTGAGCTGCAGCCCACTATAGGCTTCTCTGCTAGTAGCATTGCTGGTTTCCTCATGTGTCCCTCCCTTGTGAAATGAGAGCTGGTGTCCAGCCCAGTTTCCAGCTGAGAGGCTCCCTGGAGTCTCTGGATATCCCACTACTCAACAAAGAGAAAGAGAAGCTTCTTCCCACTCAGCTGTCAGCCGAAAAAAGAAGGAACTGGTTCTAGATGTTTCAGAGACAGGATTGAAAATATGGTCTGTGAGGCCACCACAGGTGGGAAAGAGGGAGGGGAAGGGGCCTAAGGAGAAATTGGTAAAGGGCCACAAAAAATGCTTTCATTGTGTAATGATAAAATAATGAGGAGAAAATATGGGCTCTCATGCTGGGCAGCTCAAAGGTGGGAAGAGTCTCGTGAACTTTAAGAGAAGGCTTACAGCAACAGTAATGGGGCTGGGTCAATTTCAGTTGACTGATTGATTTCCATATCATATGTTGTATTTTTCTGATTCTTTGCCTCCTTGGTAATTTTTTATTGGATGCCAGATATTGTAAATTTTACCCTGTGGTGAATGGTTTTGTATTTCTGTAAATAATCATGACCTTTGTTCTGGGACACAGTTGAGTTGCTTGGAAACAATTTGAATCTTTTGGGTCTTGCTTTTAAGATTTTGTGGTGGGTCCAGAACAAGACTCACTCTAGGGCTAATTATTCCCCACCACTGAGGCAAGACCTTCCTGACTACTGAATGCCCCAGGAATTATGAATTTTTCCAGTCTGGCTGGTGGAAACAGGCTGTGTCAAGCTGTGGAAATAACCATTTTCCAGCTCTGTGTGAATGCTAGGCACTGTTACCTCTAATCCTTTTAAATGCTTCTTTCTCCAGCTTCCAATAGTTTCCTAATACATGCTAATCAATATTCTCCTGAAGACAAAGGAGACCCTCTGCTAGTACCCAGGGCTTGTTCACTGTGTAGAAATCTCCTCTCTGTGTCTCTGTCCTGTGAATTCTAGCTGGTTTCCCTGGACTCTCAGGGATTTCATCAAGCTCTGCCTGGGTTTCCCATTCCTGGTTCATGACCTGGAAACTCAAGGCAGTGAGCTGGGGCAATCGAAGGCCTTGCTCACCTTGTTGGTGTCCTGTCTCTCAGGGATCACTGTCCTTCATTGCCTGATGGCCAGTTTCTTGCAAATTGCTTTTGCACATATTTTGCAAGCTTTAAAAACTTTTTTTAGGGCCGGCCCGTGGCTCACTTGGGAGAGCATGGTGCTGACAACACAAAGACAAGGGTGTAGATCCCCTTACCGGTCATCTTTTTAAAAAACCCTTTTTTTTCAAGTGGGAGAGTTTATTAGGGTTTTCCAGAGAAATAGAAACAATAGGAGATATATATATATAAAATGAGATTTATTGTAAGGACTTGGCTCATGCAATTATGGAGGCTGAGAAGTCCCATGACCTGCCAGTGGTGTAAATTCCAGTCTGAGTCTGAGGGCCATAAAACCAGCGGAGCTGATAGTGTAAGTCCCAGTCCAAGGACAGGAGGCCAATGTCTCAGCTTAAGCAATCAGGCAGAGAGAGAGAGAGAGAATTTAACCTGCCTCCACCCTTTTGTTTTATTCACTTCCTCAACAGACTGGATGACTCCCATTCACTATGTGGGGAGGGCAATCTGCTTTACTCAGTCCACCAATTCAAATACTAACCTCTTCCAGAAACATCTTTACAAACACACCAAGAAATAATGTTTAACCAGATATCTGGGGATCCGTGGTTCAGTCAAGTTGACACATAAGATTAACCATCACAAGTCCATCCCTTGTCAACTTGGCACCCACACACATCTCCATAAACCATACTTAATCTAGTAAAGACAATAACAAGGTCATGATTCCACCTAATATGATACAACTATCCTGCATACAATCGAAAATGCACTAGCCTTTTTTCAGAAGAATAGGTAAAATTCTTGATATCCTTCTCCTTGATATCTCCTAACCTAAATACTATGATGTAAAATTAACATAATTAAGTGCTATGATATAAAGTCAAGACATCTTATGTTGCATGATAATGAGAGGAAAAGACTTTGTTTCCTTGACATATTTGCTTAATATATACTAGTGTAATAAATATAAATAATACAATGCGTACATAAACATTTATAACAAAATAAGGAGGAAGTGCTCATGACAGTAACAGTCCTTGTTTCTGTAACTGGTCACATGGTCATAGCTGGTATTCATAACTACCTTTTCCCACTTCCCATTATGTATTCCCTTTGCTTTCAGCAAGCACCTCAGTTGATCATAGTTCTTTACTTGATGGGGTTACCCAAACTTTTATTCCTGAAGAAACTGGACCATTTAGTAGTCCTGCCTGGAGTGAGTTGTAGGTTCCCAATTGACTTTAATCACAGGGCATGATAATACTAAGAGGTGTCCTAAAAGATCTCCTGTAATCCAGAAACACTCTTCCTTACCTTCACTGTGGGTAGTACACCATATCCCCTAGTAGTCCAGACCAATCACCTCAGCCATCACAGTAACTTCCTTCTTTGCCTATTGATTGAGAGGCATGAGGAACTCAAAGTGGCCAGGTGGGAGCCTTAACTTCTGGTTCAGTGGGATCACTGTTGTGTCTCCTCGTGGAAGCATTCCTCCCTCTGGAACTAAGACCTCTAGGCCAGCAGAGTATAAGGTCACCAGTATAGGAAGCAAAAATTTTGCTAATGGCCTGCTAGGGGTAACAGCATTTCCTATTTTCACTCCTTGATTCCTGGACCTGTGAATCCTGGAAGAAATAGCACCATATATCAGATGCTGACCAGACCATTTATAGCCTTCTGGAGAACCTTGCCCCAGTCCTGCAAGGTATTGTCACCTAGCTGGTGCTGTAACTGAATCTTCAATAGGCCTTTCTACTATTCCATCAAGCCAGCTGCTTCAGGATTGTGGGGAATGTGGTAACACCAGTGAATTCCATGAGCATGGGCTCACTGTTGCACTCCTTTGGCTATGAAGTGAGTTCCTTGGTCAGAAGCAATGCTGTGTGGAATACCATAATGGTGGATGAGGCATCTGTAAGCCCACAGATGGTAGTTTTGTCAGAAGCATTGTGTGCAAGTTAGGATAATTTATATAGAAAGTAAATGTCTACTCCAGTAAAGAGAGAATGCTGTCCATTCCATGGAAGTGATCCAGTGTAATCTACCTGTCACCAGGTGGCTGGCTGATCACCCCAGGCAATGGTGCCATATTGGGAACTCAATGTTGGTCTCTACTCTTGGCAGATTGGGTATTCAGTGGTATACCACCCATGGCCAGGTTGGTATTGGTGAGTGGGAGTCCATGTTCCTGAGCCTATATTTGACCTACATCCCTGCCACCAAGGCCGCTTTGTTCATGAGCCTATTGGGTGATGACAGGGGTGGCTGGGGAAAGAGGCTGACTGGTATCCATAGAACAGGTCATTCTATCTACTAGATTATTAAAATTCTGTACTTCTGAGGTCACCTTTTGGTGATCATTCATGCGGGATACAAATATCTTTATGTTTTTTTTCCCATTCAGAAATGTCTATGCACATACCTATTCCCCAAATTTCCTTGTCACCAATTTTCCCATCATGTTCCTTCCAAGTCCCTGACCATCTGGCCATATCACTGTCCACAGCAAATTAATCGGTATATAATCACACATCTAGCTTTTTGTCCTTTCAAGCAAAGTGAACAACCAGGTGCACTGGCACTGGGATGTTTTCCCTTCATCACTGTCCTTCAGGGATGTCCCAGAAAGGGGCTGTCATGTTGTAGCTGTCCACTTTTGGGGTGGTACCTACATGTCGTGAACCCTCTGTAAACCAGGCCTTAGACTTCTCTTCCTCTATCAACTGATCATAGGAAACTCCTCCTGAAGCCATAGGTGGAGGCTGGGGAGAGAATGGACTGTAACAGAAGGAGGAACCATGGGCATTTGGGGCATTTCTTCGGTAACTTACTTGGGCCTTGAGAGCCTGCTCGGGCCCAAATACGTATATACCATTTCCATTTGATGATGGAATGTTGCTGGGCACGCCCAACTTTATGGCTTGGTGGCTGAGATAACATCCAGTTCACGATGGGCAGCTCAGGTCACATGGTAGCTTGTTGGCCCATGAATAGGCATTCAGCCTCTACTAGGGACCAGTAGTGAGCCAAGAGCTGTCTTTCAAAGGGGGAATAGTTATCTGTGGCCTTGCTGCAAAATCCTCAAGGCCTGCACTGTGATTCACCTATTGTAGGGGCCTGCCAAAGACTCCAGACAGCATCCCTATCTGCCACTGACACTTCAAGCACCGCTGAATCTGCTGAATCATATGGTTCAAGGGGCAGAGCAGCTTCCACAGCAGCTTGGATCTGTTGTGGAGCCTTCTCCTGTTCTGGGTCCCACTCAAAACTAGCTACTTTTTGGGTTACTCAGTAAATGGGCTAGAGTAACACTCCCAAATGAGAAATATGTTGCCTCCAAAATCCAAAGAGGCCCACTAGGCATTGTGTCTCTTTCTTGATTGTAGGAGGGACCAGATACAACTTATCTTTCACCTTAGAAGGAACATCTTGACATGCCCCAAACCACTGTATTCCTAGAAATTTCACTGAGGTAGAAGACCCCTGGATTTTTATCAGGTTTATTTTTCATCCTGTGACAGATGAGTGTTTTACCTATAAGTTGAATAGTTGCTACTTCTTATTCACTAGCATAATGTCAACAGTGTAATGGATCAGCGTGATCTCCTGTGGAAGGGAAAGGTGATCAAGATCACTGCAAACTAAATTGTGACAAAGGGCTGGAGAGCTGAGGTACCCTGAGGTAGAACAACGAAGTTGTATTCCTGGCCTTACCAGTTGAAAGCAAGCTGCTTCTGGTGGACGTCATGCACAGGGATGGAGAAAAAAGCCTTTGCCAGATTGATAGCAGGTACCAAGGGATGTGTTAATTTGCTCATGCAATAAACCACATCTGGTACAGCAGCTGCAATTAGAGTCACCACCTGATTAAACTTACAATAATCCACTGTCATTCTCCAAGATCCATCTGTCTTCTGTACAGGCCAAATAAGTTTAATGGGGATATGGTGGGAATCAGTACTCCTGTGTCTTTCAGCTCTTTGATGGTGGCACTAATCTCACAGTCTCTATGGAAATGCAGTATTGCTTTTGGTTTACTGTTTCCCTAGGTGGATGCAGTTCTAGTGGCTTCCACTTGACTTTTTTCAACATAATAGCCCTCGTTCCATAGGTCAGGGAACCAATGTGGGGATTTTGCCAGCTGCTGAGCATATCTATTCTAATTTTGCATTTCAGAACTGGGGAAATAACCACTGCATGGGTTTGAGGACCCACTGGACCCACTGTGAGACAGATCTGAACTAAAACTCCATCAATTATCTGCCCTTCATAAGCCCCTACTCTGACTTGTGGACCACAGTAATATTTTGGGTCTCCTGAAATCACTGTCAGTTCAGAGCCAGTATCCAGTAGTCCTCAGAATTTCTACTTATTTATTTCCTTTTTCCCCATGCACAATTACCCTGGTAAAAGGTCTTTTGTAGGTTTTTCTGGTGATGACTAGGAGGAGGATTAACAGTATAGATTTTCAGTAGTATACTGGAGTACTGGGGTCCTTTCTCAGATGGGCTTTGGCTTCTCTTTTATTTAAGGGGTTTTGGGTTTGTAAACTAGCTCAAGTCTGGAATTGATTGAGGGGCTAGGACTTGATTTTTGTGATTCAGGTTAGATTTTTGAGCAATTGACCTAGAATTTTTCTGCTTATGTAGATCACGTAAGAATTTGGCATACTTTCTATTCTACTTCTAGGTACCCCATGGTAAACTAGCCAACACAGACACACACACACATGACGGACACACACAGACACATACACAACGTTGTGGGGAGTGGGGTAAGGAGAAAATATGAAAGATTGATTATATGAGGCAGAGGAGACTTAGGCCATGAGCCAGGCTCTGTTACAACTTGCCTGTGTGATTTGGGGCAAAGCAGTGGCCTCAGTTTTTTCTCTGGTGAAGAAGTAATCTTCAGAGGCTCTCTCCTGCTAAGACACTGTATGAGTCAGTGACTGTTTTAAAGCAAATATTGTCTTGCTTGTTCCGCCGTTGTCATTTCTCCTCCCATGGCTTCTTTAGAGTTGGATAAAGAGCTCTCTGTGACTGCAGATGGGATGACATTTCTCGCCTGGTCGGCTTTTCTGGGTTGAGGAGGTCTAAAGTATGGAATTATAGGAAATTTATGATTTTGAAGGAATGTCCCCCTCAGCTGCTTCCTGACAGTGTGAGGTGAGTGGTAGGTATTGGGTTGGGCAGGGCCAAGGCATGTCTGTGTCGCTGCAGGTGAAGGTCCACCCCTGCCCTGTGATAGCTGTTGCCATCTCCCCCATTCACTTCCAAGACAGCTCCCTGTTCCTGACAGATGCGAAAGCACAGCTTATTCCTGCTGCATAGCCCTTCCAGCTTCCATATGTAAGCAGCCAGTGGTGGTGTCCAGCCCTGCAGAAGACCACAGCAGGAATTGGCAAAGACAGCACAGCCAGCAGGAAAGGCAGAGCACCTTCTGTGTTTATAATCCAGGATGGTCAGGGGCCCAAGAACCATGACATGAGCCAGAAAAGATTGCTCTTAGGGACGTCGCTTTATTTTAGCAATAAAAACTAGTATTTTCTGGACACTCAGCATGTGCAAGGCACAGTGTTAAGTGTATTACATGCCTTTTTTTTTTTTTTTTTTTTTAATTCTCACAGTTTCCATTTCACAGATGTGAAAGGGAAAAAGAAAATCACTATTACCCTATCACAGGGAAAGAGAAAATCACTATTACCCTTCCATGGTACTAATTCCCACAGACAAGATCCACCAACGGATGCTAAAGTGAGCAGGCACAGAGCTAGAGGGGCAGGGCTGATGTCTGAACCCAGGTTTGTCTGATTCCGGTTTCTGCAGTTCTTACTGCCTCATATGGGGAATTCGATTTTTTCCTGTGTGACACCTAGCGGTAAAATTAGGATCAATAGGTGGAAGCTATAGGTAGACGTGTTTTAGCTCAATATAAATATTTCTACTAAAAAATGCAATAAGCAGGCAGCTTTGACAGCTAGTGAGGTCACCATCAATGGCTGTAAACAAAGCATTTGGCAGGGACAATACAGAGGGGATCCAGCACTGAATAGACCACGTGTAAAGCCAGGGCCATGGAGTGACCTCTTTGGGGTCATTTAGAAAATGTGTGGGTGGAAGGATGGAGAGGAAGATGTCAGCCAAGGGAGAATCTCTAGGATCTGGGAGCAGAATGCCAAACTGTGAGTGTTTAAACATTATGGCCAGAGTTAAGGATTTTTGGCACTGTCAGAAATGGCAGCTTGTAAAGGGGCAGCAGATAGCAGAGTGTACAGTGTGCAGGTTTGGGATCAGGACCCCAGGGGTGTAAAGTTTTTGGCAATCCCCCACAGAAAGCCTGCCAGAGAAAACTTCTATCTGAAATTCCAACTCTGGAACACCATTCCTGTGGCTCAGACTTTTATCTTTGTCAAGATGGAAGGCGGTCTGGACTGAGTTAACTTAGCTGGGTTGGAGCTACATTTCCTACAGTTCCCTTCCCTGGGGGGTTCCATTAGGGTTGGTTTGTAAGAGAAATTTACATGAGAGTTGGAAGGTGAGATGAAGGAGCAGCAATTTTCAAGCTCTGAAGGCCAGCATAGGGCGCCAGACACTGGCCATCTGGCCTGTTGTCCACCTGCCGCCTTGCCTTGCTGATAGGGGCAGCACCCAAGTGGCTCCGGCCAGCTGTGCTCCTTACACTTCTAGTCTTGGGCCAGCTGTGTGGGCAGCTCTGGGGTGAAGTGCCCAAATGCTGTTGTATAGTCGAGGTGGAGGCAGTGACAGTCATGGGCTCCAGTTTTTTCTTGGGGTTCAGCCACAAGTCCTTGTGGGTTGCAGTTCATCCTCATGCGTTCCCATTTGTCCTTGCTCTTCCCTGCCTCAAGGCCAGCTTCCCCTCCTGGTTGCCAGCCTGGCTGCGCTATAATGCCTCTAGCCCAACACCAGAAACAAAGACCACAGCCTTGCAGGGACTTCCTGACCAGCTCTCATGATTGCATAAGGCCTAATCCCCTTGTCAAATTCCTTATTGTACATCACTCATAATTGTTCTGCTTCTCTGTTCAGACCCTTCCCTAAATCACACATGTCTGTCCTCCACCATGCACTGCAAATGCTGATCATTCTATTCTACCTTGGCATCTTACTGACTTTTATCAGGGGCTCAGCATTACCCTGAAAATTGAGTCCAGATCCTTAAGGGTGGCATTCAAAGTCCTCCATCTGTTTCACCAAAGCCTGTCCTCTTGGCTGTTGTATGAAACTGCTTTGCAGGAGGCCTGGGATTGAATCTGGCTCTGCCTCTTATCAGCTATGAAGGCTTGGGCCAGTTAACTTCCACTGCTTGTGAATTTCCACATCTATAAAATGGATTACAAAACCTTCCTCTAAGGCCGGTATTCTGCCCATACCACCATACCAGCTGTTTACTGCCTGTGTCTATTCTGACCGGTTGGTGCCCATGCCTGGCTGGTTCTTAAATATTTTGAATATCACCTTGTATCAGTTTTTTTCTTGCTGCATAGCAAATGACAACAAACTCAGTGATTTAACACTCCTTTATTATTTCACAGTTTCTGTAGGTCAAATGTCTGGGCACAGCAGAGCTGTATTCTCTGCTGTTTCTCACAAGGCTAACCTCAAGGTGTCAGCTGGGGCTGCATGCTTATCTGGAGTTCAGGGTCCTCTTCCAAGTTCACTCAGGTTGTGGGCAGAATTCAGTTCCTGTGGTTGTAGAACTGACATCCCTGTTTTCTTGCTGGCTGTCAGCTGGAGGTTGCTCATGGCTCCTAGAGCCACACTCAGGCGCTAGCCACGTGGCATCTTACTTCTCCAAAGCCAGCAGGAGACTCTCTCTCTGGTCTGCTATGAGAGTCTTATATAACGGAACCTAATCAAGAGACTGGTAACCCATGATATTCACAGGTTTTGCCCACACCTAAGGGGAGGAGATTTTACAGAACATGTATACCATAGGGTGGGAATATTGGGACTATCTTAGAATTCTGTCTGCTGCAAACGCCAGCTACCTCTCAGCACTGAGTTTAAAAACAAACAAACAAACAAAAAACAAACATGGACTTGCCTAGTGCAGGGCCTGGCATGTTGCTGGTCTTTTATATATATTCATTAAATCTCTTTCTTTGACTTGTTCATTGTTATTTGAGGGCAAAGGATCCCACCTTGATGTTTTCTCTGTATCTCTAGCACTGGGCACATGGCACACATTCCCCTGTGCATGGGAAGGCAGGCTACAATTGGAAGCAGGCAACAGGCTCTGAGAGGAGACAGGGAACAGGGTGGGAGCAGCAGGGGCAGGCTCAGATAGGAACGAACTAAGGGTATCTGTGGTCACCAAGGGCAATCTCCGCCTCCACACCTTTCTCAGGCCTGATGCGGTGCCTCTCCCAGCCTGTGGTTGCTGTCGCCCCTCACAAATGAGCTGTTTATGCTGCCCCAACATGAGCATCCTGGAAGAGCTGCTCCATCTGGTGCAAAGGCTGTGTCCTCTCATCCTACTCTTCCCCCAGAGGGGCCCAGTGGGACAGACCTGAAAATGAAATTTAGAAATCCCAGCTGAGGTGTCTTTCAGAATTTGGAGCCCCAGCAGTAAATACTTCAGCAAGAGGGAGCATCGCACCAGGGCAGAGGGAGGGAAAAATGACAGGGCTGGTGTGAAGAATTAGGGTGCCTGGGCGACCAGGTGCAAGGGGTGCTCTGCACCCACGCCCTTGCTTGTATCTTTCCCCCACAGCCCTGTCGTACACCCACCTCCTCCACGATGCTTCTCTCACCACCCCTATGTGAAAGCAGCCAGCTCTTCTCCTTGTTGACAGGCACTAGGTTTCAGTGGAAGGGCACTGGACCACAATTCAGGATACCTGGGTCCCACTTTTTCTAGTAACATGCTATGTGAAATGTGAGCATGTCAGTTACCTCCCCTGGAATCAGAATTTCTTACCCTTAAATGAGAGGGCTGGAGCCCAGTATCTCTGGGGTCTCTGTCAGTGTTCACCTTTGCAGACATTTCTACTCCAAAGGCCTTATTTTATTTTGGTATTTAGCTCTTGGCCCTCCTCCTATTGGCCTTAAGCTCAGGGCTCTTTGTGACCCCAGTGCTTCCACATGGGTGAAAAAAGAGCTGGATCTCATACCTTGGATGTTTGTTGAGTGAACATCATGCCTGGTACCCCTGGTTTTATTTTTAGTAGTGTGCCCTGAATTCTTAACCAGACTGTGAGCTTACTGAGGTTGGGAGTTGGAGCATGCTGGAGTTGACTGAGAAAGGACCCAGGGGAGGAGGGGAAATAAAAACTTCCTATACACCAACATCAAGAAAGGGGAAGACCGACTGTTCTTTAGTCATAGTTCCTTGCAATGTTCTAGTTACCCCCAGCACCAGTTATACATCCATCCATGCTGCAGCAACCATGCTGCTAACAGACAGCCGATCAGCAACAGCCTCACGTCAGTGTCCGTGCTGCTACCAGCCAGCCATTTAGCAACAGCTGCACTTCTGTAACCATATTTGCACAGCTAAAGATGAACCAGTCCCTAAACACTCTTATTTCCAAATTCTATGGATCCCTGAACTTGGTGCTTCCACAAACCTTCTAAGAAGAGCACTTGCTTTGTTCAGTCCTTGCCTCACAAGTGGGGCTCCCCCTTGCTCGGCACACAATTCTGCTTCTGGTTTGCCATATCAGTGGTGGCCTCTTCCTGAGAAAGGGGCTAGTGAGTCAGTCACAGGAAGAGGCACTTGCCCACTAGAATGGTGGCACCATGAGGACAGTTACCAGGTGAGCCTCCTTTGCTGCTGTATCTTCCATTCCTGGAAGAGTCCTTGGCTCATCAAAAGTGCTCCATGAATAGCTCTTGAATGATTTAGTGTTCCTTGGGGCTGAAGCAGAGGATAAGGTCCTAAAGTGCTGTGATGTTAGGTGGGAAACAGCAGATGGAAAAAATTGCCTTCCTCCTGGCAGAGAAGCAGGCACAAGACCTCAGGGAGCTGCGCCAGGACCTGAGGATGACAAAGTGAAAAATAGCATTGGTCTAGTTAAGGCACCTAAAATGGAACTGAGAAGCCACCTCAGCTTGAGCTTCAGGTGCTGTTAAACTGGAACACTCTAAAACAAATTTGTCCTAAAGCTGCCTCCATACATGTTTTGAGTTTAACCTAAAGATTTCTTGGTACACAGTGAAATGTAACCTAACTTGGTGTATAAAGAGACTGTAACCTAACCAGGAAGTATACTCTTGTAACCAAGCAACTGCGTCTCAGCCAATCACAGCAACTGAACCTCCAGCCTATCTGAGGCTGAGTGCTGCCAAAGCATGACCATATAAGGCAAATGCCAACAACAGCCAATTAGTTTTGTTGTTGTTGTTGTTGTTTTTTAAATATCACTTCCTTTTCTCTGGCTATAAATATGACCTGCACAGGTGGTGGGGTGGAGCATTCTGAGCCATTTTTGGTCTAGACTGCTACTGGATTCTAGAATCACTTACCAAGTTTTCAAATAATCTTTGTTTTATATCCCAACCTGATGGTTAATTTACTTTGGTCGATGAGGAGAAGGATCTGAGCATTCAGGTAGTTGTGCTGTTGGAGTCCCCAGTCTCTCTGTTTCTTCCACCTGGAACGGTCCCTGTCTATCTTGCTCATCTCCACTTGTCACAGCCCTTCAGGGTCTTGCCTGTCTGCACAAAAGAGGGCTGGGTGAGGGTACTGAAGATGGGCCAATCAAATATATTGGCTGGAAGGAAGCTTGACATGGCTGATAGAATCAGAATCTGCAGATATTGGAAGAGATGAGCAGAGAATCATTTCATTTTCCTGGGCCTCAGCTTTCTCCTTCGTAAAGTGAGGAAAATAGTCTAAGTCAGAGTTCTCAGCCCTGTGTTTTGGAAAACACAGACATCTGCACTCTGTCCCTGGAAATCCTGATTTAATTGGTCTGTGGTTGGGCCTGGGAGATGATATTTTTTGAAAGATCCCCAGGTGATTAATTTAAGCTGGGGTTGGAAACCACTTCTACCTCTGACATTCTGTGATTCCTGTACTCATCATCTATGTTGTTGGTACAGGATGGAGGAGCAGTATGTGGAAAGACAAACTTAAGGGTTTAGGGTAATAGGAGTTGTAGCTCATGTTTATTGAGCTCATATTCTACGCTTGGTTCTTTGTATGCATTGTCTTTTAATTAAATCTTCATAACAACCCTGCGAGATCACTCTCATGATGTCATTTCAGAGTTGAGGAAACTGAAACTAAGAGGTGTGATTTCACCTGCACAAGGTCACACAGCTAGCTAATCAGTGTCTGAGCTGGGACCTGAACCCACATCTGTCTGACTTCAAAGTCCATTCTCTTTCCAAACTGGAAAACTCAACATAAGTGGCCATTTGGGTAGTTTCTTGGAGATATGCAATTTAGGGCTACTTCAGTTCCTAACCAGGGAGAGAGATGTTCCACTTTTTCTGCTTTGGCTACAGACCATCTCTGAAGTATCAGGTTCTGCTTTCTTATGACAAAGATGCTTTCTCTGTGACCAAACTTTAGTTAGGCTCCTCTGAATCTTCTTCTCTAGGCCTTGACATTTGGGCTCCCATGTTTGTCTTTGCATTGCTCAAAATGAAAAAAGAAAATGTGCTATATACACACAATGGGATACTATCCAGCTTTAAAAAGAAAGAAATCTTGTCATTTGCAACAACATGGACGATCCTGGAAAACATTATGTTAAGTAAAATAAGCCAGGCATGGAAAGACAAATACTGCATGATATCATGTATATGGAATCTAAAAAAGCTATACTCATAGAAATAGTGGGTCAAGTGCTGGTTACCAGGGCATGGGGGAGATGGCTGGATGGAGAAAGGGGAGATGTTGGTAAAGGATACAAAGTCCAGTTAGATAGGAGGAATAAGTTTTAGTGATCTATTCTACAGAATGGTGACTATTTGTATAGTTAATAATAATAATATGTTGTATATATCAAAGTTGCTAAAACAGTAGATTTTAAATGATCTCATTAGAAAAAAATGATGAGTATGTGAGGTGATGGATTTAATCATTTTACATGTAAATATACATCAAAACATCACATTGTACCACATAAATATATATAAATTATTATTTGTCAATTAAAAATAAAGGAAAAATAAAAGCCAGTTTAGCAAGAATCCCCCACCCTCAATATCTGATCACCCTCAATATCTGATCACTCTCGATATTTGATCAAATTCCTTATCCTTCACCCTTGGTGTCCGATCACACTGGACTCTTCAGCAAGAATCCTGTCAAGTTGGTTTAGCCAGAATCCACTCCTAGCCCTGACATTCCCTTCCCCCACCCACCTGCTCCTTGGCTATAAATCCCCACTTGTCCTTGCCATATTTGGAATTGAGTCCAGTTCTGAGGTGCAAGAATTGTAAACGTTCTGAGGTCTCCTCTCCCCTATTGCAATAATTCCTGAATAAAATCTGTTTTTACTGCTCTAATTACTGTCAGGCTCTGGTTTTCTTTAACACTTATATTTGGAGGATGTTGACAAGCCAGAGCATTTTTGGATGAGCGGGGTCAGCCAGGCAACTGATAGGATCCTGCTGTCACGTGGAGAACCATGGAGGAGTTATAGGATGTAGCTGCAGAAGCAGGGACAGAGAGACAGGAGAGTGGTCTTCACATTCATCCAGGCTGACATGTGCAATAAGAGAAAGGAATTCTGAAGCAAAGGGTCTGGCAATATCAAAGACTGCCAGGACAGCTCTCACCAAATAGGAGGGGACAGGAACCTGGTTTGAATGTAATTTTAAGGATGAAGTCAATGCTAAGCAATGGGCCCATTTCCTGCATGTTCTGTGTGCTTCTGAGACATTTGCTGTGGGATGACACTAGCCCTCTTTGGGTTGGGGACTGGGGGAGAAGCTGCAGGGCATGCTCACTGTGGCCCGTGTGACCCATTCTGCTGCTCAGTAACCTCTCAAGGATGCAGATTCTTCCCATGCATGTTTGATACTAGCCAGCAAATAGAGTGCACAGTCTCCCACCTAGCTTGGCACGTGTGTCATGTTTCCTTAGACTATTTTTACTAGGACCATAGTCACTGGTCTTGAGTAACAGGACTTGGATGTGCTAGATCGGTACTTGGAGCTCAGCTACTTGATGCAAAGCTCTGATGATTTCAGTGATTTCAATGGAACAAACAAGAGCACCTACGATGTGCCAGGCAGAGAGGTGAACACTGAGGGGATGGAAACGTGAGCTAGGCATAGTGTCTATCCCCTGGAAGCTCACTGTCTTGTTTGGGAAAGACAGAAGACACATAACTGACTAAAACAGGGGACTTGCGATGGCAAGTCTAAGTGATGGAATGCAGGAGAGGAAGGAGTCCCGACCAAGGGAGAAGTTCCTGGCAAGCTCCACAGAAGTGGCGATGTTCTCCAAGACCTATCTGGGAAGAGAATTTCCAATGCCTAAGTAGCCTAAAAAGTGGGCTCATTAAACAGATACTGTAATTAGGTGCTCAAAGACCTGAAAGGGGGAGAGGTCAGGGACATGTTTTTTGGTTGTAGGGGAAGGGAGCAATGTCAGGAGTATGGGGCAACTGGATGTAATGACACTTTAATTAATTCCCTATTATATTCCCCTCTGCCTTTCTAGTAGAATTCTGCTTTCATTTGGTTAATCCTCCTTTCACACGCCCATGCCCTTCACTACATCATGGCAATCTCATTCCCTTTGTCAGTAATTCGTTTAGGTATGAGCGTTTGGTGCAATTATGGTCCAGGAGATGTGGGAAGAACCATTCTAGGGGCTTCTGGGAAAAGCATCCTATTGTCAAGAGGAGACAGACATGGGGATGGAAGGCCTTTTCTTCTAGACATTGCTGTGTCTAGATGTGATGCTGCAATTGGGGCCATCTTGTTGCTACCACAAAGGGAGTAAATCCGAGGGCAAAGCCTCAAACTATAGATGGTGGGGCAGAAAGATGGAAAGAATCCACCTCATTGAAGATGGCATTTAGCAGCTGAATTTGCCCACTGTATTAGTTTCTGTTGCTTATAACAAAATACACAGAACTGGATAATTTGTAAGAAAACAAAATTTATTGCTTACAGTTTCCAAGGCTAGGGAGTCCAAAGTCCAGGGGACACTTCTGGTGATGGTCTTGGTGGTGGCAACAGTGAGGGCAGGGTATCACATTGTGAAAATGGCAGAGCAGAGAGAGAGACTAACCTACTCATTCACTCTCCTTGTAAAGTCTTCCAAACCATGCCCGTGACCACCATTTTTAATCAATGCACTGTGGCACAGTCCCAGAATCCAATCACCTCTTTAAGGCCCCACCTTTCAATTACCAGAATAGGATTTCCCACCCTCAACAATCACAGTGGGGATTAAGTTTGGGGGGGACCCTCAACCCAGGTCACCCACCTAGCTCTAAACTTCTTATGTTGGGCCGGCCCGTGGCTCACTCGGGAGAGTGTGGTGCTGATAACACCAAGGCCACGGGTTCGGATCCCATATGGGGATGGCCGGTTGCTCACTGGGTGAGCGTGGTGCTGACAACACCAAGTCAAGGGTTAAGATCCCCTTACCGGTCATCTTTTTTAAAAAAAAAAAAAATAAAAAAATAAAATAAACTTCTTATGTTAAGTAATATATGTCTTTAATGTTGTCATTTTGGGATGGGATTGTCTGTCACATGCAGAAACAAAGGAAATAGAGAGAGGACACTCAGAGGGGTATCACACACCTAGGACTTTCTTGACTGTGGATGTCCCTCCTAAGAACATGTCATTGCTAGTGGGACAGCCAACTACTTCTTCTGCCCCTCAACCCTTTCCTCAGCCCGGGTGTTGATGTGTGCAACTAATTGGGAATCTCTCTATTTTAGACAAATTCCCTTTTTTTCTAAGATCAGCTGAAATTGTCCAGGAGAATTCTTAACTGCTTCTTAATATATACAAATCTGCTGCTACTCACCCTGAGGTCTTGCCACATGGAGTGGCCCAGTTCAGAAGCTGCTCTGTTACTAAGCAATACCTACAGGCAAAGTATCTGCTCTTGAGGCTTTAGATTCTATGCTGGTTTTTGAAACTCCTGTTGGTCTCTCTCAGTAGGTAGCACACAGGACTTTCACTGTAGCTCAGTTTAGCTGCTCTGGACGATAACCACCTATCTTTTCCAGTTCCCTCTAGGGCCTTCAAAAGTAAATTCTGGGTGAACCAAGTAGCCTATATTTGATGTTAGTCCACTCACTCAAAACATACCCCCCTATCTTTTTTACATACTGTGTTTAAAACAAAAGACAAACTTATTTTTACTTAGAGAAGTGCCCAGATGCTCAGAATTTCAGTTTGAGAAATCATTCCCTCCAACACAGCACCTCAGAAGAATCTCTCTGAGCCCTGACGTAGGCTAGAATATTCATGCACTCTGCTTGCATTTCAATATCTTGACCATACTTAAATGTAGCCAAGAGAGATCTGTTTGTTTTTATTTCTTCATATTATTACATTATTAACATTTAAAACATTTTTTAACATTACAGGATGTTGGGGAAATTGAAAAGTGAAGTCAATCTTAATCCCTTCATCTAATGCATCAGAGGATTAATTTCATCTTGGCACTTGACCTGCCAGCTTTGTTCTCGTGCAGGCATATGTGCATGCTGCAATCCTAGTACGTATTTTTGTCTCCTGATTTTCTTCTGTCTTATTAAATTAGAAGACTTTGTCCATGCTGCTACATTGTTTTTATAATAATCTTAATGGTTGTATAATAGGATCAGCAAGTAGATGGAATAATTTAACTTTGTAAGAAACACTGGTGGTAGTTTAGGGAACTGTTGTTTCTCTCCTCCTCCTCCTCCTTTTTTGGTTCTTATTCATCTCTCACGCAAGGATGAGGATTCAGGAATGAGTGAGCCCATCCCTGCCTTCAGGGGCAAATCCTGATTGGCCAGTCATGGTGGTCCTTTTTGCCTTGTCGGAGATTGGTTAAAGTATCTGCGTGTGTTGCTAGTCTGTGAGGGGACATGAGGGGGGCTTCTGAGAAAAGCTTTCATGCTTATAAAAAGAAACACACAGGAAGGGATGTTCCTTCCTTCCACTGGACGCCATCATATCTGCATGTGATGGCTGTGATTGTAGCAGGCAAATGTAACCCAACTGAATCAACCTTTGTCTCCCATTGGTAAACATGAAAGCCTATTTTAAGGTGTGACACTAAAGCCCATTGTTAGGATAAAGTCGCTTTCCTATTGTTTGGGGTGCTCAGAGCTGGGACTTTTTCCTCGACAGTAGGATGTCTCACCTTAGAAAAGGTTCTCCCCAAACTTTGAGACATTTCCCTAGGGTCTTATGGTGAATGTCCTGCTTATTGCTGATGTGAAAGGATGAAGAATAAACCAGGTTAGCCAAGTTCTAGTCTTTCTGTTGTCCCAAATGAGTCATCAGGGTACAAACAGCCAACAAAACCAGTCTGATCAGTGGGAACAGCTGACAAGTGTGACTCAAAGCTGGAGACAGGAAAGGAGGTGGCAGGATGCTGGGCTCTTAAAGATTCTCTGGAAAGAGCTTCATCCTTCAGGGCTGAGATTCCTGTCTTTCTTTAGTGGAGTGAACTTTTGGATGTGCTCCATTTAGACTGTCTGTAACCCTAAGGCTCTTGCAGGAGTATAGGATTTAGACTAAGAAGACCTGGCTTAAGATACTAATTTTTTATTACTGGACCCCTTTTATGATAATTGTAATTTGGGGCTAATTTGTTTTTCTGATTTTCAATTTAGGTAACTATAAAATTAAGTTGGTAGTAATACCTGTGTCATAGAATTGTTGGGAGTGTTAAGTGATGGAATATGTATGAAATTGAGTGTAGCCACAGCAATTTATGGGCCACCTACTACATGTTAGGGTCTATAAATACAAAGAATTAAATTAAATAAGAATTACTTCTTGCCCTTAACAAGCTTACAATCTACTGAAGAAAATAGTTTGTAAAGTAAAGGTTATTACCACTACTACCCAGGATTCATATATTTGAAGTAAGGGTTTTCTTAGCATATGATTACCCTTAGTCCATTTGAGCTGCTATAACAAAATACCACAGACTGGGTAATTTATAAACAATAGAAATTTATTTCTCAATGGTCTGAAGGCTGGAAAGTCCAAGATCAAGGTGCCGGTAGGTTCAGTGTCTGGTGAGGGATCTCTCTCAGCTTCTAAGATGATGACTGTCGCTGCGTCCTCTGGGGGCTTGAAGGCTGTGTCCTCACATGGCAGAAAGGATGGAAGGACAAAAGGAGACAAAGCCTGTGTGGATCCTTTTTTATAAGGATCTTAATCCTATTCATGAGGGAAGAGTCTTCATGATTTTGGAGGGGATACCAATGTTCAAACCGTAGTAGTGATACATCACCTACCACTGCTGCCATGCCAGGGCAAACAAGAATATTACAGATTATAAATCTTCTGTGGGCTAGGACCTTGTCTGCAAGGCTGCGTGGATATTTTTCATGTCACTTTTACCTTTGAGCTGCGGAGTGGTGACATCATGTTTCTTATTCCCAAAGACTCATATCTGGAGTGTGTGCAGAGAAGACTCAGGCCTTCCCCTTCATGGGCCACAGAGACTCTTCAGAAACACATGGCACCAAGGGAAACATGTTTCTGAGGGACATCTTGGGGTCAGCTCCTCCCCTTCCTGCCAGCTGGAGACAAGCACTCAGTCTTGATAAAGGAAGTGTAAAGGTTTACCTGTTTAGCAAAACAGTCTAGCCTGAGGGTTTCAAATCTTTTTTGAAAAACAAAACCCTATGCTGCTTGGTCTCTGGCTTTGTCCTCCTTCTGTCAGTTTTCCCGGATCTTTTTTTTTTTTAAGAACTCAGAAAATAGGGCTGGCCAGTTAGCTTAGTTGGTAGAACACAGTGTTGTATAAGTACCGTGCGCTAACCGATTGCGCCACGGGAGCTCCAGAACACAGTGTTATAACTCCAAGGTCAAGGGTTCAGATCCCCTTCCAGCCAGCTGCCAAAAAAAGAAAAAAAAGGAACTCAGAAAATGAAAGACTCGAAGGAAAGGGGAAAGTTCCCAGTGTGTCTGGGGCAAATTAATAATCATTATTGTAATAAATAAATAAATCCTTTCCTTCAATGGAAACTGACTTGAACCTGGAATGTGTGAAACGGATAACCATGGAGTGCTCTTGGTTGGGCTAGTTTTGAGGGACAGGGTGTCCAGCCCAGTCAACCAACCCTCTCCATGGAGGCCCTTAAGGCATCTTGGTGGAATCCATAGCACTCCACAGAACACAGCTGAGGCCCACAAATTAGATTAACTCTAGCTAGATAGAGTAGGTCATGTTCCTGTGCATACCATACCCAGCATGAATTAAGCACTGTTGAGGTTTCCCAGCCCTAAGGAATCTCCCTGGCCAGCCACCTATTAGATGCCTGAAATTCCATCGCTGGGGAGCTTTAGATGTTTTTGGTCTTTCCAGAATGCCCCCTAAAATGTAAACATTTCTGGGAAGTGGACAATAAGCCCATGATCAATTTACACTCACAAGCACTCATTCAGTCATTTATTCCACTAATATTTATTGCGCATCTAAAGTGCCAGGCATTGTCCTACATATTGGAAATACAGTTCTGAACAAAACAGACAACCCCTCCTGCCCTCTTGGAGCCTGTATTGCAGTGGAGGAAGATAACTGATAGCTGGGCCCTAGGGGTTAGGGGGACAATGCTGGCAGAACATATGGCAGTCTTGCCGTGTCTACCTCCATACTGCTGGCCACACTCAACCCGAGCTAAATAATGTTCCGAGTCAAACCAGCTTGGCGGGACATTTCAGCCAAACATTGTAGTCAGTTGGTTTGTACACTGTCCTCTTGAAGTCCTTGGAGTCTGGTGGCAATGACTCAGGGGCCACCTTGGGGCAGAGAAGAGAAGAAGTGAGAGCAGGCAAGGAGAGGCCACCGGCCATTTCCCTTGGATCTAACTCAGGGCTTTTCGAACTTCACTGCACATTAGAACACTTTGGGAACTCTTAAAAATCCAGATGCCCAGCTGCACCCAGACCTATTAAATTAGGTTCTCTGGTGATGGTTCTCAGACTTCGGTGGTATAAAAAACTCCTTGGGTGACTATAGCATACAGCCAACTTCAAGAACCACTGAACTAACTTGTATAATAGACCTGTGTAAGATTTTTCTGTTGCTGATAGTTTTTCTGGGCTGTAAATACATTTAGACAGTGTTCTCTACCTTTGGCTGGTATCAGATCCACCTGGGTAACTTGGTAAAAGCATATAGGCTGAGCCTTTCTCTATTACGTCAGTAGGCTGGGGTTATTTGTGTTCTTTATCAGCTCTCCAGGAGATTCTGATACACACCAAAGTTGGAGAACCGGTAGGGTAAGAGAATGTCCAATGGCAGGGAGCAGAAGGATCAATGGTTGGACGCAGCTCACGAATCTGTGACTCCTTGGGCCCAGAGCCGGAAAGGAAAAAAGTATGTCTGTAGGCTTTACTATTGTGAAGCTCTACCACTTATATCACGGCATTGGGACCCTGTTAGGTATTATTGCCCTCATTTTACCAATGAGGAAACTGAGGCACAAAGATAGGAATTGTTGTGCCCAAGGCCACATGGGATTCAAACCCCTGACATGCTTGACTTTAGATCCTGGGTTGACAAAGTCATGGTTTTTCTCCTGTGACTCAGGATCTGTTACAAGGAGCACCAGAGAGATCTGTTTTTCTCTTCACTCAGAAGACCCTCGTGTTGTAGAAGTGGCTCCAAAAGTCCAGGCTCAGCAACTCAGTCCTGTACCCACAAGAAAACACTCTGGGTTCATGCTCTCCCATTAACTATCTTGTTCTCCTGGGTGGAGGCTCTCAGCTCCCTCCTTTCTCCTGGAACCCTGAAATTAGCCCAACTCTAAATCTAATGAGCCAAATTTTTAGTGTCACGATGCAGTTTAGTAGAACTATATACCCCTTCTATTCTCCATCTATTTTCCTCTTTCCTGTACCTTTGCAACTGCACAAATCCTATGTTGACCATACGGATCATGTATCATTTGTGTTTAGTTCGAAATTCTACATGATCGTAGTACTTTAGGCAACTGTCTATAAAAATCTACACTAAGAAATGGGACATAAGAGTGGAAGAATTCTCATTAAGGAATATATTTTCTTCTGGGTTTAACGTGCGTGAAATAAAAGTCCGTTTATTCAACTTCAAACACATATTTTCAGCAGCACAGTACAACTCTATTTTGTGCCTGTATATAGAGGTATCAAAGGAAGGCCTTCATGTCTAGTTCTTGACAAACATGAAATTGCTTTCAAGAAAATGCATGCAAAAGCAATTACAATTATGAATGGCTTTGGCAGCTACCATCCTGCATTATTAATTTCATAATACAGCCAACCTCCTCTTTATTCATATTTGATAGCAAGTCTGTGGAGTCAAGAAGGAAGCCCAGTGCAGTGTTTGAGAAGTTGTTTATAATACTAATGGTGCTTTTCCTGCATTTATGGTTGAGTTCTTTTTTTTCTCTCAACCACCTTGTGTGCCTTTGAGAAAACAACTGTTCTTTTGGAAATCATCAATAGACATGATAAGTAACCAGCAAGGTGTTATCTAAAGAGAACAAAATAAGCTTTGAGCATCATTTGGAGCCTGTCGCATTTCCTCTGAAGTGGCAAGATGCTGGGAGTACAGAGAGTTAGTGGGACCATGTCCATCCAGTAGTTGCCTTTGAGGAGGAGGACACATGTAGGCTGCAATACCCAGCATTTGTGCCAAGCTTTGCAGGCCACAGGCATTTCCAAACCTGTGGTCTCATTTGAACTTGTAATAATCCTTAACAAAGTCAGGACAGCTGTGATTAGATCTCTTTACCAATGGGGAAAGAGACTCTCGGAGAAGTTGAATAACATTTAGCTTCTAGCCTCTTTCATACAGTAACAACTTTCTTCCCCTCCTTACTCCCACAAACACCTCCTTTTCCTGCTCTGTCCCTCAGGCTTCTACCTTGTGTCACATTATCGAAGACCCTTGCTGCTGACTGGTACCTGCCAAGGCGTACCTCTGCAGTTCCCATACTGTGCTGAGGTGCCCAGGGTGTTGCTGTGAGCTCACAGGAGCTCAGAGAGCTATTTTAGAAATCTGAGTGAAGCAAAGCCACGCATCTATCTGAGCCCATGAGAAAGGGGTATACAGACCACTCTGCATTCCTTCGGATGATGCCATATCTTTGCAAAGGTAGGTTTTCAGTGTTTGCAGTGATGAAAAGCAAGTACAAGTGAAAATCAGTGTGGAACAGGAATTGAAGGTGGTGGTGTCCAATCTGACTGCAAGGTTTGAGAATTTGTGCAGTGCCCAGTAGGAATACATATCTCATTAGGAAGTAATTGTGGTTCTTTTAGAATGATATAAAAAGATTATTTTTTCTTTTAATTTATGTGTATTTTTTGTTGTTGTTAAGACATACTTATTAAGTTGTTTGTAACTAATTAATGGAACTGTTAAGTATTTCTTTTGGCCTGGGGTATTGTGGAAAAAACTACTGAGATGGCTGAGGGCACCGTGAATCTAGAGCATGTGGAAGCCTCTGGGCTAACCAAAAAGCCTAAAGGTATTGCTTCTCATTTTCTCAGAGGACTCTGAGAGTTTGGGAAGCCATTAAACCCCAAGTGATCCCCTTACCAGGGGGCTTTCACTGCTCTGACAAGACAGCAGGAGAAACATTTCTAGGTGGGGGTCTTCCTAGTCCTCCTGAGCCATGCTTTGATCGTCCATGAAGGGATCAGTCTCTGAATGGGCACAGGTTGACATGAAACAATGAGATAATGAATTGCCTGAGAGTGGGTAGTAAGTAAATTGGATGTCCATCATCAGGTGTCTAGGGAACAAAATGACAATTCCACATCATTTGTCTGTCTCCAGACGAACACAGAGTATCAATCTCTGTCCTTTTACTCACAGATCTTTATTCAGTGTCCCTTCCACACGCCTTTTCTCCAAGAAAAAATACAGACATCCCGGAATAGTGGAACCTGGAATCTGTGTCCAATGTCTGCTGAGCTCCTTGATAACACATGGCTCGGCTCCCTCCCACTCCCTGGTTCTGCCCTACTCCAGCGATGCCTTTGCCTTGCTCCTGCGGGTTGCCACTGTGAGATCCAGAGATGATGGGGACAGTGGATACTACCTGGTGTTAACTCAGGTTCCCAGTGTGTTCTGTGTCCCTTTGGCTCCTGCCTAATTCCTGACTCCTACTCTCTTGCACTTCTTACCCTGCTCATGTACTTGCCCACCTGGTGTTTTCCGTCTGCTGGCCTGACTCTCCCAACTCTCCCAGAGGCCTTTGCTCACACACTCCTTCCCAGCTATCTGGACTCAGTTGAGACTTGGGGTGCAGCAGCCATCCTGGCGACCCCCTGGGGCTGCTCTTGCAGGTCTGGCCCATCACTCCACCACAGGTGCAGGGACTTAGACTACTTATGCACCTGTGTGCCTGACTAGACCATAATCCCCTTGAGGACAGGTACTGTGTCTCCAAATACCCAGATGTTAGTTATCATTTTGTCCCTTGGTATGGCTCTAAGGGAATCAAGTGGGACATAGAACCAAGATAAAATAAATTTGGGCTGGGCACTTGTAATAGACATGTGTGGTTTTGTGGCTGCCAGCATCCCAAACTCTCATTTTGTGGGAATACTTATCAGTGACAGGAACAGTTCTGTCTCCCTCTTCAGAGGGCTAAGGGAGCTAGATATCCCCTTTCCTCAGTCCCTGTCCTCTTGGGCACATGTGACCTAAGCTTGGTCAACAAGATGCTCCCACCTTGAACTCTGAATCTTAAGGGAGTCTCATGAAGATGATGGTCACATGAGAAATAATTAATGCAGGAGCAGCAGACAAGCTGAGAGATCAGTCAAGGTGATAGCTGGTCCTTAGTGGCAGCTGTGCCAGAAAAAGTGATCTAACCCAGCCATTCCAGTGGCCTGACCTGGGCTGTGTTTTTGCCACCTGGCCTCCTGGCTTCCTGACTACTTTTTGAGCTTGGTTGTCCATTCTTTTGATAGATTCAGAGAATGGCTCGATATCCTATCAATAAATTTCTTCTTTTGCTTCAGTGAGTAAGAATACATTTCTGTTTTTTTGTCTTTGGGTTTTTTGTTTGTTTGTTTGTTTTGTTTTGCAGCTGAAAACCTCATTGATGTAGGCCACAAATAGGGGGGTGCTTCAAAAAATTCATGGAAAAATTAATATTATCTTTTAATTCTATTTTTCCATGAACTTTTTGAAGTACCCTCATAATAATAAACAATGGTTTCTTTTCGTCAAGGATTTCCCATGTACCAGGGAAGAGCATTTCATGAAGATGATATTTATTCCTCACAACAGTCCTGGGTGGGAGATACTATTGTTCTCACTTTGTGAATTAGACTCAGGGAAGCTTTTATAAATAATGCTGCTTTAAACATTCCCACATATGTCTTCCTGGCATTGATGTGAACACATTTCTGTTGGTTATATATCTTGGAATGGAATTGCTGTCTGTAGAGGATTGATAATATTCGTCTTTCTCACCTAATCTTCTAAAGTGCTTTCACAAATTTATATTTCCAGCAGCACTGGCATGAGATTCTGGTTTCAGTATGCAAATGAATCTTAGCCAACATTTTGGCCAACATTTATTATAGTCTTTTTAATATTAGCACTCGGGGCAATTTAGTGGTATCTCTTTATAGCTTAATTTTCCTTTCTATCATGCCCAATGAGGTTGAGTACCTTTAAACTTTTTGAAATTAAAAAAAAAAATTGAGGACATAGTACAGAGAATTCCCATCTCTCCCCCAACAGTTTCCCCTATTACTAACATTTTGCATTAGTGTGGTATATTTGTTACAATGAATGGAACAATATTGATACATTACTATTAACTAAAGTCTACAATTTACATTAAGGTTCACTGTCTTATAAAATTCTATGGGCTTTGACAAATGCATAATGTTTTGTATTCAGCATTATGTTACCACACAGAATAGTTTTAGTGCCCTAACAATCTGTGCATCACCTATTCATCCCTCCCTACTTCTCTCAAATCCTTGGCAACCACTCATCTTTTTACTGTCTATATAGTTTTGACTTTTTGAGAATGTCATATAGGTGAACTCATAGAGCAAGTAGACTTTTCAGATTGACTTCTTTCACTTATCAACATGTATTTAAGATTCCTCCACTTTTTTGTGTGACTTGACAGCTCATTTATTTTTACCACTGAGTAATATTCCATTGTTTGGACTAATATTCCACAGTTTGTTTACCCGTTCACACATTGAAGAACATTGCTTCCACATTTTGGTAGCTATGAATAGAGCTGCTAGAAACATTCATGTGCAGGTTTTTGAGTGCACATAAGTTTTCTCAACTCATTTGGGTAAATGCAATTGCTGGATCATATGATGAAAGCATGTAAAGTTTTGTAAAAAACTGCCGGACTGTCTTCCAAAGTGGCTGTAGCATTTTTCATTCCCGTCAACAATGAATGAGAATTCCTTTTGCTTTAATTCTTGTCAGCATTTGGTATTGTCAGTTTTTGTATTTTAGCCATTCTGGTATGTGGGTAGTGTATCTCATTTTAATTTGCAATTTTCCAATGATATATACATTTGAGCATCTTTTCATATAATTATTTGCCATCTGTATATCTTCACTGATGAGTTGTTTGTTCAGATCTTTGCCTATTTTAAAATTGGGTTCTTCTCTTATTGTTGAATTTAAGAGTTCTTTGTATATTTTGGATACAAGTCTTTTATGAGATATAGCTTTTCAAAATATTTTCTCACAGTCTGTGGCTTCTATCTTGGCCACTGTAGTGTGAAAGCAGCCAAAGACAATATGCAAATGAATGGGTGCATCTTTGTTCCAATAACACTTTATTTACAAAAACATGCAGCAGGCCAGATTTGTCCCATGGGCCATAGTTTGCTGAACCCTGTTCTAGAATGGCATCGTCGAATATAACTTGCTGTGAGATGGGGGTATTCTGTATATGCACTGTCCAGTATACACGTGGGAGCCCTATGTGGCTATTGTGCACTTGAAATGTGGCCACTGTGATTGAGAAACTGAATTTTAAACTTTATTTAGTTTTAATTAATTTAAACTTAAATAGCTACATATGAATGGTGCCCACTGTATTAGGATAGTACAGTTTCAGAAGCTTAATGTTTAATCTTTTCTTTAGTTCTACAGTGCATTTGGAATTAATTTTTGTGTAGGGATTGGTTGCTATCCAATTTACCCAAAACTATTTGTTTAAAACACTGTCTTTTCCCCATAGTACATCAGTGCCACCTTTGTCATATATCAGGTATCTTGTGTGTTTCATTATCTTTGTGTATTTTCCTTGCACCAATATTGTATGTAATGTCTTAAATACTGGCGCTTGATAATGTAGAAGACTGGATGTCTGGTAGATTTAAACCTCCGTCTTTTTTTCTTCTTCAAGAATGTCTTAGCATTTTTTTAACTGTTTACATTTCCATGTAAATGTTATAATTAGCTTGTCGGTTTCCACACACATACACACACACACACACACACACACACACACACACACACACACACACTCCTACTTGAATTTTTATTGGAATTGCACTGAATATATTGATCATATTGGAGAAAACCAACATGTCTCAGTATTCAATCTTCTAATTCACATACCTGGTATAACTCCCCCATTTACTTAGGTCTTCTTTAATTTCTATCAGTAACATTTGATAGCTTTCAGTGCAGAGGGCTTCCATATTTTTCAGTAGATTTATTTCTAGGTATTAAAAATATTTCTGATGTTATTATAAGTGATATCTTTAAAAATATTTTCTAATTGTTTGTGGCTGATATATGCATTTGATTTTTGTACATTGACCTTGTGTCCATAACCTTGTTTAATTCACTTATTAGTAATAGTAGTTTATCTGTAGATTCTTTTGGATTGTCCATGCATGAAAACATATAATTTGTGAATAAAGATATTGCTATTTTTTTCATTCTATTTTTTTTCCTTCTCTTTATTTGTTTTTTCTTCTTTATTGCATTGGCAAGAACCTCCAGGAAGTTTTGAACAAAAGTGGTGATAGCAGAGCAGGCACTCTTAGCTCATGGTCAGTCTCAGAAAAGAAACTTTTACCTTGTTTGTTCCAGGGTACCCTTTATCAGCACATTCTATTGATTTTCTAGCATTAAATTAACCTTGTATTCCTGGAGTACCTAACTTGGTTATGTTTTACTCTTCCTTATTCTTAATATTATCATTGGATTAGTTTTTCTAATATTTTGATTATGAGTTTGGCATTTATGTTAATGAGCAATATTGGCCTGTAATTTTCCTTTCTTATATCTTATATCTTTTCTATATCGTTGCCAGTTTGGAGTCAAAGTAATGCTGGCCTCCTAAAACTGGTTGGGAAGAATTTTTTCTTTTCTTATTTTCTGGTGGTTTTTGTAATATTTGGAATTTTTTTTCTTAAATATTTGGTAGAATCCACTCATAATTTTAGGATTCTTCAGAATTTTTTCTTCATCTTGTGTCAGTTATTATAAGTTACGTTTTTTCTGGAACTGTGTTCATCTCATCTAAGTTTTCAAATTTATTGTTATAAAGTTATTAATAATATCTCTTGTATGATTTTTCAAGTGTCCAATAGATCCATAGTGGTGATCTTTTTCATATTCCCCAAATCAACTATTTATGCTTTCTTTCTCTCTCTTTTTTAAATTGGTCTCTCCAGGGTTTCTTAAAAAATCAAATTTGGCTTTGTTGACTTTCTGTATTGTGCGTTTTTTTTCTAATTCATTAAGTTCTACCCTTATCTTTATTATTTTCTTTGAATTTAATTTTCTACTTATGTATTGAAGTACAGTTTAACAACATATAGACAGAAAAATGCACAAATCATTAGTGTACAGTTACACATTTTAACAAAATGAACATTATATTAAGAAATATAATTAAACAGCACCTCAGAAGGCCACCCTGTCCACTTCAGTCACTAACCCCCCTCTGTTTCAGAGATAACATCTATCTTGTCTTCTAACACCATAAAGTAGTTTTATGAGTTTTTGAAACTGATACAAACAGAATCATGCAATATGTACTAAATTTGTGTCTTGCTTGTTTCTCTAAACATTATGAAATTTATCTATTTTGTTGCACATAGCAAATATTTATTTTAATTCTGCATAGTATTTCATTGTATGAATATATTACAATTAGCTTACCTCTTCTATTGTTGATGGACATTTGGGTTGATTCCATTTTGGTGACATTATGAGTAATGCTGTTATGAACATTGTTGTACATACTTTTTGGATGTACAAATGTATATATACTACTGTTGGGTATATACCTAGAAATGGAATTGCTGGGTCCAAGGGTATCTGTTCATGTTTAGTAGATACTGCCAAATGGTTTTCTGAAGTGGGTTTGATAGAGTTCAATTTCTTCACGTCCTTGCCAAGACTTGATATTGTCAGTCTTTTTAATTTTAACTATTCTGGTGGGAGAATAGTGGTACCTCATTATAGTTTTATTTTGTTTTTTCTTAATGACCAATTATACTGAATATCTTTTCATATGTTTATTGGCCATTTGGATATCTTGTGAAGTTCAAATCTATTGTTCATTTTTTTTCTCTTGGGTTGTCTGTCTTTTTTTTATGATTTGTATAGGTGCTGTAGTGGATTGAATTATATTCCCCTGAAACTTACTGAAGCTTGAATTCTGTCCCCCAAATTTTATGTATTAGAAACTTCACCCCCACTGTGACTGTTAAGAGGATGGGAAATCTTATTATGGTAATTGAAAGGTGGAGCCTCAAAGAGGTGATTGGATTGTAGGACTGTGCAGTAGTGAATGGGTGAAAATGGTGGTTGGGGGCATAGTTCTGAGGGCTTTAAAAGAAGAAGAGAGTCTTTCTCTCTCTCTTGTTCTCTGCTTTCACCACCTTGTAATGTGAGACCCCTGGGTCACTGTTGCCACTACCAGATGGACTTTGGACTTCCCAGCCTCTGAAACTATAAGCAAATAAATTTTATTTTCTTTATAAATTATCCAGTTTCAAGTATTTTGTTATAAGCAACAGAAATGGTCTAAGACAGGTTCTTTGCATACTTTGGGTAAGAGTTCTCTGATTTTTATATGTGTTAAAAATATCTTCTACTATTGTCTTTTTACTTCCCTTTTTGGTGCTTTTTGAGCAGAAGTTCTTAATTTTAATATAGTCTGTCAACGTTTTCCTTTGTTGTTAATGCTTTTGTTGTCATATTTAATCAGTCTTTACCTATCCCAACATCAAGAATATATTATCCTTGTTATTTTCTAGAAGGTTTTTTTACTTTACTTTTCCCATTTAGATCCACTATTTTCCTGGAGTTGATTTAGCATAGGGTTTCTCAACCTTGGCGCTATGGACATCTTGTATTGGATAATTCTTTGTTGAGGGGAGCTGTTCTGTGCATTGGTGGATATTTAGAAATATTCTACCTACTAGATGCCAGTATCACATCCCCTCTGCCAGTCATGACAATCAAAAGTTTCCCCAGAATTGCCAAATGTTCCCTGTAGTGGGAGAGTGGAGGGCAAAATCACTCTTAGTTGAGAATTACTGATTTAACATATAGTGAGAAATAGGGGTCAAGTTTCATTTATTTTCTCATATGCTATTCGATTGATCTTATTACTTCCTTTACAATCTTCATACCTTTTGTAGGAGTAAGTGTGAAAAACACACTGTCTTTCCTCTAATTTTATTCAGCAACAAGCAAAAAAGAAGATGAACTTCTGTGTGCAAATGTGTGGGGATTTCTCCCCACTAGCTCGAGGTTATACTTTTAAAATTTATCCAAGATGATGTTAATTTTCTGTGCTCCATAGTTTTCCATTGATTCACTATGTATTTTTCCATTCTACTGCAGATAGACATTTGTATTCTTTCTTGTTTTGATCTATTATAAACAGTATAGTACTGAATTCTTATACGAACTTCCTGGTGCATGGGTAGGGTTATGGATGAGTAACCAGTCTTCCTAGAACCATTTACCAAATGGGCGTTCCTTTCTTCCAGTCTGCAGAGCTGGCTATATCGGTCAAGCTATTGGCAAAACAGATGGCACACTCAAACATTGTAATTCAAGAGAGTTTAGTAAAGGCACAGTTTATAAAGGGCAAGGTTAAGGGAAACTAACAAGAGGTGGTGAAGCATCCTGGTGCTGGCAATAGCTGGGAACCCTTGCCACCTCTAACCCTGAGGGTCAAGGAAGGCAAGAGATACTGGACCCAGAAGGAAAAGTAGAAGAAGGTCAACAAATGGGAGGAAGACTTTCCGTAGAGGAAGATACCAATCACTGAGCCTGGACATAGGGAGTTGGCTAGAAGAATAAATACTTGACCACTCAACCTCACTCTTGTCCCTCCTGCAGATTTCCTCCTCATGCTAGACCCACCATAACCCAGCTGGAAACCAGAGGGCAGGCAGCCCACTGATGGGTCCATAAAGGTCAGCTCTGGGGCACAGGGCAGAGTTGAGAAGAGTGGAGTATTAGGATGGACGAACACCTGTTTTGTTATAAATTTATTTTCAGTAAATATATGGTTACATATGTGCTCTCTCTGCATACTGTGCCACTGATCTATGTGTCTGCAGCACTGCCACACTGCTTTAATTACCACAGCTTTAAATATGTTTTCATATGTCGATGGACAGACCTGCTCACCTTGATTTTCTTCTTCTGGAGTGTCTTGGCCACTGTCTGCCTTTTGTTCTTCCATATATATTTCAGCATCAGCTTGCTAATATCCATGAAAAACTCTGTTGGAGTTTGATCAGAGTTGTGCTGAGTCTCAAGATCAATTGGAAGAGTGTTGACATATTTACAATGTCAAGTTTGTAAACCAAGGATATGGTTGATGTCTCCATATACTGAGGTCTTATTTAATGAATTCCCCCAAAAAGTTTTATCATTTTCTCTATAAAAGGCTTTCATTTCTTTTGTTAATTTTTTTCTAGGTACCTTCTATTTCTGTTGCTATGGAAAATATCTTTCTTTAAAAAAATGTCACTTTCTGCCTGATGCTCATGTATAAAAATGCAATTATTTTTGTCTGTTTTAGACTGAACAACCTTACTACATTATGTTAGTAATTCTAATTTATCTGAGCGTTCTTTGGAATTTTCTATGTAGATAGATACATCATCTGTAAATAATGGTAGTGTTGTTTCTTTCTATAAAATCCATATATTTTTACTTTTTAAATATTCTGCATTATAGAGGACTTCCAGTAAAGTGTAGAATAGAAGTTGCTATTAGCAGACATACTCAACTTGCTCCTGGTTTTAAAGGGAATGCTTTCAATAATTTAACATTAGTTGTGATGTTTTCTGTAGGTTTTTATAAAGCTCTTTGCCAGATTAAGAAAGTTCCCTTCTATTCCCAGTTTGTTAAAGTGTTTATTTTTAACATGAAAGTATGTTGAATTTTAACAAATTCTTTTACTGCACTAATTGAAGTTACATAGGAATTTTCTTCCAATTCTATTTGGAAGTGTCTCATGTCTAATCGCTAAATTCGTACCCATTTTTAAGGTCCCCACAAACCTCCCTGACAACTCCCCGTTCCCCATCATAAGGAATACCTTCTCCTCTTTCTTCATTTGATAATTAGTCTCTTTGAGGATGGGGAATAACCATATGTTATTCATTAATGTATCCCCCGGTGCCCAGCACACTGGCACATATTAATGCTAACAAAATGTTGGCTGAATTATGTAGTGATTCTTTCTCATGGCACTTAATAGTTTTGATTTTATAGTTTCTTGTCTATGTGTTTTTGCTCCCCCCTGGACTGGAAGCTTTCATGGGTGGGGTCCACATCTGATTATTCTCATTGTCCCTCTAAGATCCAACTAAGGGTCTGTTCACTGACTGAATGAATCCTTGCTCTCCTTGGTAAACTTTACCGTGAAAACTGTCCAGTCAGACTTCCGGAAGTGGCTGGTCCCTCTTCAAGGTCCCCTTAGCAGAGAGAGGGTTGTTTCCTAAGCAGGCAAGCCAGGCCTGATGGCTAAGGGCAAAAGAATTTGCTCCTTTGCTTCAGATTTTGCAATAGTCTGGGCTTGACTGATCAGGGGTGAAGGATGGAGAAAGAAGCCATCAAGAGCATTCCTTCCCTCTAATAGAAACTAAACCAAGGACAGGAAATATGCCAGGGAGTCAGCCACTGATGGGTATTTACTAAGCCCTTGCTTTGTGCCCAGCCCTGTACTAGGTGTTGTGGAAGTGAGAGGGACATGTCAGTCTCATTCCTGAACACGTGGAATTTACTTTTCACCTTGGAAACAGAAAATTCATATTTGACAAGTTAAACAGCACCATGAGGCCATCTGTGCACTTGTTCATCCATTTATTCATTACTTAGTATTTCAAAGCCCCTACTGTGTATGGCAGGTATTGTGCTAAGTAAGCACTAGGGGATTGGGGGAGTATTTCAAAGCCCCTACTGTGTATGGCAGGTATTGTGCTAAGTAAGCACTAGGGGATTGGGGGATGAAGAGAGGACACCCCATACCTGGGCAGCTCATGGCTAGATGAGGGAGTTGGTTATATAAACATCTGCAGTACCTTGTGGTGAGTGTGGTGGTCGAGGTATGTTTTCACATGCTGGGGCAACAAGGATACAGTGACTCTTAGGGGCAGTAATGAATGGATTAACAGAGGACATAAGTTTGATGCAGAAGTTCATTACCAGGGTAAGAGAGAAGGATGTTTGCAAAGTCATGGAGACTTGAAGAGCACAGCAAATTTGGGGATTGATGACTGGCATGACTGGAATTTAGGGGCAGAACAGAGGATGAGAGAGGAGGAAGGAGGAGGCCAGAAAGGTAGGCAGGGACCAGGCCCTTAATTCACAGCCGGAAAGTGTGAAAGCCTTATCCTCAGGGCATCAAAAGTCATTTAAACATTTACGCATGAGGGTAATGGATCTGATTCATGTTTTAGAAAGTTCCAAACAGTCAGAGGGGAGAGAATGGATAGGAGGAGAAGAAACTAAGGTGAGGAAAACAAATAAGGAAGAGCATTTGAGCTGAGCCTTGAAGAATGGCAGGACTGACTGGGTAAGGAGGAAAGAGGGTGGTGTTCCAGGGAAGGAGAGCGGCAAAATCTCTGGTATAGGAATTGGGGAGAGGGGACCACACGGGAGAGGGGCTGCCAGGGAGCAGTGAGAGATCAGTCTGACTGGAACCTAAGGAAGGTCATAAAGCTAGAAAGTGGGTGATGCTCATTAGTGGGGCATCTAGGGCTAAGAAGCCTGTAGAACTAAGTGATAAGGCGTTTACCAAAGACTCCAAAATATTAGGGATTGGAGATGTAGCAGAAGGTAGTGGGAAGAGATAAGGTGGAGATGAGAAAACCTAGATTCTGCACTTAGCTCTGTCACCAACTTGCTACATGAGTTTGAATACAAAATTTTTCGTCTGTAGGTCCCAGTTTTCTCGCTTGTATAATGAAGAGGCTGGACTAAATCTCTTCCAGCACTGGTAACTTAGGATGCCAGCCTCTATCCTTCTGTTCACTAGTATGTTTGCAATTTGCCCAGACTGCCCCAACCATGCTCACTGCCTAACTGCATCATGCCAAGCACAATATCATTTAAAGGAAGCAGAATTTGTGGATGAAACAGAACAAGATAAAAATAAGCATAATGTATATCCTCAAAGAAATAAGGAAGGCTGTTAGAACATGAAGCAGTGATAAAGAAGATACCAGACAAGGAAAACCTAAGAATTGAAATAACAGACTCAATACCTAGGTTGAATAACAAAAAGGAAAAAGCTGAAGAATAATACATCAGTTAGCTTTTGCTGTGTGACAAACCCCTGCCAAACTGAGTGCCTTAAAAACGTCACCACTTGTTACTGCTCACTGTTTACACGTCAGGTGGGCAGTGCTGTTGGTCTGGGTCACTCAGTTGATCTCAGCTGAGCTTGCTCATGCATACATGATCAGCTGGAAGGTCAGCTGGTGGCTAGCTGGTTTAGGTTCATGACACTCACATGTCTGACAGTTGTCTGGATGTCATCTAGGACAAAGGAGCTGACTGGGCCACATGTCTCCCCGAGAATTGCTCCCCCTAACTCCAGTCTATTTTTTTCTCTGGCTCTTGGGACCACCCTCTGGAACTCTCAAGAAATGGCCTCATTTGCAGCTAGGTAGCTTTCTCAACCTGACTGATGTCTATAGAAAGTTGGGGACCAGAGGCCCTTTTACAATTTGAACAATCTTAGAGATGTCAGTCCAGGTCTTAATCTAGGGTGGCAGCACTTTCATATGCTCGGCTCCATTAAAAACCGTATGGTTTTCCTATGAATCTGATTTGAGTTCAGTCTAACAAAAATAACACCCACAATTGTTTTTAAGATATGACTCTCTTTAGACTTATTCACAGATACCTGGGTTTGTCAGACAGCTATAGGACAATGTCCTTAAAATTCCTAGAAGTCTTTTTGTCTAGATAAAAAGGGTCTATATAGGAAGCAATAACTTAATTCTCTTGGAGATCTTAGCAAAGTTCTTCCAGCCACATATATACATCTGTAGTAAAAGTTGCATAAAGCTTCCACTGGCTTGAAAAACCTCCTTCCTGGACAATGATAGTTCCTCTGATCATTGCTAAGGAGGTGTCCAGAGAAGGCCTCTCCTATGGACAGGCAGTGTAAGTATTGCCTACACGGTGTGCTAAGAGAAGCACTGGGAAGATTTCATCTTAGACTTAAAAATCTTTTTTATTTCTCCCACACCTTAAGTTATTTCAACAGAGACTGATTGCTTTGTGTTAAGCATTAACCTGTCCTAGGGGACCTATCATGCATGGCCATGTCATAGATAACATGCGTTAATTACCTAGCCCAGTGCCTTGTCCTTAGTAAGTGCTCAGCAAATCCTTCTTTCCTCCTCCCAGTCCACTCCTACTTTCCCTAAGAGTCCTCTCTTACAATTTATATTACACCACAGGAGGGAACATAGTAAGGTTCTATCACCTTTGGGTAAGTGAGTTTGTTGGTTGGTTTCTTGAACAAATATCTACCGAGCACCTGATATGTGCCAGGCACTGCTCCAGGCAGTGGGACTATAGCCCTGAGTAAAGTCCCTGCCTTTATGGAACTTACAATCATGTGGCGGTGGGGGGCAAATATATGGAAAACGGGTAAACAGCCCATAAAATAATTACACGCTATGGTAACACTATGATGGAAACAAGGCGAGGGGGCTGCGAGGGGGTAGCTGTGGAGCGCTGGATGACTGGTGATAGCTGAGAATGGGGAGGAAAGAAGCGGGCGGAGAGGAATGAGAAAGGGAGGCTGCGGACAATCAGGCATCCTGTGCCTCCACCACAATTTTGCCCGATGACTGCAGAAAGGACACGTTAGTCCAAATAAACAAGTAAATCTAGAGAAATACGATCTGTCATAGCAAACCCAACACAATTAGTCATGATTCTCGTAAGGATTGGAGCAATGGACTTGGGTGTCAGGAGCCCTCAGTTCTAATGCCAGCTTAGCCCCCAACTCCCTGTGTGCCTTTGAGTGAGTCTCTCTCCCTCGCTAGGCCCCTGACTCCTACAGTCTAAACCGAGGGGAGGTTAGCACAGCTCCAGTGAGGCAGACGGCTTGCTGCTGTTAGAATTCCCCCTTCTCTGCCCAGCTGTTTCCCTGTCTCACTTCACTGGGTTCTAGCTCCAGGCCATCTTTTCTTTTAAGTGTTTAGTCATTGTCCAGATAGTTGGCAAATCACAGTGCCCCCTGTGCAGTGATGATCTGGCCTGGATGCTGTTCCAGAAGTCATTACTCACGATTGGAATGCTTGGGGAGTGCCTGCCATGTTCTGTTCTTTTAAAATATCCCCTCTCCAAGATTAAGAGCAGGTGAGAACAATAAACATCACAGCAAGAGCCACCATTTAGTTAGTGTCTACTGTATATCAGTGGGGTAGGATCATTACATTTAATCCTCACATTAGTTCATGAAGTGAGCACTGTTGCCACGATTCCATAGATTAGGAAACGGAGTCTCAGAGGGGTTAAGCTAGCCAGTGGTGGAGGTCTGATCCTAATCCATGAACATCTGACTCTGGAGGTCTTTACAGCATGCTGGTTTGCAGCTCTTTTCACCAGCTGCATGGAAGAGCAGCAGAAGGGCCACATAAATATCTGCCTCTGCATAAGACTATCCCTGTCTGAACCCTCCCGCTTTGCCAGGCTCCACCAGCAAAGGAGCGTTGCTAATCTGAAGTGACTCGCTCAAGCTCCCCCAGCAAGATGCTCCTAGGAGAGTATCACTCACCACAGCTCGGTCACAGCCTCGAAGCTGATGTCTCCTTTTCATTCTTCTAAAGTCATCGAGTAAAGTAGAGTCCCTGTTCTTCCCAGATCTGCCTGGAAGATGGTGACAGAATTCATTTTCCTGCTTGGGTCACCTCCCTTGACCAAAATAATGATAATAATAGTAATTATTATTATTAATTTATTAAAGAGTAGAGGCTGTTTCTCCATCCTGACTTGAACTTCCAGCTGGGCACAGATGGCACCATGGCAATGGGAGGTGGAAACCAGTGTTACAGGTATGGCTGTGCCAGGCCCTTTTAGAAAGAAACATCCCAAGGGCAGGGATGTATAGCCAGGCCTGTAAGCTTTGTCTTTGAGTCAATCAACACTATTTTGTTTTTCTGTGTCATGGGGACAGGACTCCGAGATAGGGCTCTTTCAGCTGACATGTGAATTGGACCTGGGGTTGTTTCAGTGACACGAAACCACATCAGAGGAAGTTGAGGGGAGGGCAGGGTTTTGGCTTGGCCCTTCTAACAGCAGAACAGTCTTCCAGTCCCCAACTCTTTCCACCTTTCCACTCTGTCATCCCAACGTCAGCTTTGTCCGAGGCTGATTCTTCTCTTGGTCAAAGGACAGCTGCCACAAGCAGCAGGGGCTGTACTCCGTGGAGAGAGGCTCTGCCTTCCAAGACTTTTTCTTAAGTGAGAAGAAGCCTCTTTCCCAGAAATCTTCCTTGAGCTTCATTGGCCAGAAGAGCAATGGGATCCCCACTATGGTTTCCATCAATCAGAGCCCTGCATCTGCCCCAAGTCACTCATAAGTGGTGTTGACAAGGTGAAGACCTGAACAGACTGGGGCATCTGTGAGGACAGAAGAAGATCCAGGAGGCAGCCAGCAGTGTTCCTAGCTCAATGCCAAGCTGGGTCAGTTGTAGAAACTCTCCATATGCCTGAACGTAGACATTTTTGCACCTGCAGATGAACTTATTAATTAACTGGTCACTCTGGGGTGGGCATGGCTTGGTTTGAGGTTAAGGTGTGAGGGTCAGTTCTCTGCAGCCCAGGCAGACAGAGAGGAAGTAAAGCCATGAGCTGGAGCTTGGGACATGATCTGGAGGGCAGGACAGGCACTCAGACACACAGCTGACCCTTGATCAATGTAGGGGTTAGGGACGCTAACCTCTGTGCAGTTGAAAATCCACATGTAAGGGCTGGCCCATGGCTCACTTCGGAGAGTGTGGTGCTGATAACGCCAAGGCCAAGGGTTCGGATCCCTATATTGGGATGGCCAGTTAGCTCACTTGAGAAAGCGTGGTGCTGACCATACCAAGTCAAGGGTTAAGATCCCCTTACCAGTCTTCTTTTAAAAAAAAAAAAACCAAAAAACAAACCACATGTAACCTTTTACTCTCCCAAACTTAACTACTTAACTTACTACTTAAGTACATCATGCACTTTCCCCCAGGTTGCGACTGTGGGCCCCAAGCCCCAGGATAGGGGCGGGGCGGGGGAGGCTGCTCCATTACTTAATTAGCAGTTAAGTACTTAACTACTAATTGCCTACTAATAGTCTACTGTTAGGCAGGTTATGTAACTGGTTGGGTATGTCATGAATGCAAAAAGTTGGAACTAAAAAATTTCTCATATATTTATTGAAAAAAATCCACATGCAAATGGACTTGTGCAGTTTAAATCCACGTTGTTAAGGCTTTGCTCTATTCTGCTCAAAACTTAGGCCTTAGTTTATCCGACTTAGAATCATGTGGCTGAGGGGTGGGATGGGAAGGGAGAGCCTTTGAAATGATAGATTTGAGGACTTCTGATCAGAGTTTTTGGGGCTGGGGTCCAGGAAGTTGCATGTTTAAAAAGCCCTCCAGGTGATTCCTGTGCCTGCTGGAGCCAAGTTTATGGCTGTGCTGTAGAGGCTGGCTCTAGAAATGTAACCATGAGGGTGAGTTTGGGGGGCAGAAGTCTTCATCATAATTCAGCATGTAGTGGGCATTTGGGGTTCAAGGTGAGGAAATTGCACGCAATATGGTAAGAAAGAATCTAAGCTATGCTGAATTCTCCCGGGTCAGGCCAACCAGTGGGTGATGACAATTATTCATTGCTTTTTTCAGCCAACATTTATTCAGCCTCTTACATGATAAGCCCTAAAGATACAGATAAAAATGACCCATCCTCAGAGTCACAGTGTGGTGTGTTGGAGAGATGCGGACCTGTAGACAGGAAATCACAGCATCACATGATAAGGTCATAGTGAAACACAGGGCCTCTGGAAGCTCTTGGGAGAGGCCTAATCCAGTCTAGGGGGGATGGATTAATTTCCTATGGCTGCTGTAACTAATGACCACAAACCCGGTGGCATAGAATAACAGATTTATTCTCTTACAATTTTGGAGGCCAGAATCTGAAATCAGTTTCACCAGGTCAAAATCAAGGTGTCAGAGCTCCCTTTAGAGGCTTTAGGGGAGACTCCATTCCTGGCCTCTTCCAGCTTCTGGAGGCTGCTGGCAATCCTTGGCTCGTGACTGCATCACCCCAGTCTCTGCCTTCATGGTCATATTGCCTCCTCTTCCTCCGTCAGTGTCCAGTCTCCCTCAGCCTCCCACTTATGCAGGTACATGTTATTGCATTTAGGGCCCACCTGGATAATCCACGACACTCCCCCCATCACAAGATCCTTAACTTAGTAACATCTGTAAAGTTCTTTTTGCCCTTTAAGGTAACATTTACAAGTTCAGAGCTCATGTCCTAGATATTTTGGGTGCGTGAGGGGGATATTATTTGGCCTACCACCAGGGTCAGGGGAAAAGAGATACTTGACATGAGTTAATAAGGAGAAGAAGGAGCTAGCCCAATGAGCAGAGGGGAAAGAACATTAGAAAAGAAATAGGGGGTGTACACAAGCACCCAGAACCTGAGAACTGCAGATAGTTTCTATGGACCGAGGCTCACAGCAGAGGGAAGGTGCTGAGGAAGGAGAAGAGGCTGGAGAGTTGCATTCTGGCTGTGTTGCGGAGAATGGATTCCAGGGGGACCATGGCTACAGGCATAGGGACCATTTAGGAGGATATTGCAGTGGTGAATAGATGAAAATGATTAGGCTTGAACAAAGCAGTGACTCAAAAGTAGTGGAGGGATCTGATGGGATGGGGAGAGTGAGAGCAAGGGGAGAGCCAAAACAAGACCCCCAGAGCTCTGGCATTCATGGATGGAAGGCATCCTGAAGGAGAGCATCTGAGGGCAGAGGGGACAGGGAAGACTTGCGTTGTGGACATGTTGATTTGAGGTGGTCACTGTGGGTGATACAGGTGTCTATGAAGCAGAAGACTGTAAAGGCCTTGAAGCAAGGAGAAGAATCTGGGCTGAAGATGTAGATTTGGGAAGCCTGAGCATGTAGGTGGTAGGTGAAGCCATGGCTGTGAATGTGGTCACCCTGGGAGACAGGCAGTATAAGAGGGTAGATGGACAGAGCAAGTGGCCTTCAGATAAGAGACGGGAAAGATACAGCTGTAGAGATGGGAGAAGTCTCAGGACTTAGAGCTCAATATGCTCTGTTTGGCTGGGATCTTTGCATTTTAAAGGGAGTGACTGGGCAAAAGGATAATGCTAACACCAAAGAAATAGCTTTCTAATGGTGAAGTTTGGGAAACCTGTGAGAGGGAGATTTGGGGTGAGGAGCCTCTCAAATCTTGCACATAAGCAGTTACCCTCTGTCTCTTTGCTGGCCCAGCCTCGGCTGTTGGCTTGTTGACAGCTTCTGTGATACCCAAACATCTGATTGGGACCAAGGGAAGCCCCAGATAGTACTAGGGAACCAGCTGCATTTATTGTTGACTCTTAAAATACATTATGTACCAACCTCATGCCTGAAGCAGAAACTAGGGATGCAAAATGGTCAATGAGAGAGCCGTCCATGCTTCTCAAATGTCTTGATCCTGTCGGCTGGGTGAAGTCAACCTCTCCCCAGAGCCATTTCCTACTTCTGCCCTTTCTTCTCCTTTCCAGAGAAATTTTGAGAAATTCTGAGACTCAGATTGTTAGAGCCCATACCTAGCTGAGGAATCCGAGACCCATAGGTGGAAGTTCTTCCTCTTGGACGAACTGGGACAGATCATCTACCAGCCTTGAGTCCCCCTTCAGAGCCCATCGCTGCCCTCTCCAGGGTCCAGTCTCTGGTGCTAAGATGATGATCACAACCGTCAACAATAATATACATTTTAGAAGTCCTTTCATTATTTGTTCAATCTCCAAACCCATCAGATATGTATGAAAAACACTGCTTACAGCTGAAGAATCAGGGTCAGGATCAGGAATGTGCCTAAGGCCCAGGACCAGAACCCAGGGCCCTGACTCCAGATTCCATGCCCCCCTACCTCCCAGCCTCGTGCAGCTCCATCATGGGATTGTTGGGCACAGGGTTGCAGGGCCCATCCCTGATGACACCTGGACAGCTTTCTGGAGACTCTGGGACAATGCCACAGACCATGGAGCACTGCTGGGAACTTGGCAGGAAGGTCTTTTGGAGGGCATAAAGCTCCCCAGAAAGGCAGGGAGGGTCACGAACATAGATGACTTCCCCGTTTTGCCCTGGACTGACTCTGGGCCATCTGATGAAGCAGAACGCTTTGATGCAGCTGAGGACACATTTCTTGACCTTAAGAAATAGGCTCTTAAGCTTTCAGCTTAAAAAAAGAAAATCAAGTAATGCATACAACAGACATCACCCCATCACTGTCTGCCCTATCACCCATCCCTAAGTCTCAAACTATCCATCTCTGAGACTTCCCTGGGGCCTGACCATCCATCCTTTGCCTAAATCCTGAGCCTCAGCCTGGCACATACATATCCCCACTGGCACACTGAAACTCACTCATCTTGTGTTCTCTCCCATTCTTCACCACGCTGGATCTGTCCCTAACCGATTCTTGAGCCTTATCGCAGCCTTGATACTAACTGCATTCCTTACTGAATACTGAACCTCACCCCATATCAGCCCACATCTCATCCTTCACCCCATTCCCAAATATACGGCCATCCCGAACGCCAGTAATTCGTCCCTTATCCAAACCTGAATACCAAACATCACCCACCTTTATCCCCACCACATCCTTCAGTTCATTCTTGAGCTTCCCTGGGGCTAGAGGTGAAGGGGCCTATCGTACACATCACCGGAGACATTCATAAACACTCAGTGGTTAATGATTTCTTTTTGGGGCTAATAAAATAAGTGCGGCTGTCACTTTGTGCACAGAGTCAAACTGGCTGCATCAAAACAACACTGCCTGCGACTGGATCCGAAGGAGGGAGTTCAATCTTGCAGCAGTAAGTTGAGCAGCCGTGGGAGCGCTACACATGGGGCCTGAGAGAAGTGCGGTGATTACTCTATGTAATGACATGGTGTTGGAGTCACCTCTGACACGGGAAGTGCAGGCACAAACAATCTGTCTTCTCAAACAAACGAGAAAGGTTTGTTTTTCAGAACTGGTAGTGTTCATTAGAACTCAGTGTTTTCTACCATTCAAATTGCTCATTGGATTGTCCTCTCCATGCCTTTCTGAGTGATTGACTTTCCAAAGTACTTTGCTCCTTGAAAGGTCTGGAAATGTCAGGTGTGCTATAATTATCCCTCCCAGCACCACTGGGTGGGCCCAGTGACTCTACCTCAACTTGCCTGCAATAACTCAAGCTGCCTTTCTTTGGGAAAATATCAGCTTGATTAGAGATGGCTCCTACAAAGGATTGGAAAAAATAAAAGCAAAAACTAGTCACTGTATTTTTTTAAATGAGTTTTTTTTTCTTCAGCTGCTTCAAGTTAGATTTTTAATTTGCAGAAATTCCCAAGGACTTTCAGCCAGTGTTGTAGTTAGAACAGAACTTGATTGGCCCATGAAACCCCCTCCTGTTTTTAAAGTGCTGTACACTTTTCAAAATCATGATCCTGTCTGTCTCTCACAATGTCCCTGTGTGGAAGGCGTTATCAGTATCTGCTTCTCTCAGATGAAGCAGTGAGGGCTTGGGGGTTAAGTGACTTGTCCGGATGGTGGAGCTTTTCTGACTTGCCATCTCCTGAGCCCTGCCTAGCACTGTCTCCTGGTGTTGACTGCCCTGGAGAGCCAGCTAAGGACGGGGAAGGCCTGGATGATGTGTCAGGTGTGACTGTCTGGAAGAGGCAGAAGCGATACCAGCAGGCTGCTGTCTATGAAAGGTAGACATGACTGCAAACTTAGACACTCAGTTACCTTCGCTGTTACCAGACATCTAGAGGCTTCGTGGGATGTCGGATGGATACCCAGATTTTTGACTCTCTTGTTTTTCCTCTGCATCACTGTTAATATTAGGTCTTTTTGAGCCTCATGCTTGCTATTCATTATCTCATTTAATTCTCACAATAACACTTTGAGATATGGATGCTATTATCCCTGCTTTACCTATGAGAAGTTAAATAGCATGAGTGAGATCCCACAATGTCGGGCAGAGCTGAGATTTGAACCAAGAAAAGGATTACTCTTATTCACTGTGGTAAACCTCTTCTCTATAAATCAGAAAAAAATGGAATTCTAGTCTGTGATTTTTCTCTTTTTGGTTCTATGTGTTTGGATAAGTTAATAAAATTTAGTGTATATTGAGTATAAACTTTTTAACATCTGACAAACAAGTAACCATTTAATATATGACAAATATTGCCTTACTCCCATGAATGAGAATACATCCATCAGAGAGTGAGTTAGGCAAGCTTTTCTGGAAGGTTCCTTCCAGAGCTCGTATACTATGATTCTGTGATATTGACAGTTTGAAGTTACAAAGGGGTGATGCCTAAACCTCTCAGATGTGCATCTGGGCTTTCACAGTGTCAAGGGTAGTCTCTTTGAAACCTCAGAGAGGTCCCCTGAATTTATCACCTGTGAAGGATTTTTTAAATCTCCTCCAACTACTATTTTTATACAACTGTCTGACTCAATCCATATACCAACAATTTGAGCTGGGTATTATTATCATCACCATCTTAAAAATGAGAAAACTGAGGTTCAGTGATGACAGCCATTTGCACAATGTCACAGAACTACACAAGGCAAAGCTGGGACTGGGTATTAGAAGAATCAACGCAATAGCTACTACTTCCTGATGTGCACCACGGGCGTAGCTCAGGCCCCGGGAGAAGCTGGCTTATACTGAGAATGCAGCATGGCCTTTCACCCAGGCTTCTGGAAGCACTATTCAAAGATGCTCAATGGGGGTCACAGGTCATCTGGCTCCCTACAGACCATCTAACATTTGTCACACTAGATCTTTTTTATTCTCCTTGTGACCTTGTCTGTGAGTCAGTCCTTGACAGATGCTAAGACAAACTAGCATGAAATGGTGCTATCCAGATGATCTTTTGGAACCTCTGAGATGCCAGTTTCATGACACAAGGATACTCAGTATCCCTGAAACCCACCTGTCTTGACCTGGGAAATGAGTAGAACCTTCGGAAGACAAATGTCCTCACCACTAGGATGATGTCACTGCACTTCCTGTACCTTTGCGGCCTCTCACTCCTGACCGGTAGTCATCGTAGCTCATAATGGGCCACATCCTCTCCTTGCAAATAAATGAGGTTGAGACAAGCTTCTTCATTCTCACAATGAAAGAGCTTCAAGAAAGAATCTTTGCATTGAAAAAAACCATCTGGAGAAGCAAAATAAGAGTTGATTTACCAAACAGTTAGCTGTTGAAAAAGTAGAGTTAGTAGAATGTATCAAACTACTAAGTGGTAACCAATGCCAGCCTGTCACTTGGGTTAAGATGGCTTTGTTTCTGGTTTGCAGCTTTGAGCATGTAGATATCACTCATCCTCATTTTCTTATCTTATGTACCCAGAGGCCCAGAGGGAGGGCCTGAGCTCAGGGAGTGAGGATGCTGGTAACTTAACATCATAGAGTGGAAAAGCCAGGTATTGTTCTTACTGCTAACCTCTTCCTTTTACCTTCCAACTCCCTCCTGATTTCCTAGGAAAGTCCTTTTTGCTTCTGAGGACCTAAAAACCATTGTAATCATGGTCAGGCACATGATGTAATCATCAGGGCACCTGTACACATCAAGAAAAGGCAATTTCAAAGTAAAATGAGATAATTGCAGAAAGTTCCCAGATACTCTGCTGAGAAACATCACAAAAAACCTCCCTCCTCATAAAACTGTTCTTCATCAGGTAGCAATATTCACAAGAAACAGAAAACTAAGTCTTTTTCACCATCATTATGTTTCTAATGGGTTTAGTTTTCATTATGCTGAGATTATTTCTCTACAAGAATGGTTTAACGAAATCATACAGTATTTGGACTACCCTTTAGCTTTCGTGGGCTAGCCTGGGCATCTAATGGCCTTTTAGGACAATACTTCCTGTGGAAAATGGGTTCTGTGTTCAACCAGCCAATTTAAAAGTGATTCTTTAATATAGAGCTTATTTGCTGTTGTATTTAGAAAAACAAAATGATCTCTGTGTCTCAGATGTGGAAATGAAGAAATCAAATCTGGAGTGTTTTAGCTCCTGCGCGAATGCAGCAGCGGTGACTCTTTTTCCCTTCCCTCTGTGGACAGCGACAGGTAGGTGTCCCCTGCCCATCCTTGCTGTGGATCCTCTCCGCCAGTTCTGTGCATTCTCTTGCAGACACACTGAGAACGAGCTGGCACTAGAGGCACAGGGCCAGGCCTGCTCACTGTTTTTAAGTTGAGATATCACTTACATGCAGCTCAGTGAAATTTCCCAAAGTTATACACCTACATAACACCATCTACATCAAGATGTAGGACAATGCCCCCTCAGTGGGCTCACTTCTCAGTCTCCTGCCAGTCAATTCCCTCCCTCCAAAGGTAGCCACTATTCTGACTTCTGTCCATAGATTAGTTTTTGGCAAACTTACTTAGAAAATTTTCTTACGTTGAGGTAAAATTAAGAAACAATAAACTGTCAGATCTTAACTTAATTTATTGAGCTGTGGCAGCATACACCAGTGTAACCACCAGCCAGGACAAAATACAGAACATCTCCATCACGATGGAAAGCTCCTCATGCCCCTTCCAATAAATCCCCTTCCTTCTCCCAGAAACCACTTTCTGATTTCCAACACTACGCAATAGTTTTGCTTGTTCTTGGACATCATACAAATAGAATCATACAGTATGTACTCTTTTGTGTCTGGCTTCATTCACTTGACATAACGTAGTTCGTTCGTTTGTTTTTTGTTTTTAAGACTCGCCTAGTGTTAATTCTTTTTATTCCCGTTAAAGAAAGTTTTATTGGCTCCATTTCTCATCTCAGAAGCTATCACTGTAATAATGAAGATTTCAAATACATATAATTTGATTCCAATTGTTCAGAATAAAAAGGTAACTACTGTGCACAAAAAAGTGCATTGGTAGACTCTAGACAGTGAAGGATGATGGATAATTGCTTTCCTTCTTTTTATTTTCTGAATATTTCAAAGTTTCTATATTAATCAGTATTTTTTGCACTTTTATTGTGGTAAAATATACATAAAATAAAATTCATCATTTTAACCATTTAAAAATTCGGTAGTATTAACTACATTCACAGTGTTGTGCAGTCAGCACCACTATCCATTTCCAGAACATTTTCATCATCCCAAATAGGAACTTTGTACCATTAAACAGTAACTGCCCATTCCTCCCTCCCCCAAACCCCTGGTAACCTCTATTCTACTTTCTATCTCTATGAATTTGCCTATTTGAAATACCTCACGTAAGTGTAATCATGCCATATTTGTCCTCTTGTGTCTGGCTTACTTCACTCAATGTAATGTTTTCAAGTCTCATTCACATTGTAGCATGTATCAGAATTTCATTAATTTTTAAGGCTAAATAGTATTCTGCCATATGTATATGTGACATATTGCTTATCCATTCATCTTTTGATGGACACCTGGGTGGTTTCCTTTTATGGCTAATGTGAAGAAGTTGTTTCTCTTTTGTTGCTGACTAATATTTCATTGTATAAATGTACCACGATTTGTTTGTCAATTCTTCTCTTGATGGATTTTTGGATTGCTTCCACTTTTTGACTTTCATGAATATGGTTGCTATGAACATTCTCCTGTGAGTCTTTTTGTGAACATTTGTTTTCATTTGTCTTGGGTGAATACCTATCAGAGTTACTGAATGTAGGCTAGATCTTTAACTTAATTAGAAACTTCCAAACAGTTCTCCCACGTGGTTGTACCATTCAGCTCCCACCTGTAGTGTATGAGAGGTCCAGTTGCTTCGTATCCTTGCTAACATTTAATATTATCTGTCTTTTGGATTTTAGCATTCCAGTGAGTTTGAAGCAGTATCTCATCATGATTTTATTTTTTATTTCCATGATAATTAGTGATGTTCAGTGTTCTTTCATGTGCTTATTATCCATTTCTTCCTTGGTGAAGTGACAGTTCATGTCATTTGCTCATTTTAAAAATTGGATTGTTCATCTTTTAATTGTCGATTTGTTTCTTTATATATTATGAATACAAGTCTTTTATCAGCTATATATTCTGTGAATACTTTTTCCCCAGTCGGTGGCTTGCCTATCCATTTTCTCAAATGAATCTTTTAAAAAGCAGGAAATTTTAATTAGGTTGAAGCCAACTTTAACCTTTTTTTTTTTTTCTGTTATGGTCATTGCTTTTTGTGTCTTCTCCAAGAAATCTTGGCTACCTCAAGTTTGTGAAGATATTCTCTTTCCTCTAGATGTTTGATGGTTCTAGGCTTTTGTAGTGGCTTGAATTATGTCCCCCCCCCAAACTCACTGAAGCTTGAATTGTGTCCCCCAAGTTTTATGTATTAGAAGCTTAGCCCCCACTGTGATTGTTAAGAGGGTGGGAAATCCTCTTATGGTAATTGAAAGGTGGAGCCTTGAAGAGGTGATTGGATTGTAGGACCTGCAGTAGTGAATGGATTAAAAATGGTGGTCAGGGGTGTGGTTCTGAGGGCTTTAAAAGAAGAGGAGAATCTGTCTTTCTCTCTCTCTTGCTCTCTCTGCTTCTACCATCTTGTAATGTGAGACCCCTGGGTCACTGTCGCCACCATCAAATAGACTTTCGACCTCCCAGCCTCAGAAACTGTAAGCAATAAACCTTCGTTCTTTATAAATTACTCAGTCTCAGGAATTTCTGTTATAGCAACACAAACGGACTAATACAGCTTTCAAATTAATCTTAAATTTGATCTTGTTTTTCAAAAAGTTTATTTGAAAAAGTGTCAGACATACAACAAACTTGAAAGACTTTTAGAGGAAACCTATATACTACCCACCCAGATTTTACCATCAACATTTTACTATATTTAATTTAATTTTTGTGTAAGGAATAAGAGAGAGGTTAAAGTTTTATTTTTCCCATTGGATTTACTTGGCACCTTGGTCAAAAATCAATTAATCATGCACATGTAGGGTCTATTTCTGGAGTTGATATTCTGTTCTGTTGATTCATTTATCTGTCCTTATACCAATATCACACTATTTTGATTACTGTAGTCTTATAGTGGGTCTGAAAATCAGGTACTCAAAATCTTCCAACTTTTTTCTTCATTTTCAAAATTGTTTTGGCTAATTTAGATCATTTGCATGTCCACATGAATTTTAGAATTGGCTTGTCTGTTTCTTCAAAAGAGGCTGCTTATAGATTAATTTATAGATTAATTAACAGGATGAAAATTTTAAACAATATTGAGTCTTCTAATTTATGAAGATAATATATCTCTCCATTTATTTAGAAATAGCTTAATTTTGCAAAGCAATAGTTTGTTACTTTCAGTTTATAGAACTTGCATACCTTTCATTAGCTTTATTCCTGGGTATTTAATTTTGGCTAGTGTTTTGATGCTAATGTGTGTGGTATTTGTTTTTAGAATTTCATTTTCCAGTTGTTCGTTACGAATATATTGAAATGCAATTGGCTTTTGCATATTGACCTTATATCCTGAAGCCTTGCTAAATTCACTTATAGTAATGTTCAATAAACTCTATAGGGTTTTAAAAAGAACTTTATTAAGATAATTCACATGCCATTCAATTCACCCATTTAAAATGTAAAATCTTATACTCCCAGAACTCTGTGACCAACAGCACAATTCAATTTTAGAGCATTTTTATCACCCCCAAAAGAAACCCTGAACTCATTAGCAGTCACTCCTTATCTTCCTCTCATCCCCAGCTCACAGCCGCAGACAACAACCAATCTTTTTGTCTCTATAGATTTGCCTATTCTGAACATTTTATATAAGTGGAATCATACACTATGTGGTCTTTTGTGACTGGCTTCTTTCACTTAGCATAATGTTTTCAAGGTTCATCCATGTTGTGTTATGGATCATTCATTTTTATGGCAGAATTATATTCCATTGAATGGCTGTAACACATTTTCTTTATCCATTCATGAGCTGATGATCATTTGGCTTGTTTCCACTGTTTGGCTATTATGAATAATGGTGCTATGAACATTCATGCACAAGTTGTTTTGTGGACATGGTTTTACTTCCCTTGGGTATATACTTAGGAATGGAATTGCTGTGTCATATGGCAAGTGCACATTTTATTCTTTGAGGAACTACCAGACTATTTTCCAAAGTAGCTGTATCATTTTACATTCTCATTCGCAGGGTACAAGGCTTCACTTTTCTCCACATTCTTGCCAACACTTGTTTTCTGTCTTTTCGGTGGTGTGCATCCTAGTTGGTGTGAGGTGGTGTCTCAGTGTGCTTTTGATTTGCCTTTCTCTGGTGGCTAATGAAGTCGAGCATCTTTTTATGCACTTGTTGGCCATTTGTATATCTTCTTTGTAGAAATAGCTATTCATGTATTTTGCCCATTTTTAAACCAGGTTATTTGCCTTTTTATTATTAAATTGTAAGAATTTCTTAAAAAGTATTCTGAATACAAATCCTTATCAGATATATAATCTGCAAACATACTCTGTTGGTTGCCTTCTCACTTTCTTGATGATACCCTTTGAAGCACAAAACTTCTCAATTTTGATAAAGTCCAATTTATCTATTTTTTTCTTTTGTTGTTTGTGCTTTTTGTGTCATATCTAAGAACCATAGCATTTTTTAATTTTATTTTATTTTTATTTATTAATTAATTTATTTTAGAACCATAGCATTTTATACGCACTAAATGTTGTTGTCTATGAAATAAAGCAATTTTATTTATTTTCCCAATCTTTAAGCCTTTTACTTCTCTTTCCTGCTCTATTGCACTGGCTAGGCACTCTGCTACAATGTAGAATAAAATTGGTGAGAGTGTAAATCCTTGCCTTATTACCAATCTTAGGAGAAGAAGTTTAATATTTTATCATTAAGTGTGATGTTAGCTGTAAATCCTTTATCATACTGCGGAATTTTCCTCCTAGTTTGTCTGAGTTTTCTCCTTTTTTTTAAAAAAAAAATAGACTTCTGTTTTGTTTTTTGATCAGTTTTAGGTTTACAGCAAAGTTGAGAGGAAGGTACAGAGATTTCCCATATACCTCCTGCCCCCATATGCATAACCTTCCTCACTGTCAATATTCCCCCCCAGTGTGGTACATTTATTACAACTGAAAAACCTACATTGACACATCATTATAATCCAAAGGCTATAGTTTGCATTAAGGTTCATTCTTGGTGGTGTACATTCTATGGACTTGGACAAATAAATAATGACATATATCCAATATTGTAATATGATTTGGAGTATATTTACTGCTCTAAAAATCCTCTGTGCTTCACCTATTTATCTCTCCGTCCCTTCTAACCCCTGGCAGCAACTGATCTTTTTAGTGTCTCTATAGTTTTGACTTTTTCAGAATGTCATGTATGTGTTCAAATCATTGTAGCCTTTTCACATTGACTTCTTTCATTTAGTAATATGCGTTTAAGTTTTTTCCATGTCTTGTCATGGCCAACAGCTCATTTCTTTTTAGTGCTAAGTGATATTTCACTGTCTGGATGTGCCACAGTTTATTTATCCATTCACCTCTGAAGGACATCTTGGTTGCTTCCAAGTTTTGGCAAGTATGAATAAGTGGCTTTAAACATCCATGTACAGTTTTTTGTGTGGACATATTTTCATCTCATTTGGGAAAATACCAAGAAGTGTAATTGCTAGATTGTATGGTAAAAGTATGTTAGCTTTGTAAGAAACTTCCAAAATGGGTTGGCAAGTTAGTTAGTTAGTTAGAGCATGGTGTTATATTACCAAGGTCAAGGGTTCGAGAATCCCTATACCACTCAGTCGCCAAAAACAAACAAACAACACAAAAAAACTGCCAAACTGTCTTCCAAAGTGGTTGTAGCATTTTGTGTTCCCACCAGCAAGGGATGAGAATTCCTGTTGCTCTGTATTCTCACCAGCATTTGGTGTTGTCAGTGTTTTGAATTTTGGCCATTATAATAGGTGTGTAATGGTATATCATTATTGTTTTAATTTGCATTTCCCTGATGACATATGATATTGAGCATCTTTTTATATGTTTATATGCCATCTGTATGTCTTCTTTGGTGAGGTATCTGTTAAAGTCTTTGGCCCATTTTTAATTGAGTTGTTTTCTTAATGTTGACTTTTAAGAATTCTTTATATATTTTGGATAATAGTCTTTTATTTCTTTTGAAAATATTTTTCCCCAGCCTGTGACTTGTCTTTTTATTCTCTTGACAGTGTGTTGCAGAGCAAGAATATTAAATTCTAATAAAGTTAGCTTATCAGTTATTTATTTCATGGATTGTGCTTTTGGTATCATATCTAAAAAGTCAATGCCAAACTTGGGGTCATCTAGATGATTTCCTATTTTATCTTGTAGAGTTCTGTAGTTTTGCATTTTACTTCTAGGTCTGTGATCCATTTTTTGAGTTTATTTTTGTGAAGGGTGTAAGGTCTGTGTCTAGATGTATTTGTTTTTTGCATGTGATGTCCAGTTGTTCCAGTACCATTTGTTGAACAGACTATGTTTTCTCCATTCTCTTGCCTTTGCCCTTTTGTCAAAGGTCATTTGACTATGTTTATGTGGGTCTATTTCTGTACTCTCTATTCTGTTCCATTGATCTATTTGTTCTTTTGCCAATACCACACTGTTTTGATTACTGCAGGTTTATAGTAAATCTTGAACTCAGGTAGTGTCAGTCTTCTAAATTTGTTCGTCTGAGTTTTTTTTTTTTTTTTTTAAAAACCAGAATGGGTGTTGAGTTATGCCAAATGTTATTTTGTATCTATTGAGATGGTTATTTATATTTGGGCTGAATAACCCTTTGATATAAGGCAGCTGTCCTGTGCATTGTACAATGTTTAGCTTTATGCTTGACCTCTAACACTAGATGCCAATGCAATGATCCAGTTATGACAACCAAAAATATACTGACATTGCTAAATGCCCCTGAAGAGCAAAATCATCCCTGGTTGAGAATCATTGACCTAGTATATTACTGTGGTATTTTGAACAATATATTTACAAATTACTTAGAGCTTAATTGCTCTCTCTTTGAGTGTTGACTAGGCTTAGTGACTACTTCTAATTAATAGAATATGGTGGAAGTAGCTGTGTGACATGTCCAAGACAAGGCTATAAAAGGCATTCTGGTTTCCTCTTTGCTCTCTCTCTGTAGGGTCACTTACACTGGGGAAAGCCAGACACCATATTGAGTACATTCAGTAGTCCTAAGGAGAGAGCCACATGGTGGGAAAGGAAGGCCTGCTATTTGTGCTCATGTTGTTTTATGTTTTACTTTCTTATATGCCTCAAATTTCATAGTATATTGTTGACATTTTTGCTTTCAAAGTAAAAACCTTTTAAAGAAAAAATTATATAATTTTAAAAAGTCTTTTATACCTATCAAGATTATTTTCCCTTTCTAATGCTCTTCTTTTCTTTCTAAAGATCTAATTCAACCTTGTATCATTTCCTTTCAGTGTAAAGATCTTTTGTTGGCATTTGCTGCAGTGTAGGCATCTGCTAGAGATGAAATCTCTCAAAATTTTATTTTATTACTCTCCTTTAACACCTATCCTTCTCATTACCATTCAAGCAACAAGAGATTTCTGTATATACTTCTTTATGAAACAAAGTACAGTCAAATTCTTATAGATCTATAGCACAGAGAATTGTCTTGAAAGCCACAATTTTTCAATGATAAAAACCTAGTTTTTGAGAAAGAAAGAGTATTAAAATTTTTTTTGAGTTCTAAAAGCTTGACTCTTAAGTACCAAGAACTGGAAGGACTAAGAGGATAGTATTACAATTTAAATCTGTAAAGTTTTAAAAGGCAAATAAGATTTTGACCCAAGTGGCTGGAAGGAGGTACCAGAGGGGAGGTGATCAGGATTTAGATACTTTTAAGTTCTCAATACCCCTTTCTCAGGCCAAAGTGCAGGATGGGGCTGGGATGACAGAAAACCTGAGAAACACCCTCCAGATAAAGTCAGGTATATATCAAAGCAGAAAGACCCACTGCCTGGCTTCTCCAGGTGTGACCCTTGCATGGCTTGTGAAGAAGCTTCATTGTCTGCACCTGAGTAATGGAGTAGCTGAGGAAAGTGCCTCAGCTGATGGGCCAGAAGCCATTTCGTAGAGTTCTCCACACCCTGGCATAGTGTGGGGAAAGGAAACAAGACTTCCAGAGTTCTGAGAAGGCTATGGGAGAGTAAGAGGGTAGGTGGTCCCAAGGAGCTTGGGCTTTGGACAAGAAGGACATGGTGAGGCCTCTGGACAATGGAGCTCAGTTTCCAACACTTAGCAGATGAGCAACATCTCTAAGAAGGACGAGAGGAGAGCCCAGTATTCAATCTTCTCTAGGGCCTGAACTTGGAAACTTGACACAGCCCCCACAGAGAAGGGGAAGGTGAGAGCCCAAATTAACTGAGCATTCATCTAAAAGGGACTAAGGTTTAGATCAGAAATAACTTGCATACTCTGAATTGGAAAGCTTCAGTTTACTCTGCCTTCATGGAAATGATATATTGTAACTTTTTAGTTTTTTGAGAAATAAGTTTACAGTTTTACACACATGAGTTTCTTGGACTCTGGGACTAAAACATCTATATATGTAGAAGTGACAGTGATGTAGTTCATACTTGTGTATTGGTATTGGTGAACTCCTGCTGCTTAATTCCAATACTTTAGCACTTTGACAATAAACCTGAAGCTAAATGACAAGAAGACAGACAAGTAAGAACAGAAAGAAATGAAACACTTACATTCTTAACTAAAACTTCCATGCCAACAAGATCCCACATGATCCGGCACTGCCCACCTCTCCAGCCCCTTTCTCTGTTGCCCCCTCCCTCTTCCCTTGTGCTCTCTGCTCTAGTTACACTGGCCTTCTTTGCTGCAGTACTTCAAGACCCTTTCCTCTTGTTTCATTACCTATTGCTGAATCACAGGCCACCCAACATTTAGTGGCTTAGAACAGCAACACCCTTTTACTGTCTCTCACAATCCTGTGGGTTGACTGGGCTCGGTTGGGTGGTTCATCCATTCTGTGTGGTGTTTGCCAGGACTGTAGTCATTTGGAGGCTTCACTGGGCTGAAATGGCCAAGATGGCTCACTCACCTGGCTAGAAGGTAGGAGTTCAGCTGAGGCTGTCAATTGGAGGGCATTAGTCGAGTTTCTCTAGAGAAACAGAACTAATAGAATATATGAGTTACATATATGATTTATATATCTATATGATCAATATATGATATACATATATGATTTATTATAAGGAATTGGTTTATGAGATTATGGAGACAGACAAGTCCCAAGATCTGTAGGGTGAGTCTGCCAGCTGGAGATGCGGGGGAGCTAATGATATAATTCCAATCCATGTCTGAAGGCCTGAGACTGATGGTGTAGTTCCCATTAAAGACTGGCAGGGTCAAGACCCAGGAAGAGCCAATGTTTTAGTTTGAGTATGAAGGCAGGAAAAAAGCCAGTGTCTCAGTGTGAAGGCAGTCAGGCAGGAAGAACTCTCTCACTCAGGGGAGGGTCAGCCTTTTTGCTCTATTCAGGCCTTCAGCTGATTAGATGAGGCCCACCACACTAGGGAAGGCAATCTGCTTTACTCAATCTACCAATTTATTTTTTATTTTTATTTTTGGTTATGAATATTCATGAGATACAAAGCTGATTGTCACCCCTTGTCTCCATGATGTGGGGGCCAGATTCATACTGGCTGTATACACATTAACACAAATTGCATTTGTACCCCATGTCCCCCATCCAATTATCCCCAATCTCCCTACCCCTCCTCCTCCCCCCCATCACTTTGTAGCTCAATTTAAATGTTAATATCATCCCAAACACTCTCACAGAAACACCCAGAATATTTGACCAAATATCTGGGCACCCTGTGGCCCAGTCAATTTGGCCCATAAAATTAACCATCACAGAGGGCCTCTCTTCTTCACCACATGGTCTCCTCACATGGCTCAGACTTCTCACAGCATGGCAGCTGGGGGAGTATTCCAAACTTGACAAAATAGAACCTGCAGATCTCTTAAGGCCCTGCCTTGGATGTCATACATCAGCACTTCTGCTGCATTTATTGACCAAAGCAAGTCACAGGGCCAGCCTAGATTGAAGAAGAAGAGAATAGGCTCTCTCTGTGGGAGGGGTGGCAAGGAATCTGTGGTCATCTTTAATCCCCTGCAAATCTCAAGGCCTTCATACATGTTGTCCTCCAGGAAGATTTTTCTTCCGTCCTCTTCACCTGGCCCAGTCTACCTCATTATGGGTCTCAGCTTGTTTCTTTCCTCCAGGGAGCCTTTGTTAAACTCCTCCCCACGCCCCCGCACCCACACTCTTAGAACCAAGTAGGTCACCTAGTTCTGTGCTCTGTGCTTTGCTTCACATTGCCTATCACACAGATGTAAGTCATTATTTGTGCAGAGATGAGCTTAATGGCTGGCTTCAGTCTCACCATATGTTGTCGTGGGGGTGGTTGCAGTGGGGGAAACATAGAAAGAGCATTGAATTTAAAGGCAGAAAGTTTAGATTTAGGTTCTGGTTCTGTCACTTATTAGCCATGTGACTTTGAGCAAGTCATGTATGTTCTCTGGGCTTCACTTCCATCTGTAAAATCAGAATAGTAATAAAGACCCTTTTCTTACAAAGTTGCTGTGAGGATTGAAAGAAAGACTAGATGTAAAAGACCATCAAAGATGCACTGTACATAGTATAGGCATTCCTTCCTCTCCCCTACTCTTCCTCTTTTCCACTCCTCCTTCTCCTTGTTCTCAATAGGAAGAAGCCAACAATATGTGCCTTCAAATTCAAGTGGCCTGTGGGTCACATTAGTCCTCAGGTGTGACCCCTGAGGTGGAGAGGTAGCACAGGGCAGGGAACAAAGAGCCCTACATGGCCGCTGGATGGCTGGGACAGCTGCAGGCAGGTGGGTCCCACCCGGGATGCTCTGTGCTCACACCATCGGGGGAAGAGCCCAGGTGGGAGTCCCCACCTGTGACAACCACACTCCACCTGGAAGCTTCATGAGGGTCACCCCCGGGAATAGCCATGGAGCCAGTGGGCAGTGAGAGGAATGTGGAAGACTTTGAACAAAAATAAATGTATGTCTAATTTGCTCAACTGCATTTGACCTACGGAATTCAAAATAAAGAGGGTACCTTAAAAAGCCAAGCTTGATTAGTCACTCCAGGAGGCAGCCAGTTACACAAAAATGACATCATCCCAGCCTCCAGCCTATAGTGTAAATATAAAGTCATAAGACTTAAAAACAAAAAAAACCTAAAAAATGAAATATGACCAAATTTATATACACAGATGAGTGCTATCCTGGAGCATCTTGTCATTCCAGATTAGCAAGGAAGCCATCAGAGATGACTAGGACCATATCAAAAGGACCTGGGCCAATTTGAAGAGACTCCCACTGGCCAAAGATGAGCATGAAGAGGATTAACAATAGCAACGGACAAAAAGTCATGAAACGTGTTAAAATCCAGAAGTTCATAATGAAACATAGAAAAATAATAATTGAATCACCATGGGAAAATGCTAGGGAACCAACCCACTACTTATTATGAAAACCTCAATCATTGTATCCTGTCTTTTCCACAAGAGCTCTATCTCTGGATAACCAAATAATAAGTGAGGAAAAGTTTCTCTTTATAGAAGCATTCCAGCTAATAAGTGGAGAAGGCATGCTAGAATGAGAATATCTCCATCTGGCAGCCCCTAATGACTTAATGGGTCTATGTCCTGAGCAGTAATAGCTGCTAACACTGCAAAAAAGTAGGTAACCAGTCATTATGTGCTTCCTTATGGAAGTCCACAAATACCATTTGTGACATAATTGTGGAGAAGAAAAATCAAAACTGAATCTGATCAAGAAGTCTCCAGGTCTGGGGTCAACAAAACTTTTCCTTAAAGGGCCACATAGTAAAATTTGGGCTTTGTAGACCACATGTTCTCTGTTATAACTACTCAGTTCTGCCATTGCAACATGGAAGCAGCCTTAGACAATATGAAAACAAATGGATGTGGCTGTGTTCAAATAAAACTTTATTTATATAAACAGGCCACAGGCTGGATTTAGTGCAAGGGTTTGCTGATCTTTGCTCTAGATCCAATTGCCAATTTACAGGAAATTTGGAAGACAGAAGAACATCCCAATCAGCAAACTCCAGACTCTGGGGAAATCTGTAAGAAAGGATCTCGATTTCTTCAGCAAATAACTTACAATGGAGAGAGAGGAAAACCTATAAATTGAAAGAGACTAAAAAACCATATCAATGGGTATATCTCATTTGACTCATGATTCACACAAACTGTTAAAATAATTGAGATTATGACACAATTGAAAATAAGAAACTTCTCTAGATATTTGGTGATATTAAGGAATTATTGTTACTTTTTATGTAGAAAATGGTATTATGCATATTTTTTAAAAAATATAAGGTGAAAGTTCTTATCTTTAAAAAAAGATAGTACCCTTAGAGACTCTGCATTTATTCCATTGATGCTCTTATCTGCTAAAAAACAAACAAGGAAACTGTTTCAAGCTTTGGTATGAGCCTCTCAAGGGAATCAGCTCACTGTATCTTGTTTTTAGGCAGTCCCTGCTCCTGCACCTCACCTGGTGAGGAATGGTGGTCTGACCACTCACTTATTCCAGCCTCTGGGTTCTGAATGGATTTTGGTAGTTTCGAAGATCAAACCATTTCTAATAATATTTGCACAGGGCTTTACATCCGTTTTCATCCATTTTCTCACGCAGTCCTCATCTCAGCCCGTGAACTGCTTCTCATCGTCCCCTGTTGCGCATGAGCAAACTTTTCTCAGCCGGGATCAATGATTTGCTCAAAGTCTCCCAGCTAATAAATAGGACAGCAGGAACCTGAATCCAGGATTTTGATGACAGTCATCTCTTTTTCCATAGTTTCTACCATTCGGGGTGTTCAAAGGAAGGTGCCAGTTTCCAGAATATTCAAGCAAGGGCAGTTACATTGGAATATGTGTGTGGCTTCTCAAAGTGGTTTAAAGAAAGGAGAAAAAGAGACCGCTATGGAGAAGACCACCATCTGAAAGAAAAAAACAAGTCTGACTGCTGTGGTATGCATGCACCTGCCACACCTTCCTTTATACTCACGAACTCCTTTTCCCTGCCTACTGTTTCGTCCTTTCAGAGAGGCAAACCCATCCAGAAACAGCGGCTCCCACCCCACTCCTCCCTCCCTCTCTTCCTTCTCTTCTTCCTCCTTTTTCCTTCTTCCCCCTCTTTCCTCCTCCTTTTTCTCCTTTTTCCTTATTTTCTTCCCCTTCCTCACCTTCTCCATTGGTACTCATCTCATTCATCCTTCTCGGTCCTCCTCAGTTATCCCCTTCTCCCCAAAACCTTTCCAGATCCTTCTGCATATATGATTTCTCCCTCTATTAATCCTATTTTAATTAATTAGTTAATAATTAATTAATAATTGATCTGTTAATACTGTTCTGTTAGTACTTCTCTCATCATCTTTATCCTATTCTGCCTTGTTATCATAATTATCTAGACGTGTCTTATGGCTTCTGTTGAACTGCTTCATGAAGACAGTTGCCAGGCTTGACCCACCCAGCCTGGGCACCTCACATGGTACCAAGGACTGGGTAAGAGAGAGAGGCTGACAAGCTCCAAAGTTCCAGTGGCAGACTGATTACCTTATCAGGCACATACAAAGAGAAGACACCTGCCATAGAGAAGCCACCAGAAAAGATGAAGAGCTAGAGGCACATATTTTTGTCCAAAGAGAAAGGTTCCTAGTCTGCTTCAGAGAGGAGAATGGCTGGTCTGAAACCCAGGGAGGAAGCTGACCTAGAGGCCCCAGAGACTGGTGCATCATGCTGAGATAAATCAAACATGGAATTGTTAATGGAAATTTGCTTGAAACAGTGTATGAGTCAACCCAAACTTACTGAAAGTTATGTAAGAAGAGACACATGCTTTTTATATTTAGACTTATTTGCTGTGCAAACATAATGGCAACACTAAAAGAAATTTAAAAGGGAAAAATGTATCCAGAATCCTGCTCCCCAGTAAATCAGCTTTATTTTTTCTTCAGTTTAATTCATCCTTTGCAGTTCTTGTCCCCATGCACTTAAGTTATATATAGTTGCATTTAGTGCAAATCCCATTTTGAAGTCTGGTTTTTTCCACCAGACATATCACAAACCTTTCTTTTTCTATGATATTTTTGTATACACTTCACAATAATGTTTTAAGGCTGTCTAATATTACACCAACTTAGGGTACCATAATTTATATAGCTATTTCCCTGTTTTTAGGTTTTCTGGCTCCTTCTAATTTTATGCTATTATAAATTATACTGCAATACATATTTTTCTCATTTTTTTCCTCTTTAATCATTGCCTTACCATAAATATACAAGAATAGGATTCCAAAAGCCAAAGGTATTTATATTTTTAAGGCCATTCAAATAGTGTCAAATTGTTTTTCCTGTGAATATTCCACATTACACCAGCCCCATGACAAGCTTTCAGACTTCTCATACTGCATCTGTTACCTATGTTGTAGTGGTTTTCATTTTGCATTTCTTCCACTATTAGAGGTTGAAACTCCCCTGCACCCTTCCGGGTTTGCTTTTTAATTGTGTCTTTTCTCTGTGACTTAAATGTCAAGAAACCTGCACTTCTTGTATTTAATCATTTTTGCTTTCTTTTTCTTTACAGTATATGACAGAATTTCATAATTAATTGCAGCTTTATAAATGCACTATCATCTTAAGTTTGGTGCTGAAATCTCCTCCATACTCCAGCTGAGCATCAGAATTCTATGGGCCAGTGTGTGATTTTGTGTGTGTGTGAGCACATGTGCTCATGTGTGCCTGGGCACATGTCCACACCTTCAGAAGATCTGATTTATAAGTTCTGCAGCAGAACTGGAACATGTTATATTTTTTATCATGCCCACCAGATGATTCTGGACCACTGACTAATCACACATGCATCGATTTATTAACTGAGGGCCAACAATGAACTTGGCTCTCCTCATATGTAGATATAAAAATATGTATGCATTTAATGTTATTTTTCTGCAGGTTCTTAGATCTCAAATACTAGGTCCCAAGTAAAAATCTCAATGTGAATTGATTTTTCTGTGCTACCTAATGTTAGTAATAGCTACTATTTATTGAATATTTCCTATGGGTCAGGAGCCGTGTGAAGGACTTTATATGCATCATTTTATTTCATCTTCATAAAATTCCTATGAGCTACTACTACTGTTACATTACTATCACTACTGTTATTACTGCTTTAAAGATGAAGACATGGAGATCCAAGAGGAGAAAGAACTTGCCCAAGATAACAAGCAAATCTTGGACTCCAACTACAGTTTTTGACTCTGAAACCAGATGTCTTAACCATGATCCTAAGTTTCCAACTCAGTTGGTTGACAGTGTATTATGGGAAGAGGGAGTTCAGAGGAGAAATGTACCAGCTGCCACAATGAGCTGACCAGGATGGGAAGGATATCTGGGTGCGAAGATGGGCAGGGGAGGGGGGTCAGCTGGGCTAGGCAGAGACGGATCTGGGGACAACAGACCTGGCACCAATTCCAGGAGACGAGGAAAGCTTGAAATTGAGAGTGACCTGGTGGCTCTGAGGAGGACAGGTGGGCAGTTCCAACAAGCTTCAGTGGCCTGGGGCCAGTCCTGTCAGCCTGCCGTGTTCCTGCTGCACGGACTCCGGCAAATCTCCTGCCTCTTTGGGCTCGTGCGATTATCTCTGCTTTACCTTCTCCGAAGTCGTTATGAGGAGTAAATGAGGGATTGATGTGACCAGGACACAACTCAATAATTCTAGTCACTGGAATTTATCATAAGGTCAAAGAAGGGGAAAATGTCTACCTTGGTCAATAGGACCTCCCACCACAGAGAGCTTCCTCATGTCACTTTGTATCTGTGACTCTTGCCTCATACCTCCCCATCACATCTGCTGGCAGCAGCTGACCTCAGCCTACCCTTCATGGAGGAGATAGAGACGGCCAGACAGAAACTACCCCCTTCCCCCACCAAGGTCTCCTGCACCCGTGCCTGTGTCCTCCGCCTGCCCTCCTGTCCCTGCTCCTCTCAGAGGCCAGCACTCCCTGGGTTCTGGGTCCTGTCTCCTTCCTTCTCAAGACCTGCTCTCCCGCAATCACCCCTCTCTACTGGAGCATCTCTAGAATATTCAGACATGCTCTAGCATCTTCCATCTTGGAAAAGAGCCCCAAATGAGACTCTCCACTGACCGCCTTCTCTGTCCTTATCCTCACACACCACACTTTTCTGGCTGCGTCTGCTACCTGACCCCTAATTGGTGAGGTTCAGGGCTGGGGGGGGCTCTCCTCCCTTCCTCTTCTCCATGGATGTAAGTGTCCTCTTTCTGCTGACAACATCTCAGGTCCACCCTTCCCTCTGCGTTCTGAAACCATTCACTTGATGGCAACATGAAGTCTCTCCTTGGATGTTCGATAGGCCTCTCAAGATGCACATGTCAAAATAGACCCTCTGTTTTTCCACCTCCCTGCCCTAAGTCACACCTGCTCTTCCTCATCTCAGTAAGTGGTATCACCATCCACACGGTGACTACAGCCAGAAGCTTGGGAATCACCTCTGACTCTCCCCTCACACTCCCCCACTGAGTGCAATCCACTAGCAAGTCATGCTGACTCAGCTTTGAAGCTGCATGTGGCCTGTCCATTCCTGCCACACCCGCCACCTGTCCCCATTCAAGTCACCACCATCTCTTGTGGCACTGCTGGTCAGGAGCAGCCAGAGGGGCTTGTAAAAATGATAACTGGCTCTTGGAAGCTGGCTGCCAAGTGCAGCAGCATGGGCGAGAGTGCTGAGTAACCCTCAGGCCTGGGCATCACGGTGCCTCCAACCCCGACTGCTGACACCAAAGCTCCAGACCTGTGCGAGAGTTAATCCTGGATCCTCCACCCCATGGCACCTTCCCAGCTGACACCCCGTGGAGCAGAGATGAGCTGTTAAGGAGAGGAACCTGCTTGGATTCCTGACCCACAGAATCATGAGCAACCAAATGGTTGCTGTTTTAAGCCAATGAGAAAAATGTAAAACAGATCCTGACTCTCCCTTAATTATCCCTTGTGATCAACCTCTTGTTGTACTGAGAATAATATCCAAATTCCTTGCCATGGCATATAGGCCATCTATTCCTTGACAACCACTTTCCTCTTGTGCACCATTCTAAGCCCATGTGACGCCTTTCTGTTCTTTAGACCTGCCAGGCACACGCCTGCCTCAAGGCCTTTGCACTGGCTGTTCCCTCGGCCTTTCCTGCAGTTCTTGTATTCTTTCCCTTCCCTGCTCAGAGATCATTTCTTCAGAGAGGCTTTCTCTGACTGCCCTTGTCACCCTGAAATATCACCATGTCTGTTTTCTTCATAGACTTTCCATGGTCTGGAGCTATTTTATTCATACAATGTGTTTATTATCTGTCTCTCTCCAGTTGAGCTTAAGTTCTGGTAAGGCAGGATTTGGTCTCTCCATTCCACAGCTGCTTCCTGGGGGCTTGACATAACATAGGCCTCTAATAAATTTTGATAAATTAATGTTCTTTGGAAATAATTTTAATATTGAATAATGAGCAAACGGTGATAAGGGCAAATGTATATTATTTTACATGTTATTATTTTAAATATATTAAATGTATATTAGGGCAGTGCTGCTTAAACTTCAGTGGGCATATGGATAACCTGGGGTCTTGTGATTCTGGGAATTCTGGGGTGGGCCTGAGGTTCTGCATGGCTGACAAGCACCCAGGCAAAGCTGATGTGCTGTCCACGGAGCACGCTTTGATCAGTGAGGTGCTTAGACATTTCTGCAGTGCTGTGCTATTTATCAATCACACAGCATATTTGTTTTGGCAGGAGGAACAAATGACCACGTGGAATTCTTATATTTTGTTCAAATGCCTTTTCAGGTATTTGAAATTAATAACTTTATCATTAATTTTAACTTTATCAGGGCTGTCTTTGGTATCCCTCGTTTTTCAGGTGTTTCGCGTTTCTGTCTTTAAAAGCTGAGGATGCTTCTCCAAATTCAATCCCTGACTGCTTTCCAGCTGCTGCCCACTGAGTGGCTTGATGAGGCACAGAGAAGGGACTGTGCCCTACTGGGCACCTGACTGATGTCCACGCTCAATGTCAGCCTGGTGTGAGAGATCCCTGCGATCACCTGCGATCACTGTCATGGTTAGCTAATGCCTCTAAGACTTTGAGTCACCAGCTCCCAGTGATTCAGAGTCTGTTGGGTCCATCGAGTTTCCTCAAGCAGTTTTGCTGTCTGGCCTCTGTCTAGTGATAGTGCCTCTGTCCTTTGTGCCATCATTAGCCTGTCTCTTTCCTTTAGGCAAAAGGAGTGGTGCTCAGTGCACCCAGGGCGTCGTGCCTTCCTTAGCCTCCTGGGTTGAAGCACTGTGGCTCTGGCTGTGGGTGCCCCTTCCTATCTCTCTGCCTCTAGTTTTAGTGTTCATGCATTCTTGTTAGGACTGGAGGGGATGGCTGGTCCCCCAAACGAGGCCTCAGAAACAGAGGCTCAGGGGAAGGGAGGCACTGAGAAGGCAGTCTTTGTGAGGGGCATGTTCTAAGGCTCATTGTAACCAAATGCCTCTCTGAACACTATCTCTCTCACTATCAATCAGGCCCTGAGCTGGGCAATTGCCCATCCACTTTGTCCTCACCTCCTCCCAACATCCCTGGGAGGAAGGCATTCATGACCCAGGAGGAAGGACCAAGAGAGATGGTGGCTTGCCTCCAGCTGGTGAGTGCCTGAGCCGAGACTGCAGGGCAGTTGTCTGCCCCACACTGCAGCCCAAGGCAGCTGCTACTGCTGCTTTATGCTGTTGCAATTGCAGAGGGTCCCCCGGGGAAGTTCTTCTGCCGAGCCTGGGCATACACACTCAGGTCATGGAGGAGATGCAGAGAGAAAGGCCAGCAGGATCAGGGAGGAGGCTTCACTCTGGGGGAGGCACAGGATGCAGACTGCTCTGTTGTGGGAGCTGTTCCTCCTCAGGCCAGTAAGGATTTCTCTGGAGCACTCCATGGCCAGCCTTCCTGGGGATTCTACCAAACAGGGCAGCCTGATACAGAGCCTCTGATGCCCACATTAGGAAACCCCATCTTCTCCCCAAATCTCTCCCCCAAATCCACCCTATTGCCCCTTTCTATAGGGTAAGCAGTTTCTACACTCATACGTCTTGCTCACTTGAAATTGTACGTAGATGTTAAATTTGTAGCATCTCCACATGACTACTGAGTTGATCAGACCATTTCTGAGGCAGGAGACCTTGGTCACTGTGGAAGGTGGAAGGTAGAGAAGGAGGGATGTTGTTCCAGAGTCATCAGTTTCCTGAGGGTGAGAGAGGCATGGTGAAGGGTGGCAAGAAGAGGCAATGTTCGGAGGAAGGAGCTGGAGACTGGCAGATGGGCAGGGTACTTACCCATGCTTCAATCTGAATGAGGAGCTACACTGAAGCTGTCACTAAGGAGTTCTCGCCACATGCCTGGCAGCATGCTGAACCCTCAGAGTTCATTATGTCATCCATTTTCCACAATGCTACAGTGCATGGGGGCTCAGGGAGGCTGGGAGACTTGGCCCCACAGCTATTAAGTGCCAGAGCTGTGGTTCCACTTGCTCAGAGCTCTGCTGCCCCAAAGGGAAGGAAGCCGAGGGGCAGAGCAAGGGGATCCAGTGATGAGAATCAGGCCTGAGGAGCTGATTCTGGAGCTTTGGTTGTAAATCTAGACCTTTGATAGTGCCTGGCTCTTGTGCTCTGCTGAATAGAAAGCAGACCATCCCTCCCTCCATCCCTGTTTCTTTCCCATTCATTCATTCATTCATTCAGTTATTCAACTAACATGATGCCTACATATTTACCAGTTCAGACATGTATAAATGTATAAAGCAAAAAGTTGTTTGTAGTTTCCCCACCTAACGTAAGTCCAGCCCTCAAAGGTAACCAAGCACTGTTAATGTGATTTCTTTGATTGTATGAATAAATATAATTCAAAAATGCTTTTTGATTTTGCAAAAACAAAGTCATTCCACACTCTCCATGTCATTCTTCAACCTGCTTTTTCTCCTTACTGCAGAGAATGGACAGTTTTCCCAGCCAGCAATATGGGTCTCTCAGGGGTGGACTCATATGGGGCTGTGCAGAGCTGGAGTGTTTGAGGGCCTGGGAAAAGGTAGGGAAAGCATCAAGGAAGCAAGGTTGGTGGCACCAAGACTAGTTTCTATTTCTCCAAGAGAGTGCTAGGTTATCTCTGAATTTGGCAGTGGCCCAGCCTGGGAAATGCTGCTGGAGGGTCACACTGGTCTCACTTTGGGGTTCCTCTTCTTGAGTTGCCACACCCAGTTCCTTTCCTCTCAGGAGTCATGGCAGCCAGACAACCCGGGTGACTTGAGCTTCTCAGGGTGAGCCATCGGGCTAGATGCCAGGCACCCTGCATCTAGCAGGGTTGGATGGTGGAGCCGAGGGAGGTGTTGCTTAGTAACAGCATCTGTAGAGGGCCTGAGGGCTTCAGTTGCTGGTTAGTGAGATGTGAGTCAACATGATGGGAACTTCCAAGGAAGCCACTTGTCCTCTATTCACATTAAAGGAAGTATGGCATCTAGGATGAAGGAGAGAACTGTCTCACCAGCCTCTGGGTGGGTCAGACACCATCAGGAGTAACAGACTCATCTTTAGCCTGTGATTTCTGAGGGGCCCTGACACTCTGGAGTGTGGGCAGGGCAGAATGACCGGTTTAGAAAAGGGTCTACAAACTCTGTTCGGAGAGTGAATCGAGGGAACAGAGACTATGTAACCTGAGCGAGGAGCCTTTTGCAGAGTCTGTAAAGACACTGTGATGATGCCCACTGGCCCTGGGGTCAGGAGAACTTACTACCACTTACAGTGTGATGTTGGGCTAGTTATTCTTCTCCAAGCCTCAATTTCCTCAGCTTTAGAAGAAGAGGCTTCAAAATGTGATTTCTAAAGCCTCCCCTTATTTAAGCATTCCAGATCTAACTTCAGGTTTACCCTTATTATCTCTTAATAACAGCTCTAGAACACCATTAACATGACCAGACAATGCTCTGGGGCAGAGCAGGAAAATGCTAGCCTGTGTGTTAACGAGCTGCAGGACCTGGCTTTCTTCTTGATTATTTGTTGTCTTCAAATTAGGCAGGAGCAATCAGAGAGGGAATGTAGACTCTGCATCTTGCTCTAACTAGGTAGAAGCATAGCATTAGTATTCTGAAGATATTTCGACCTTTATTTTTCCTGAGAAAGAAGATTAAGTCTCAAACTGACTGAGAGGTTGTGCCCACCTCTTGTGGGCAATATCATGTTGGTTTTTATTAAATAATAATAGCAATAATATCAAAGATTCACATAACACTAATTGTGCCAGTCCCCACTCGAAGTGCATATAGGCATATTAACTCAGTTAGTCCTCAGAGGAAGTTCAACTGTTATTATCCCCATTTTATAGATGAAGAAATTGAGGAAGAGAGAGGTTAAGAACCTGCCTGAGATCGCTTCGCTAGATTATCATCTCTTCCTGCAGATTGAATGCTGATTGGAAAATCAAACAAATGAAATCCTCATGAAACACTATCTAGATTGAATTTACCTAAAAGATCCCTCCCTCTACTCTGTTCAACCATCTCCCTTCAAATCCCACCAAACAGTAGCAGAACAGGAATGGTCTCTGGAAAGTGTGGTTGGCTCCATCAGAAATGTAAAAGCACTTTCTGTATTGAGCAAAATAATTAAAATCCTTTTCTTTAAGTGGCTTCATCAGTTCAAGGACTAAGTCAAAAAGACAAGTTCTTTCTCTTACTCTTTCAATCTTCCTTTTAGTACTGTCAATATCACTTGTTCTTTTACTGTAAATCTCTTCAAATCCTTTTAGGAAGCTGACAGAATCTTAGTAATGAACAATCAGTGTACATTTTATGTGCCAGCCTCTGCTTTTGGTGTTTTGGTCCTGAAGAGAAGGTCTATGAGGTTCTTTAATTGTCCCTACTTGAGAGATAATAGTAATAGCCTCCCTGGATTAAATGTCTATGAGGCACTGTGGGTTCTCCAGAGAGAGAGAAAATCAATAGGATATGTTATAATTATATGAGAGGGATTATTAGGGGAATTAGCTCATGGGGTTGTGAAGAAAAGTCCCACGATAGGCAGTCTATAAACTGGATACCGGTAGTTGGCCTCCAAGTCCAAAGGCCTCAAAATCAGGGAAGCTGATGGTGTCCTTGGTGTAAGTCCTGGAACCCAAAAGCTGAAGAGTCTTGAGCTCTGAGGACCATGGAAAGGAGAGAAGAGAGATTCACCTTTTTCCTGTGTCTTTTGTTCTCTCTGGACCCCCAGCGGATTGGACGGTTCATGCCCACATAGAGGGTGGGTCTTTTCCACCCAGGCCACTCAGACTCTCATACTAATATCTGCTGGAAACACCCTCACAGAAACACCTAAAAAGATAGCTTTACCAGGTTTCTCAGCATTCCTTCTTCTAACCAAGTAGACACCTAGAATTAACCTTCAGTGGTGCTAAGCTTTATGTACATTATCTCATCTAATTATCATAATAAGCCCATTTGACAGACGAGGAAATGAATGTTCACAGGGAAAAACTGACTTGTTCAAGTTTGTGCCCAGATCCAACTGCTTTGACCTGCCTCTTCATCATTACCCCAGTCTGAGGCATCCTCCTTTCTCTCTAGCTACAGTAGCTCTTAGCTGATTACTCTGTGCATTGGTTTGGATGTGGTTTGTCCCCACCAAAACTCATGTTGAAGTTTAATTGCCAATGTGGCAGTGTTGAGAGGTGGGACCTAGTGGGAGGTGCTTGGGTAATGGGGGCAGATCCCTTATGAACAGATTAATGCAGTCTCTCAGGAATGGATTATTTTTCATGAGAGAGGGTTGTTATAGAGCAAGGTTCCTCCTGGTGTTTGCCCCTTCACACATGTCCCCTTTCCCTTCGACATGTTATGATACAGCACAAAAGCCCTTATCAGAAGCTGAACAGGTATGGGTGCCATGCTTCTTGGACTTCTATGTCTCCAGAATGTGAGCCAAAAAACCTCTTTGATTTGTAATTACCAAGTCCCAGGTATTCTGTTATAGCAACATAAAATGGACTAAGACTTTGCTTACACTCTTGGCCTGTTGTGTAGATTACATTTATGGCCCCAGTTCTCTGCCATTGCCTGTAGTCTAGACTTTTGCATGAATTTTGTAGTTCTCCTCACGAAAGGGGTGGAATATATTTTCCTGCTCCTTGGGTTTTATGTTTGGCCATGTGACTTGGTTTGACCGATGTAATAAGGCAGATTCTTAAAAGACCCATTTCCACTTGACCTCTTGAGCTTCTACTGCCACCAAAAGAAGGACATGTCTACACCAGCCTGCTGGTCCCAGGAAAAGGATCCAGTCAGGCTTAACCTAGATCAGTCTACTCCCAGCTAACTCACAGGTGCATAAGCTACATAAGTGCTTATTATTGCAGTGGTTCTCAAAGCGGGGACTACAGATCCCTTTCAAGGAGTTTGTGAGGTCAAAATTATTTTGATAATAATATGAAGAAAATGTATGTCTTTTTCACAATGTTGATAAATACACCGATGTTTAAAAAAACCAAGATCCAATTATATATTGTTTATAGGAGACACACTTTAGATTCAAAGATAAGATAGGTTGAAAGTAAAATTATGTAAAAAAAAAAAGTATATTATGCAAACTGCAATCATAAGAAAGCTTAAGTGGCTATGTTAGTATCAGACAAATAGATTTTAAAACAAAAAAAGTTAATTGGGATAATAAGGGGCATTTTATAATGATGGAAAAGTAAATCCATCAGGAAAATATGACAATTATAAGCATATATGCAACTAATAACAGATGTCCCCCCAAATAAAGCAAAACTGACAAAATTGAAGGGAGAAATAGACAATTTAACAGTAATAGTTGGTGACTTTAATATTCTGGTTTCAATAATGAATAGGACAGCTAGGCAGAAGATCAACAAAAAGAAGATTTAAAAAAAAGATAAACAAACTAGACCTATCAAATAGCTATAGAACATTCTATCCATGAACAGCAGAATATACATTTTTCTCAAGTGCATATGAAGCATTCTCCAGGATAGACCATATGCTAGGCCACAAAACAAGTCTTAATAACTTTAAAAGGATGGAAATAATATAAAGTGTGTTCTTTGGCCACAATAGAGTGAGACTAGAAATCAATAATAAAAGAAAGTATGAAAATTTCACAAATATGTGGAAATTAAGTAATACTCTCCTAATAATCATTAGGTCAAAAACTAAATCACAAGGGCAAATAGAAAATACTGTAAAATGAAGAACTTGTTAAGAGAACAGATCTGATGTTGATGGTGGGAGGGGGAGAAGGAGGGGGGAAAGAGGAATTGGTAAAGGGACATGAAAATCAACTACATTGTATATTGATAAAATAAAAAAAGGAAATACTGTAAAATAAATAAAAATTAAGAGAAAATATATGAAAACTTATAGGATGCAGCTAAAGCAGTTCTTAGAAGAAAATTTATAGCTATAAATGCCTATATTGGAAAAGAAGACAGATCTCAAATCAGTAACATGATCTTCCAGTTAAGATTCTGGAAAAAAGAAGAGTAAATTAAACTCAAAACAAGAAAAATGAAGGAAATAATGAAGATTAGAGTAGAAATTAATGAAATAGAGACTAGAAAAACAATAGAAAAAATCAACAGAACCAACAGTTGCTTATTTGAAAAGATCAACAAAATTGATAAGCCATTAGCTAGATTGACCAAGTAATAAAGACAGAATACTCAAATTACTAGAATCAGGAATAAAGGACTTTGCAAACCTACTGATCTTACAAAAATTAAAAGGATCATAATGGGATATGATGAACAGCTGTATGAAAACATATTAGGTAACTTAGATGAAATAACGAAATTCCTAGAAAGACAAAAACTACTGTAATTGACTAAAGAATAAATAGAATATCTGAATAGACCCATAATGAGTGAAAAGATTGAATTATTGACAAAACAAAACAAAACAAAAAATCTCCTAAATCAAATCTACTTGCAAACAGATCAGACCCAGAAGTTTTCACCGGTGAATTCTATCAAACACTTAAAGAATAATTAATACAAATTCTTAACAAAATTTTCAAAAAACAGAAGAGGAAGAAACACTTTTGAATTCATTCTATGAGCCCAGTATTACCCTTATACCAAACCAAACAAAGATATCATAGAAGAAAACTACAGACCAATACCTCCTAGAGGCAAAAAAGAAAAAAAAAAAATCCTTCCCCAAATATTATTAATGCTTTTGAATCCACAAGCATATTAAAAAAAAAAAAGTTCATATCATGACCAAGTGGGATTTATCACAGGAATGTAAGGTTGGCTTAACATCAGAAAATCAATAAAAATATTCAACAAACTAGGAATAGAGGGAGTTTCCTTAACCTTATAAAGGGCATCCATAAAAACAAAAACAAAAACAAAACAAAACACAGCTAACTCATATTAATGATGAAAGATTGAATGCTTTCCTTTAAGACTTAGAATGGGACAAGGATATCTGCTCTCACCACTTATATTCAGTATTGTACTGGAAGTTCTAGTCAGGGCAGTTAGACAAGAAAAAGAAATAAAAGGCATCCAGATTAGAAAAGAAGTAAAACTATCTCTAACTGAATATGACATAATACTGTATATAGAAAATCCTAAGAAACTTACTAAAAAACCATTAGAAAGAATAAAAGAGTTGATCAGAGTTACAGATACAAGATATATACTTAATATATTAAAATAAATTATATTTCTATACCTTTGCAATGAACAGCTAAAAATAAAAGTAAGAAAATAATTCCATTTACATTAGCATCAAAAAGAATAAAATACTTAGGAATAACTTTAACAAAGTACATGCAACATGTTTACTTTGAAAACTGTGTAACATTGTTGAAAGAAATTAAAGTAGATGTAAGTTATAAAAAGATATTCCATTTTCATGTACTGGAAGACTTACTATTGCAAAGATGGCAGTACTTCCCAAATTTATCTACAGATTCTATGCAATCCCTATCAAAATCCGAGCTGGCTTCTTTCTTAAAATTGACGAGCTGATTCTAAAATTCGTATGAAAATGTAAATAACCTAGGACAGCCAAAACAATCTTGAAAAAGAAAAACAAAGCTGCAGGACTCACTTTATGATTTCAAAACTCACTACAAAGCTATATCAATTTAGACGGTGTGGTACTGAGATAAGGACAGACATATAGATCAGTGGAATAGAATTGAAAGTACAGAAATAAACCATCATAATTACAGTCAATTGATTTTCTATAAGGGTTTCAAGACTATTCAATGGAAAAAGAATAATCTTTTCCAAAAATGGTGCTGGAAAATCTGGATATCCAAATGCAAAAGAGTAGATTCGAACCCCTACCTCACACCACATATATAAGTGAACTCAAAATGCATCAAAGACCTAATTGTAAGAACTAAAACTATAAAACTCTTAGAAGAAAACATAGGCTTGTATCTTGTATCCTTAGTTTAGCAATAGTTTCTTATATATGACACTAAAACACAAGCAACCAAAGGAAAAATAGGAAAGTTTGACCTCATCAAAATTAAAAACGTTTGTTTCAAGGAACACCATCAAGAAAGTGAAAAGACAACTCAGAAAATGGGAGAAATATTTACAAATCATACATCTAATAAGGGATTCATATCCAGAATACATAGATTCTTAGAATTCAATAATAAAAAGACAGACAACCCAATTAAAAATGGGCAAAGAATGAATAGATATTTCTCCAGGGAAGATATACAAGTGGCCAATAAGCACATGAAAATGTACTTAATATTTTTAGGCATTATAAAAATAAAAATCAAAACTACAATGAGATACAACTTTACATCTACTAAGATGGCTATAATCAAAAAAGACAAGTACCAACAAGGATGTGGAGAAATTGAAACCCTCATACATGCTAGTGGGAATTTAAAGTGGTGTAGCCACTGTGGAAAACAGTCTGGCAGTTATTCAAAGGGTTACACAGAGAGTTGTCATATGACTCAGCAATTCTACTTTTAGGAATATACCCATGAAAAATGAAAATATATATCCATGCACATATTGTACAAAATGTATGTCCATGTGCATATTGTTCAAAATATATGTCCATGTATAATATATATTGTACAAAATAAATGTCCATGTGCATATTCTACAAAATATGTTTATGTACATATTGTACAAAAGCTTATACATGAATGTTCATAGCAGCAGTATTCATTATAGCCAAAAAGTAGAAATAACTCAGATGTTCATCCACTGATGATTGGATAAATAAAATGTTATATATGTTATATACCCACACAGTGGGACAGTATTTAGCAATAAAAGGAAATAGAGTCCTGATACACGCTGCAATGTGAATGAACCTTGAAAACATTATGCTAAATGAAAAAAGCCAGACACAAAAGGCCACATATTATATGATTCCACTTATACGAAATGTCCAGAATATGCAAACCCATAGAGACAGAAACTAGGTTAGTGGTTACCTAGAGCTGGGAGGTTTGGAGAGAAATGGGGAGTGGCTGCTAACAGGTATGAGGTTTCACCATGAAGTGATGAAAATGTTCTAAAATTGATTGTGTTGATGGTGAATGTATTAGTTTCACAAACCTGATGTATTAGAACATCATGAGATTATTGTCCTATGGTTCTAGAGATCAGAAATTGGAAATGGGTCTCACTGGACTAAAGTCAATGTTTTCGTTGGGCTGCTTTCTTCTGGAGGTTCTAGGGGAGAATCTGTTTCCTTCTAGCTTCTAGGCCCCCTGCATTTCTTGGCTTGTGGCCCCTTCCTCCATCTTCAAAGCCGGCAGGGTAGCATCTTCAAATCTCTGTCTGACTCTGACACTGACTCTATTCCCATCCCTCTTTCAATTACAAGACTCTTGAGATTACACAGAGCCACCCAGATGATTCAGGAGACTCTCTATGTCAGTTGGTCAGCAATCTTTCCTGACCACTCCATCTAAAATAGCAGTTCAAGTCTTTCCAAGTTGCTCCATCTCCTTACCTTGATTTTTTTCTTCAGAATTCTTATCACCTCCTGCCATTACATTAATATTCCATGTGCATATTTGTTTATGTCTGTCTCTTCCACTAGAATGTAAGCTCCATGAGCACAAGGAATTTTCTTTGCCCATGCCTGATTCCAGAAGTCTAAAACAGTGCCTGGCCTATATTCATAGTGGAAGCTGTGTTGTGTTGCAAAGATGAGAGTCTACATGGCTTTGGTGGTGGTTGGGGGGGGGGTCCCACTAGGCTATAAATTCCTCAAACCCAGGGTTGTGTTGCATTGAACAACTCCATGGACTTAGAATTTTATGGAATGGGAACTTTTGGTGGCAACAACATTTTCTGGGAAAGGTGGGTATAAAGATCATGCTTTGGGCACTACTTCCCTGGAGCTGGGAGTTCATAAACTTGAGGCTTGATGTTGAATACGAGAAAGAAGCTGAGGCAAGACGTGGCAGTAGGCTCAGCTTAGTTGAGAATAAGGCCCATAAACCAATGGATTCTTGCTACTGTGGACTTGGAGTGGGGACCTTTAGATGAGCTTTTTTACCTGAGAAATGTATGGCACACTGGTCCATTGTACAACCTTTGTAGTCAGGCAAACCTAGTTCAAATCCAGGCCCTGGTATTTTCTAGCTATGAAACCTGGAACAAGTGATGTAGCTTTCCCTAGCCTCTGACTTCAAGCATTTACTTTCCAAGTTTTAATTGAGATAGTTCGTGCAAAGCTCTCAGCGCACAATGAGCACTCAATAGTGATTGCCATGCTGCCGCTGGGGAGGTTGTTTTTGATGTTCTAACAAGTGAATAGACCGGAATGTGCTCTGAGGAGGAACAAAAGCAGGACAAATGCAGGAGGTTGTTATGATTTGGCTTCCTTTATAAAAGATATTTGGCTCTCTGCAGACTGAATGATGCAGGCTCAGAGGAGCCTGGCTTTGCTGCTGCGGATCAGTCCCCTCTGCCTGGAACCTCATCTGGATGCGAGTGGTGGCCATCCCCTCTGTAGACACATTGAGCAGCTTTTGGTGGGAACTACACAATGCCCAGCTGCTCCCAGACCAGCCAGGATCCTGGCACTGCAAATCCAGCCTGGGAGGGCAAGCCAAAAGTAAGGCTGGATGAAAAAATTGGTAGCAGTCCTTGTACTACTTTTTGTACCTGGTGGGTGGTCTGGCAGGGAGTGGCAGCACTCTTCCTCTTTGGTTTGACCAGGACACTTAATAATATTTTCACTGAGCCTAAACTTCAAGAAGCTTTACAGGAGCAAGAGAGCTGGGTGAAACCTGGGTAGCTCTGTGCATGTGGGAAGGGCAGATGTAACCCCTCCCCCCGCTTCTCCTGTTGCCAAAAGTTAGTTGATTTAGATTAAAATTAGAGTTTAGACTAAACCTAATTTAGACTAAAGTTAGTTAATTTAGGTTAAGCATTCTCCCCAAAAGGCAATCTTGTGTAGAAGAATGTGATCTGGGTTTGGAACTAGCCTCAATGGGATGTGAGCCACTCCTCCCACACCTCCATATTATGCCCGGCCTAGGGGTATTTCACAACCCAAGTTAGTCCCAGAAGTCCCTCTATAAATGCATATCCCTCAGGAAGGGGAAATGCATTGTCTCTAATACAACAATAGAAATAAGTTAATCTAATAGTTTCTTCCTAGAATCCCAGATACCTGAGGAAAGGATGGGAAAGAGAGAAGGGCTCTCTGATGTTCCCCTACTGCAGGCTTTGCAGAATACCTCAACGAACATTTAATAGACATTTATTGAACATCTGTCTTGTGCCAGTTGCTTTTTAATGTCATTTAATCCTCACAGAATCCATTTAAGGGGGGCATTCTCATCATATTGTTACAGTTGAGGTGACTTTTCTGTTCTCCCTTATGACTAGCTGGATACAGTCAGCCCTGAGATTTCTGTGTATGTAGCAGGCATTGCTTAACTCATTCAGCATATAGATTTGTGCACACACACTGTGCTAAGCACAGGGATACAATGGTGAGTACACATAGATCTGGCTCTGCCCTTGGTTGCAGGCATTAATCAAAACCCCACATAGACATGTATACAATCACATCTTTGGAAAGTGCTAAAAAGGAGAGGTCTGTGGTATTACAAGAGGTCTTGAAGGAGTTAGGAGGACATGGTAGATTTGCTAGGATCTGAGACATGAGCAGGAGGTAATGAGGTGAGGGCTGTGGGGGCTGTGGCTGAAGCTTGGAGAACTTGAAGAGTGTGATGTAAAAAAAAGGCTGGCCTGGTCAGCAAGGGCTGGACCACATGGGTGTCATGTGCCATGTTAAAGCATTTGGCCTTTGCCCCAGGTGCAGGGGGTGAACATTAAACTGTTTCCAATTGAGGATGTCACCACATGTGGCATTTTAAAAGGCAACTCTGGCTGCTGTATGGAGAGCAGGTGGAAGGCAACAGAAGTGTTACAGCTGTCCAGGGAGTGGGTGGCAGCTTGGACTGCAGCAGTGACATGGAGCTGGGGTGAACAGATGGCTTCAAGGGACATTCAGCAGTAAAGTGGACAGCTCTAGGGGTGGAGAGGATGGTATGAAGGAAGCATCCAGGCAGGCTGGCTTCATGGGCACCTGTGCATTAATGAGCATGGGATGCCACACTCAGAGGGCCATGCTTGGGTTTAAGCTCTTATGCCTTCCCCACCCCCCCAGCTTTATTGAGATATAATTGCCAAATAAAAATTATATATATTTAAGGTGTACAATGTGATGCTTTGAGGTATGTATACTTTGTGAAATGATTACCACAATCAAGCTAATTAACAAATACATCACCTCTCATAGTTATCTTTAAAAAATTCTTTTTTTTGTGGTGAGAACACTGAAGATCTACTCAATGATTTCAAGTACACCATACATTTAACTACAGTCACCACGCTGCACATCAGATCCTCAGAAGTTATTCATCATACAACTAAAAGTGCGCAGCCTTTGGCCAACCTCTCTCCATCTGGGCAGGTTCCCCCAACCCCCAAGGCCTTGGCATCACCATTCTACTTTCTGCTTCTGTGAGTTCTACTTTTTTGGATTCCACATATAAGTAAGATCATGCAGTATTTGTCTTTCTGTGTCTAGCTTATTTCACTAAATGTAATATCTCCAGGTTCATCCATGTTGTTGCAAGTGGCAGAATTTCTTTCTTTTTTATGACCAAATAATATTCCAGTGTGTGTGTATACACACACACACACACACACACACCCCACATTTTCTTTATCTGTTCATCCATCAACTGACACTTCAGTACTTCCATGTCTTGGCTATTGTGAATAATACTGCAATGAACAGGGGAGTGCAGATTTCTCTTTAAATATGAATTTCCTTTCCTTTCCTTTGGATATATAGCCAGTCGTGGGATTGCTGGATCATATGGTAGTTCTATTTTAAAGTTCTTGAGGAGCCTCCATGTTGTTTTCTACATGACTGCACCAAGTTATATTCCCACCGACAGTATACAGAGGTTTCCTTTTCTCCACACTCTTGACAACATTTGTTGTTATTTCCTGTCTTTTTGATCATAGCCATCCTAACAGGTGTGACGTGATACCTCATTGTGGTTTTGGTTTACATTTTCCTAATGATTAGTGATGTTGAGTACCTTTTCATATACCTGTTGGCCATTTGTAGTTTTCTATGGAAAAATGTCTATTCAGATCCTTTGCCCATTTTTTAATTGGGTAATTTGGGGTTTTTTGCTATTGAGTTGTAGGAGTTACTTATATGTTTTGGATATTAACCCTTTATCAGGTACATGGTTTGCAAATATTTTCTCACATTCTATAGGTTTAGTTTTCATTCTGTTCATTGTTTCCTTAGCTATGTAGAAGCTTTTAGTTTGATGTAGTTCTACTTGTTTGTTTTTCTTTGGTTCCCTGTGCTTTTGGTGTCACATCCAAAAAGTAATTGCCAAGAACAATGCCAAGGAGTTTTTTCCTATGTCATTTTCCCTAGGAGTTTTACATTTTAAAGTCTTGCATTTAAGTCTTGATTCCATTTTGAGTTAATTTTTGTACATGGCATAAAATAAGGGTCCAATTTCATACTTTTGCATGTGGATATCCAGTTTTCCCAACACCATTTATTGAAGAGACTGTCCTTTCCCCACTATGTATTCTTGGCACCCTTATCAGAGATTAATGGACTACATGTGTGTAGGTTCATTTCTGGGCTGTCTATTCTGTTCCATTGGTCTGTGTGCCAGTACCATGTTTTTATGTCTGTTTTGATTACTTTAGCTTTGTGATATAGTCTAAAAATGAATTAACAAATTCATTGCTTCACAGTCACCATTTTGTGAGTGTGTGTGGTGAGAACAGTTAAGACCTACTCTCTTAGCAAAGTATACAATACAGTATTATTAACTATAGTCACCATGCTGACAGTAGATCCCCAGAACTTATTCATCTCATAATTGAAAGTTTACACCCTTTGACCAACCACTCCCCATTGTGCCCCTGCCCCGAGACTCTGACATCACTATTCTAGTCTCTGTTTCTATGTGTTCTTTTCCAGATTTCACATATAAGTGAGAAAGTGCGATGCCTCCAGCTTTGTTTTTACTCAAGATTGCTTTGGCTATTTGAAATCTTTTGTTGTTCCATATAAATTTTAGGATTTTTTTTTCTATTTCTGTGAAAAAATGCCATTAGAATTTTGACAAGCATTGTTTTAAATCTGTAGACCACTTTATATAGTACAAGCATTTTAACAGTATTAGTTCAGATCTTTCACCCCTTTGGTTAAATTCATTTGTAAGTATTTTTATCCTTTTTGATTGTATTATAAATGAGATTGTTTTCTTAATTTCTCTTTTGGATAGTTTGTTATAAGTATACAGAAACACAACTGATTTTCATATAATGATTTTTGTATTCTGCAAGTTTTCTAAATTCATTTATTAGTTGTAATGGTTTTTTGATATCATTTTTAGGGTTTTCAATATATAAGATCATGTCATCTACAAAAGAAGATAATTTAGCTCCTTCCAGATTTGGATGCCTTTTATTCCTTTTTCTTGCCTTATTGCTCTGGCTAGGACTTCCAGTACTTTGTTGAATAGAAGTGGTGAGAGTGGGCACTCTCATTTGTTCCTGATCTTATAGAAAAAACTTTCAGCTTTTCACCATTGGGTATGATGTTAGCTGTGGACTTGTTATATATATGGCCTTTATTATGTTGAGGGACATTTCATCTATACCTAATTTGTTGAGAGTTTGTTTTTTTTTTCTCATGAAAGGATGTTAAATTTTGTCAAATGCTTTTTCTGTATATATTGAGACGATCTTACAATTTTTGCAATTAATCCTGTTAATGAGGTGTATCATGTTTATTGATTTGCATATTGTGACACTTTGATATTTACATACTAGTTTTCATCCACATTTCCAGGCTCATGCTTCTCTCCAACCTTCTCCAGCCCTCTTTTTATCTGCTTCTTTTTCTCCATGAGGCAGGAAATTCTCTGACCTACCTTAGCTGATTGTAGGTCATAAGACCCCCATTCCAGAAGGGGCCCTGACTCATGCCCAGGAGGAAGGAATACTGCACAGAGAGGCCAAGAAGAATCTGAACACATAGGCCTTGCTGGGTTTCCCTGTTAGTGTTAGATCATGCCCTTTGTGCCCAATCACATTTCTACACGATTGTCCATGCTTCAATCATGCCTACATAATGAAGCTTCCATAAAAACCCGAGAGCACAGGTTTCAGAGAGCTTTTGGACAACTGAACTTATCCATGTGCTAGAAGGGTATCACACCCCAACCGCACAGGAGTGGAAGCTCCTGTGCTGGCGACCCTTTCAGACCTTGCCCTATGTATCTCTTCATCTGGGTGTTTCTTTGTATACTTTAAAATATCCTTTATAATAAACCAGTAAACATAAGTACATGTTTCCTGAGTTCTGTGAGCTGCTGTAGCAAACTAATCAAACCCAAGGAGTGGGTTGTGGGAACCCTGACTTACAACTGGTTGGTCAGAAGTTCCAGAGGCCTGGGCTTGTGATTGGCATCTGAAGTGAGGGGCAGTCTTGGGGACTGAACTCTTAACCTGTGGGATCTAATACTATCTCCAGGTAGGTAGTATCAGAATTGAATTGGAGGGCATCCAGCTGGTGCCTGCTGTGGAATTGGTTGCTTGATGTGCTGTGAGTGTGGAGGAAAGATGGTATTTTTCCCACTCGTACACTAGTTTGTGTTTCAGTATTTCACATATATTGAACCATTCTAGCATCCCATGGATAAATCCCACTTGATTATAGCGTGTGATTCATTTAATGTGCTGTTGAATTAGTTTTGCTAATATTTTGTGGAGGATTTTTGCATCTATATTTATCGGGAATATTGGACTATAATTTTCTTTTTTTATAGTGTCCTTACCTGGCTGTGGTATGAGGGTAATTATCTGAGTGTGAGCTAACAGTATAATGCTCACTAAACTAACAAGGTATCTGGAGACCAAAGAACAAAGCAGGCAGCTCCATATGGTGTACAAGGAGTCTATTATTATTATTATTATGATGATTACTATTGAGGGTGGTTACTTACAGGGATTGGGTGGAGTATTGATTCATCTGAGTGTGGTGCAGCTTCTTTCTCTGCACCCTGGGAATGGCGGTGGGTAGTAGAACTGAAACTTAAGGGACTTACAGACAAAAGTGGAGCTATGACAAATAGAAAGGCTGCCGAAGTGGAAGATTCTGCAGTCTCCTGTTGCTTATCTTTGGGGTTGCCTGTGTGGCTCCCCTTATCTTACAAGCATGGCATTCTTTTTCTGTCCCTCCCTCAGTTGCTAAGCAACTTGTGCAGGGGAAAAATTGTAACTATTGAAGCCATAGCCCTGAAGGCCACGACCATGGAGTGAGTTCTCACCAGCATTCTTACAGTAATGGAGGCCTTGTAAAATGCGTTTGGAAGTGTCCCTCCTCTTCTACTCTTTGGAAGAGTTTGAGAAGAATAGCCAATCATTTTTCTTCAAATGTTTTGTAGAATTTATTTGTTAAACTATCTGGTTTTGGACTTTCTCTATTGAGAGGTTTTTAATTATTGCTTCAATCTTTGTACTTATTATTGGTCTGTTCAGACTTTCTATTTCTTCATGATTCGGTCTTGGTAGGTTGTATATTTCTAGGAATTTATCCATTTCTTCTTGGTTTCCAATTTGTTGGCATATAATTTTTCATAGCAGTCTCTTATGACCCTTTGTATTTTTGTGATATGTGTTGTAATGTCTCCTCTTTCATTATTTTTTCATTTGAGTCTTCAAGCATTTTTCTTGGTTAGTCTAGCTACAGGTTTGTCAATTTTGTTTACCTTTTAAAAAAGCCAACTCAGTTTTGTTGATTTTTTCAATTGTCTTTTTAGTCTCTGTTTTATTTGTTTCTGCTCTAATCTTTATTATTTCCTTCCTCCTGCTAACTTTGGGCTTAATTTGTTGCTATTCTTCTGGTTTCTTGATGTGTAATGTTAAGTTGTTTTTGGAGATTTTTTTCTTTATGTAGGCATTTTTTTTTTTCCTATAAACTTCCCTCTTAGAACTGCTTTTGCTGCATCCCATAAGTTTTGGTATGTTGTGTCCATTTTTGTCTCAAGACACTTTGTGATTTCTTTCTTGAATTCTTCTTTGACCTACTGGTTGTTCAGAAGTATGTTGTTCAATTTTCACATATTTGTGAATATTCCAGTCTTCCTCTTATTATTTCTAGTTTCATACCATGGTGGTTGGAAACGATACTTGATATGATTTCAATTTTCTTAAATTTGTTAAGACTTGTTTTATGGCCTAATTATGATTTATCTTGGAGAATGTTCTATGTGTGCTTGAGAAGAATACATATTCTGCTGCTGTTGGATGAAATGTTCTGTATATGTCTGTTAGGTCCATTTGGTCTATAATCTTATTCAAATATGCTGTTTCCTTATTTTCTGTCTGTACATATATCCATTGATAAAAGTGGGTTATCAAGGTCCCCTGCTATTATTGTGTTGCTATGTATTTTCCCCTTCAGTTCTGTTAATATTTGCTTTATATATTTAGGTGCTCCAATGTTGAGTGCACACATATTTATAATTATTACATCCTCTTAATGAATTAACCTTTTATCATTATATATTTACTCTCTGTGTCTTGTGACAGATTTTGACTGAAAGTCTATTTCATCTGATATAAGTATAGCCACCCCTGCTCTCTTTTGGTTATCATTTGCATGGTTTTCTTTCTCTGTCTCTTTATTTTCAGCCTGTGTGTGTCCTTAAATATAAAGTGAGCCCCTTGCTGGATCTCGTTTTTCAATCCATTCATCCACTCTCTGTTTTTGATTGGAGAATTTAATACATTTACATATTTAAAGTAATTATTGATAGGTAGGAACTTACTATTGCCATTTTGTTAATTGTTTATGTCTGTCTTATAGCTCTTCTGTCCCTCTTCCCCCCTCGGGTGTCTTCTACTGTAAATTGTTTTTTGTTGTTGTTGTTGTTTTTGTAGTGATGTGCTTTGATTCCTTTCTCTTTACCTTTTTTGTATGTATAAGGGGTTTTTTCTTTGTGGTTACCATGGGGCTAACATAAAACATCTTTTAGTTAGGAGAGATGGAGAATCAATATGGTGGAATAGATGGTCCCCAGTGTCACTCTCTTTCACAATCAACCAATTTACAACTATTAAAAAGCAAAGACTGCCAAGCCGGGGCTGCTAGAGCTCAGAGGAAGAGGAAGAGAGATCTACACAGTTCATGAAGGCAGGAAAAACTGCGATGAGAGAAAGCAATTGCCACTCTGACCGTTTTGAGACCTGGCCATTTCAAGGATGGCCCTGGTGAGCACACAGAGCAAGAGCTGACAAAAACCACAGCTGTGCCCTTTGTGTGAAGTTGCTTGGAGACTGCAGGGGAGAAGAGAGCCTTTGGTGGCCCCCAGGCCAGCAGGACCACTGACAGAGTTCCCATGGACTGACATACAAGCAAGGGGCCACAAACAACTGAAAAAAGGAGCCACTCACAGGCCAGTGGGTCATTGCAAGGGACTGGTGCATGGCCCACCCCATGGGAAGTGTTTGGAGTGTGGGGTGGGGGAGACTGGCCCCCTGGGGGAACATTGACGCACAGCATGGACAGTTGACCTGCCCCTCCAGGCAGCACAGGCCTACACAGTGGAGATTTGTCAGGAATATAGAACTGCAGCAGGTGCAGTTTGCTGAAAAGACTCAGGCCCAGACCAAAGTTACCACACAATCCAGGTATACCAGACTTCACAAGACCCAGAAGTGCTTAAAAGGTCAGCAATTAAGACCCAAGCTACACAAAAAGCCTTCCCCAGAGAAGCAGCAGCAAAGCAGCAATTTAGTTCAACCACAAGGCTCAAGAGCTGGTTCCCACAGGAAGTTCCCCCGTTTTAGAAGTAAGAAAGGACAGCAAATTAGTTCCAGTGTAGAATTTAAGTGGTGTGGGTAGCTAATAATCCAATGCATAACTGAAAGAAAACACAAAAACCCACAGATCAGAGACAAAGTTCTGATATTAACCAGTAAAGGTCTAACACCAGCAAAGAACACCTATAAAACCTAGAGGAGCTGGAAGCCCCTTGGGCTCCTGAGCCAGGGTGGGAGAGGGTCTGAGGGCTTCAGCCATGCCTCCCTGAAATCCACATCCAACCCAGAAATGACCGAGCCTCCTCAGAAGCCTCAACTAAGCCCCCTGATGTTCGCATCCAGAAAGCCCCTGAGCTCCCCAGCCAAAGTAGGGGGGGCCCACAGGCCTCAGCCACATACTCCCACCCTCCACAACCAGGCCAGCAAAGGAGCCAGCCATGGGCCAGTCCCACCCCACATCCCACCTCTGTCCTTCCACCCCCCCCCTTTCCCCCTCCTACTGCTCCACGACAACATCTTAGAACATATAATAATAATAATAGTAATAAATACATAAATTTAAAAAAATAAAATAAATAAAACATCTTAGAATTATAACAGTCTGTTTTAAGTTAGTAACAATTTAACTTCAACTCTATAGAAAAATTCTACACTTGTACTCCTTCCCCTCACATTTTAAGCTATTGGTGACACATTTTACATCTTTTCATATTTTGTATCCATTAATAGATTATTGTAGCTATAGTTATTTTTAATACTTTTGTATTTTAACTTTTATACTAGAGTTAAAAGTGATTTACCCATAAACTTTACAGTATTAGAGAATTTGGAATTTGACTATCTATTTACCTTTACCAGTGAGTTTTATATTTTCATGTTGTTACTTAGCATCCTTTCATTTCAACTTTAAGAGCTCCTTTTAGCATTTCTTGTAAGGTAAGTCTAGTAGTGATAACTTCCCTTAGTTTTTGTTTGTCTGGGAATGTCTATCTCTTCTTTATTTATGAAAGACATCTTTGACTGGTTTAATATTCTTGGTTGGCATTTTTTTTTCTTTCAGCATTTTAAATATATCAATCCCCCTCCTTCCTGGCCTGCAAGGTTTCTGCTGAGTAATTCACCAATAGCCTTATAGAGGTTCCCTTGTATGTGACAAGTGGCTTTTCTCTTGTTGATTTCAGTATTCTTTCTTTGTCTTTGACTTTTGACAATTTGATTATAATGTGTCTTAGGGTAACCTTCTTGGGGTTGATCTTCCTTAGGAAATTTGAGCTTCATGAATCTGGATGTTCATATCCCTCCCAAAATTTGGGAAGGTTTTAGTCATTATTTCTTTAAATAAGCTTTCTGCCTTTCTCTTTCTCTTCTTGTATGACTCCCATGATGCATACATTCATTCATTAGATGGTGTCCCATAGGCCCTAAATGCTCTGTTCACTCTTTTTCATTTTTAAAAAATTTTTAGTTTTGTTTCTCCAACTGGCTAATTTCAAATAATCTGTATTTGAATTTGCTGATTCTTTCTTCTGCATGAGTTAGACTACTGTTAAATTTGAAGTTCTCTATTAAAATTTTCAGCTCTGCCATTGTGTTATTCAGCTCAGGATTTCTGTTTGATTCTTTTTTATGTTTTTAATTTATTAAGCTTATTTTATTCATGCATTGTTTTCTTGATTTCATTTAGTTGTTTATCTGTTCTATTACATCTCACTAAGCTTATTTAAGATGACTATTTTGAATTCTTTGTTAGGTAATCCATAAATCTCCATTTATTGAAAGTTAAATACTGGAGCTTTATTAGTTTCCTTTGGTGTGTCATGTTTGCCTAATTCTTCATGATCTGTGCAGCATTGTGTTGGTGACTGTGCATTTGAAGGAGCAAACATCTTTTCCAGGCCTTACAATCTGGTTTCATAAGATAATAACCTTTTCTTGTCTGGTCTCTAGGCTGATGAGATTGTCTTTGGGGTCATAGTGGAGCTGGGTTGGAGCTGGGTCATAGGGCTGTTGCTGAGCATGCAGTGGGGTCTGCAGTTGGTGGGCATGTTACCAGGGTCTTGGGCAGGCGTGGCTCCTTCCTGGTCCCTGCGTGGATTGGACAGTCTCTAGGACCTTGGTCAGTAGGGCTGGTTTCAGTTACAGGATCTGCTTCAGGACCTGCAGATAGAGTCACAGTTGGTGCCACATGCCTGCAGAGGTGTGGCTCCTGCTGGGTCACTGGGTGAGCTCATGGGCAGAATGGACTGACCCTGAGCTGTGGACGAGAGGGGCTAGAACAGAGTCAAAGTCTTCTTCGGGGTTCACAGCCAGGACCAAGGTCAGTGGGTCTGTTACCTGAGGTACAGATAGGCATGGCTTCTGCTGGTTCCTTGGTGGAGGCGCTGGTGGCAGGACCAAGGACAAACAGGGTTATAGTCAAGTTCACAGGGTTTTCCAGGTCTATGGCTGAGATCATGGTTGGTGAGCCTGCCACCCAGATGTTGGCCTGCCTGCTTTCTCAAAATGGTTCTTCTTGGTCTTGGGCTCCACTGGGATTTCAAAAACCTCCAACAAAATAACTTTTGTCTGTGGATGGCTGCAAAATTATTGTCATTGTTGAGGAATATGAGAAGAATGACTCCTGCTCCTCCATTTTGCTCCAAAAAAAATTTAGTTTAATGCTCTTCTGTCATTGTTTAGAAATTATTAATAGTGTTTGAGCAAGGAGTTCTGTATTTTCAATTTACACTGGGATCTGCAAATTATGAAGCCATCTTTGCCCTTGGGGATGAAACCAGGGATCTCAGCCACCATCCCAGTTCCAAGCTGTCCCTCAACCAACTCCTGAAGAGCGGGTGGCCCAGGCCCAGGAACCAGAGGGCTCATTGCCCAGAGTCCTCAAGCTGGGGACAGGCTGAACTTCAGCCATAGTGTCATGGCCCTCCAAGGAAAAACCAGGGCCAGTCTCAATCCCTTCTGGATCTCACTTTTATTTTCTGAGAAACAAAGGAATTGTAATATATGATTTCTGGAGACCTTTCTGGCCCCAACATCTAATGCCTTTATGGTTCTTTTGCTATCTTTGTTCCAGCTCTCTGTGGCCCCTCCTGTGCTATGTTAGGAGCTTAGGACTACTGGGATGTCCAGATGCTAGCTTGGAGTGGCTTGGGCAGAGCCATTGCTTGTCTTCTCTGTCATAGCACCTTGTTTTCCACTATTAGAGGGAAATTCACCACAAGGTCCCTGGTCAAAATATAAATACATCTGGGAGAAGTGATATTTGTGGCTACTTTAAGCTAAAATTGTAATAGCATGGTCTTCATGGGGGTTGGGAGGAGGAGACTCATTAAGGGAAGACAAACCTCCAATCATAGGCCTGGGGCTGGGCAGCCCATGTCCCCTAGGGTGGGCCAGAAGCACCATGGACTGCTGGGGAACATTTTTGCTGGCCAGGAGACATCTGACCTTCTCTTTCCAGGAGCCATATTGTGTTTCCACTGGCACCACAGTTTGCAAAAGTTTTTGTCCTCATTTTCAAGATGTTTGCTCAGTACTTCATGTCTTGTTTCTTTAGGACAAACACCCTTAGGTGTGGGACATTGGGCAATACTGTTGGGGTGGGGTGGGTATGTAGGGTGGGGGAGCACATGTGAGAAACTCACTAACATGGCTCTCTAGAGCCATGGGCCCCTGGTTCACTCAAATCGGTGTGACCATGAGGTGGACCTTGAGATTTTTTTGCTTGACACATAGAGGACAAACTCTAGCTTGATCTACTGGGCCTGGCCATTGGTTCCTAACCTGTGGCCCCCAGATTCTTGGGCCTTCTTATAGGCAGTGACTGCATAATAGCTACTATTTATTGGGTGCGCACAGTGTACCACACATCATTCTAGCTCTTATTTCATAGAATCAACCTGAACAGTGAAGTGACACGGTGTGATTGTGTATTTTCTAAAAATGGCATGGCAATGCTTTTGGTACACATGCGTCCAGCATCTTGCCACTCCCCTCAAGAGCTGGGGCCTATTTCTCCTCCTCCTGAAGCTGATGGGACTTTGTGACTATCTTTTTGAGTAGAATGTCGTAGAAGTGATGCTAGTAGGACTTCTGAGGCTGTCAGAAAAGGTGATATGGCTTCTTCCTGCATCTCTCTCTCTCTATTTCTTCTCTTTCTCTCTTGATGTTTGCCTTTGGAATCCAGCCGCCACCTTCTGAGGCAGCCTAGGAACTCTGTTTAGGCATTCTGACCCACAGCCCCAGCTAAGGTCCCAGCTGACAGCCAGAATTGGCTGCCACCTAGGCAAGAGATCAAGCCTTCACAAGCTGTAGGAAGATTCCAACCCCCAGCCCTTGCATTGCTCCAGCTGAAGTTGGACGGAGCAGAGATGAGCTGTCCTTGTCAAGTCCTACCCCAAATCATAGTTTCATGAGCAAGATAAATGTTTTTATTTGAAAACACTACACTTTTGGGCAATTTGTTATGCGGCCATAGTAACTGAGACACGTGGGTGTTGTTATCATCCCCACTTGTTGGCTGTGTTAACTGAAGCACAGCAAGACTGGTGCTGCCACTCCAGGCAGCACCACCAGTATGTGGCAGCACCAAGATTTTAAATCCAGGCCTGTGTGACTCCTCCGTGCAATGCTGATTCCAGGGGCTGTGCCATTTATCCAAGGTCAGCCTGAAAGAGCCAATTCACTGACTCTTCCTCTGTTGTCCTTAAACTTTAAGGGGTCCCTAAAGGCAGGAACAAAGAGGCCCTAAGGTGAGTGAGAGTTTCAGGAATTGACCATTTTGGAGGGAGCACAGAGAATGTCCACTTTTTAGCACCCTATTCCAAAGTTCCAGAAAGCACAGTTCTCAGAAAAAGGGTAACAGGCAAGGAGGGAGTCAGAGATCTGGTCTGACAGCGATTAGCTGAGAAATCTTAGGCAAATTGTGAGCCTCAGTCTCTCTGTCTGTAAAGTGGGTGAGGTATGGAATTTGATTGGGGAATGAGCAGGGTGGGCATTCCCAGCAAGGGGATGGGTTGAGTGTGGGTGTGGAGATGGAATGCGCAGGAGCGTTAGGGAGATTGCCCACAGAGCCCAGCCTGGTGCAGGAGGGAGAGCGGAGTCGGTGGAAAGGAGCCAGGGCTGTGCAGTGGAATTAAGAAGACTCGACTAAGGACTGGGAGCTTGGGCTTGTGCCTGATCGGAGAGACAGTTCAGTCAGTGGGGAGCTCCATCAGCACCCTGAGGCTGCGTTCGCCTCACATTTGTCAGGTGTGGAAAGAATGTAGCCCTAATGTTCTAGAATCCTGGGGTCTGTGCCCTTCAGGTTGTATGGCAAAGTGTGCCTTGCTCCCTCGGGAATCCCAGGCCAGCTCTTGTCGGTGGGAAGAGTTCCTGCACTGGAAACTGTCCCAAGCACACAGGCTGGGGCCCTTGGCTGTTCTGCCCTTATTTGGTACATCTTTCTTGTGAGGACATGTTGCTCGAGCTGGATACCTTTAAGAAACTATTTATGAAGTCCCATGAGCACCATATACGTGGAGGAGGGAAAACTCTGTGTGCGTGGCAGCCCCAGGAGGAGGGGGGGACGAGGAAGTAGCAGTTCTCTGAGTGGCCTTTGGAAGGGGGTGTCCTGGATCCCCATCCTTCACAGGTGGGAAGCCACCTCTCACTGGCTGCTCCTCCCCAGTGATCAAAGGTACTTTTTGACACTCAAGCCCTGGCTGGCTGAAAACACTTAAAGGGCACCCACTTTCCCAGCATCCTGGGGGACAGCGGGTTCCACAGTGAAGGCAGAGCAGGAAGGGGAGCTAGGGATACACATGCTGGTCTGTGATGAGGCTTTTTGGAAATAGATTCTCTTTTCATATTGCAAAAATTATCCATATGCATTGTGAAGCATCAGAAAATAGAGATAATACAAACATTTAAATCACCCATAACCCTACCATGTAGAGATCACTGCTGTTAATTTGTTTGTAATATCCTTTTTAGACCCCCCTCTGACTGCGTGGATTTACAAAAATGGCATCATTCTACCTATCCTGTTCTGTAGCTGCCCTCTTCGTTTCCTCCTCCTCCTCCTCCTCCTCTCTCTCTGACACACACACACACACACACACACACACACACACACACACACACACAACTTGTCCATGTCAATTAGCACAGAGCCATCCCATCCTATTTAACTTCTATAGCTTTCCACTGGATGTACATAATAAACACTCTTGTTCTTCTAATGCTTTTTCATGGTATCAACAATGCTTGATGAACATTTGTATACATACCTCTCTGCATTTTTGCCCAGTTATATTCTTCATCATTAGAAGGGTTAATTGATGTGTCAAAAGGTACTTACGTGTTTAAGGCTTTTGATACACCTCATCAAATTGTCTCCTTCCAAGGAGGCTTTTCCAAAATACATTTCCATCAGCAACGTTTGAGAGCACAGATGCCCGCAAGGCAGTTTCCTTTTTCATTTTCATCTGTCTGAGGGTAAAAAATTATGTTTCAGTTGTTTAAAACTTTCTCTCAGCAGAGAGCTTTAGACTTTCCCATATAGTCCATATTCATTCTTCCTACTAGTGTCTATCGAGCACCTACTATGTGCTGTGCATGCTCGATGTTGGGGATGCTTCATCAGACAGTCTGTTCTGCCCAGACTTAGAGAGTTGTAGAAGTTAGAGCTGCCAGGGATCTTAGAGATTGTCCAATTCCCTCATTTTAAGGAGAGGAAACTGAGGCCCAGAGAGGTGTGGGGATTTGCCCACAGTCACACAGGGAAGCAATTTCATGGTGAAATTTTAACTCTAAAGCAAAGATTCTGAACTTTCTGCTTGTTTTGATTTTCTCACTCTCTTAGGAGTACTGGTTGGTCAAATTCAACTCTGAACTGGTAGCACAGCCTCTCTGTGCTGAATTCAGGCGGTAACCTGATTGGGCGCACAGTAAGTGCTTTAGAATATATTTATTGAATGGATGTTGGTGCATATCAGAGCAGAAGAAATAGTACATTCTGTCAAATTGTGCTCAATATCCCAGGAAGAAAGGCAGACTTCTGTTGGGTCCCCTTCTGGGAAGAAATGCCTTTTCTTTCTTTTTTAATGAAAGAGGAAAATGAATGGGCTGTTGGAATTGATGGAGGAGGAGAGATGGGGCTGCCTGAGGCTTGGGACAATGTTTGTGCTTGGAGCTGTCAGGTCACTGGAATTTCCCTTAGGTTCCCTCACCCTACCAGAGATGGACTGATAGAAAAGGGACAGTGGCTAACAAGAGAAGAGAGCTTTGTTTTCTTTGAGTGATCCTGTATGAACCTAGACTGACCTCTCAAAACATTCCAGGGGACTGGCTCAAGTCATTGCTATTCTTCTCTTTGCTCGGCTCCCTCCCCTTTCCTCTACTGCACCCAAGGGTCTTTCCAGCTTTTACCTCCAGAACCTGTTCAATGCTGCTCAGGCCTTTCATGACACAGGAGGTGGCTGGGTCAATGGAAAGATGGCAGATACTTCTGGCTTTACTCTGGTGGTGGTGGGACTTTGGGCAAGTCTCCCGTCCTAGCAGGATCAACCCTAGCACCGCCCTGTTCTGACATGCCTGGATGCTGCCACAGAATTTTGATCGATTTGCCTGCTGCCTCCTTCCAGTCTGTGAGCCAGCAAACCCATTATCATGGAGCACATCATTCCTCCACTTAAAACCCCTCAAAGCTCCCCAGCCCTCTTAGAAGAGAGAGCAAAGTCCTTTAATGCTTCTACCAGGTCTGTGTGGTTCGGTTCCTGCTGACCTCTCCAGGCTCCTCCTGTGCTTTGCTCCAGCCACACTGGCTTCTTTAACCAGTTGTGGGGCCTTGGGCAAGTGCCTTCCCCTCTCCGAACCTCAGTTTCCTCATTGGTAGAACAGACATCATAAATAATCCCAATCATTCTGCTTGTTATGAGGATTACAACCACCTTTTACTTACTCTTAACTATTCTAGGCCCTGCTTCTCTGAAAGAAGCTACAAATTCCAAAGACCCTGATTCTCAGTAAACCTTTTCTTCTGCAAAAGAAGAGACTGTTTTATTCCAAGCTCTGTTATTCCTGAAGGAAGCTTTTTCTCTCTAGTTATGTCATGTTACGTCTTAACCTAGGCCAACAGTATCTACACATGGAGAATGAAATTATTTAAGCCAATTCATTAATAGGGATTGTGTTGTCACATCCACTGTCAATTGAAAACATGTTTATGGAATTAGGAGCCTCATGCTCTACCTCTGTAATCACTTCCTCTCAGAAAGAATGGCACACATGTAAGAATAATATACTTTGTCACAAAGAGCCCTCCTTCAGCTTGATTTCCACAAAGATATTGTTCCAGGAAGCAAGGGTCTGACCCTTGTGATTAATTTGCCAAAGGGTGTTCTTGGGTAATCCATCAACCATTTTCTCAGCACATTTTTATTGATAGGCATGTGTGATAGGAAAGATTGTGGGTAAATACATAAAGGGCCAAGTTACATGGGACTGATTCTAGGCACTTATAATTGGATTGGGGAGACCGAGTACATTCATATGATAAGTGCAGTCTTCGGATATGCTGTAGAGTCTCCGAAAATGATGAATTCAGTGGGCCGAGGTGGTCAAGAAAGGCTTCCTGGAAGAGGTGATGATTGAGTATTCCCATCACACCAGTTAGGGTTTGAAGGAGTTCCTTTCTTTGCCTGGCACAGTGACACACACACAGCCCACAAACAAACACAGTTTGTCTAATTAAATTGAAAAGACATATGAGCTTGATCTGGAAAGATTAATAGGATGAAGCCTGATTGGATGAGACAATATTGTCACGGGGTGGGGATTGTCAGCATGGGAAAAAAAAAATCCGTTTGTATGGTACTTAGCTGTTTGCAAATCACTCCTCATGTGCATTAAGTCTGGTTTATTCACATAGTCCTATGAGCTCAGCACCTGGAGAAACTGAGTCTCAGAGAGGTTTAGTAATGTGGCCATACAGGCAAAAACCCCTTACCACTGTGAGTTCAGAGCTCTCTCCAATATGAAAGCTTGTTTTTCTCTCTTTCTCCACTCTCCATGGAACACAGGAATGAAAACACAGGCTGAGAAGGAGTCCAAAATAACGCAGGCTGGAAGAAATACGTGAGTTATAACAATAAGCTGGCATCCTCATGAACTTGCTGGGTCACCACTCCACGTGCCCTGAATCCTGCATCTGGACAGCAACAGTAAATGTGAGATGGCCAGGCAGCAAGTTGCTACACTGTGTTCTCAGCCTTTATGCACAAGCGTGTCATGGACCCCCTCCTGGAGCTAGAAGCTCAAGCAGAGACTGGGAGGTCACCTGGGGGAGTGGTATTAGGGAGGGAGCAGACCTCAACAATAGAGCGAGTCCACCTGGGCTTGGATCCAAGTCTAAATGAATGTACCAGAACTGGAAAACTCCTGAGATGCTAAAACTCAGGACCCAGTTCCCAGATGTAGCAGTGGGTACTGGACAGGTCATTCCCTGGGCAGGACACCTTCCTCAGGTGGCTCTGTCCTGCTCTCAAGAGAGCAAAACTGGCCATGGAGACATTTATTTATTTCCTTCCTCCTTCCCACCTCCTCTCCTTCCTTATTTAATAAATATCTGTAAATGCCTATTTTACAGTGTCCTGGGCCTTTTGATGTGTATGTATGAACACTAGTCCTAGCTTCAAGATGCTTGGATGCTCAGACAGATGGGGAAATTTGTAAAGCAAGGATTGCTAAGACACCTGTGTGATGGTTAATTTTATGTGTTAACTTGGGCCATGGTTTGTGGCCAAACACTATTCTGGATGTTTCTGTGAGGGCGTTATTTAAATGGGTGGACTTTGAGAAAAGCGTATTGCCCTCAAAACATGGGCGGGCCTCATCCAATCAGCTGAAGGCCTATATAAAATGAAAGACCGACCTCCCCTGAACAAGAAGGACTTCTCTAGCAGATGGCCTTTGGATCTGAACTGTAACACTGGCTCTTCTCTGGGTCTCCAGCCTCCCAGCTCACCCTGCAGATTTTGGACTTGTCAGCCTTCATAATGCATGAGCCAATTCCTTAAGTAAATCTTTCTTTAAGTATATACACTGTAATGGTTCTGTCTCTTTGGAGGATTCTGCGAGGTCTCTCCCCTTGTCCATGCCTACAGAATTTCTTGCCTGCACCTCCAAGGGTCTCCCAATGCCGTTATCTCCTTCCCCATCTTCTCTGTGGCTACCAGAATTCTCCCACTAAAGGACGGAGCTGCATAGTTGTTCTGCTTACAGTCCTTCCATGTGCCCACCTTCCTCACCACTGTCCCCAAACCTCAGACATCCTCACACTACCACCTTCATGATTTTTGTTATATCAGACTTTCTTCTTGCTGAAATCAAAAGGAGAGAAATTGAACTGAAAAGAACAAAATTTCCTCACCTTATTATTCAGTACCATTCAATACTCAATCCACATCTTGGGTACCATCAGGAAAAGTATTCCATCCCAAATCTTGGGTTACAGAATAAAATCAATTCTCCTTTGCATGGCCTTCAAGGTCCTTCAGCATCAATAAGCATTTGTTGATGCTGAATAAATAAATGCTGGCAGTATGCGAGGCACCACGCACTTTATCCCAGCTACAGTGAATTCTTAGTCCCCTAACATGCCACCTATACCCTTGACCAGTCTCTGAGAAGTATTTTTTTTTTTTCTATGTTTCCTGGAAAACTCATTCTGGAGTGTCAAAATCCAGCTACCTTCTTTGTGAAATGTCCCCCAGGCACCCTCTCATCTCCCCAGCACTTTGCCCCATCCTGTATTAATATTTACAGTGGTCACACCGCAGATATGCAAGTGCTTTTCTCCCTGGCTAGAGCTCAGGGGGGTGGAAGCAGGTCTTATTCATTTTTACAGGTTTTCAAGAAAACCCCTCTTCCCCCCCCAGTAAATAGCACCTATCTTTCCTGCTTGGTTTTTGCACACATTGAGAAATAAAACAAAAGAGAGAAATGGGGATTACATTATCACCTTTATTTTTTTTAGATGAAGGCTAAGTTAGATAACATAGCTTTTGCATGAGACCAGATGGTCCTGCTAAGTGAATCCAGAATTAGGTGGTCTCACCTGCCACGCAAAAACTACATAGACTGGGCAGGCCTCCCCACATGGAATATAAGAGCCATCCCTGGAGAAGGGGCCCAGTAAACTTGCTCTCTGAAGACAGCTCTCTTCCAGGAGAAAGAGGGGCAGCTGAGTTCTGCAGGCCCAGTGTTTTCCTTCCCAAATTTACCAATTAGAGGTGCTTCAGGAAAATCCCTCCTCATGTAGCCATGAAGTGGGGCAGGGGTGTTTTACCTTCCAGGATTAAGCTCTCAGATGGCACAGACCATAAAATTTCAGAAAACCAGGATGCTACTTTGGACATTAGCTATCTTAACAAACTCTCTAATTTTACATATGAGGAATCAGAGGCCCAGGGAGAAGATGGGACTTGCTCAAGGTCACTTAATTCTCACCCAAGTGTTTTGTGACTTTAATTTGTAGTTCGCATGACAGATACTATTGATTAATATTGTGACACAACTCCCACGGAAAAGAAAAAGACAACTCTTTCCTCTTGACCCTTGACAATGCTGCCAGAACTCCCAGTACCATCCTGGAATAGAAACATGGGATCAGGGCAGCCCTGAGGGGTCTGCCCCTGGGATATCTTGGCTCAGGGCTGCAGTTGTGAATTCAGGAAACCCGGTCCTTGGCTAACTCAATTCTCTGCTCATAATTAAAAGAGAGAAATAAAATGTCAGGAGGAAATATGCATTTAATACATTTTAAAGAGCCCTGTTCATCTTTGAATTTTGGCTTTTTTCCCCCCTCTAATTCTTGGCCACTGTAAATTACTCCATAAACCGATTTTAGAACTTCAACAGTTCATCTTCCTTTGGCATCATTTAGGATTTTAATTTTGAAGGACGCCAAGGAGGCAGAAACGACTTCAGGCCACAGACAAGCAGAATCATTTTCGTTTAAAATAAGATAAATTTTTTTGTTTGAGAATTTCCCCTAAAACTACCTAAAGAATGAAGACCTCTGCCAGTGCTGCTTCGGATAGAAGGCATTTCTGATTCCTCATTAACGGGAATACGAACAAAAGTATTCCAAAGCGAGGACTGACGAGTCCTCGTCCAGTCCATCGAGCTGGGAGGTGGGGGAGAAGCGCTGGAATTAACCCCACGTTTGGGAAGCATCAGTTAAATGCTTTTGTAACTTCATCACTCAGCGAAGAACATTGCTATTCACGCCTCCTATTTGCCTGAGAGTCGGGAGCTTCTAAACCAAGAAAGGAAGAAACCAGGCGGGTTATTTACGAGTTCCTTCCCTCTCTCGGTTGTAAACCCCTGAGAAATTAGCCTGTTTGTTACCGCTCTGGGACCAGTACTGGGAGCGTTAATCCCGCTCCGCAGGGGTCGGCGCGACCGGCCTCCCCCGTCCCCTAGCGGGCGTATGCGGCAGTGCCGCCCCGGTCCCCAGCTGCGGAAAAGGCGGCCACCAGCAGACACCGCCGCATCCTGACGCTGTCGGCTCGCACAGCCTCGGTGGCGCTCCTCGCAACCCTGTCCCCATCCAGCGACCAGCAAGTCTGCGGGCGAGGGGATTCCAACCGAGGACCCATAGTCCCACATCTCAGCGGAGTGTCAGCCTGGGTGCCGCCTGCAACCATCCCAACCCGGGCCGGGAGCGCACACGTCCTGGGGGCCCTTGGCGGTGGCGCTACACCCCCTGGAGCTAACTTTCCGCCAACCTGCGGACCTGTGCAGGTAACTGGGGCCTGCTCGCGGGTGGACGGGAGGCTAGGGCTAGTGGGGCCGTCGGGACCCGAGTGCTGCTCGTTCCCGGAGGCTTTTGGGGTGTTCCGAGAAATTGTAAAGTGACTTCTCGGCACTGAGACGCGGGCTCTTGACTGCTGGGGGCCAAGACGTGCGTCGGGTTCCCGAACCTTCGCGGCTGCTGCTCCCCGTGGGAGGTGTCGAAGTCGGGGGTCCTGGGGTCCGGGGTCCTGGGGGTAGGCTTTGAGGCAGGGGTTCCTCCGTCTACGAGACGGGACTGGAGTTCCACGGAAGCCGCTGTTACTGAAGTGCAGGGAGTGACGCCTGAGCGTCCTGGAAACAGGTTGAGGGGGACGGTCCTGAGCTGGGGTTTCCCAGGCAAGCGGCTGCTTAGGGATCTCCGAGGAAGTACCCGGAGTGAGGTTTAGGAAAGGGGCCGGTTTGCGGGTCCCTCGGGATGTGGCTGTGCGGAGGGTCCTGGGGGTGGGTAGACAGTTTTGGGATCCCTGGGGGAGGTGGCTGGGTTGGTCCCAGTCCCTCGGGAAAGTGGCTTATTATGACCGTCTCCACCAGTGGAAGCGGCTGGACATCTCAAGGAAGTGGCGCTGGGGTAGAGCATCCTCGCTCATTTGCAGTGGCACAAAGGACGTACTTCAGACGGGGATCTCGGGGTGGGCGGGTGAGCAACTCCGGGGTCCCAGATGACTTGGGGGACGTGCGCGCCCCACGTGCGTCGTTAGAGGAATGCGTTGGTCTCCTCACCGAGCTCCCGGTCTGTTTCAGGTGGGACCCGGCAGCTCGGCCCGCGGGATCTCCGGGAGCGCAGCCACAAGCGCCCCCAGGCACGCCCCGCCGCGCCCCGCCTTAGAAGGCTCCAGGACCCGGGGCGCACGGCGGCCGCCGCGGTCATGGAGGGCGCGCTCGCAGCCAACTGGAGCGCCGAGGAGGTCAACGCGAGCGCAGTGTTGCCGGGGGTGGAGGGCAACGGCACCGCCGGGCCGCCGCGGCGCAACGAGGCCCTGGCGCGCGTGGAGGTGGCGGTGCTGTGTGTCATCCTCTTCCTGGCACTGAGCGGCAACGTCTGCGTGCTGCTGGCGCTGCGCACCACGCGCCACCAGCACTCGCGCCTCTTCTTCTTCATGAAGCACCTGAGCATCGCCGATCTGGTGGTGGCCGTGTTCCAGGTGCTGCCGCAGCTGCTGTGGGACATCACCTTTCGCTTCTACGGGCCCGACCTGCTGTGCCGCCTGGTCAAGTACCTGCAGGTGGTAGGCATGTTCGCCTCCACCTACCTGCTGCTGCTCATGTCGCTCGACCGCTGCCTGGCCATCTGCCAGCCGCTGCGCTCGCTGAGCCGCCGCACCGACCGCCTGGCCGTGCTCGCCACGTGGCTGGGCTGCCTGGTGGCCAGCGCGCCGCAGGTGCACATCTTCGCGCTGCGCGAGGTGGCCGACGGCGTCTTCGACTGCTGGGCGGTCTTCATCCAGCCCTGGGGACCTAAGGCCTACATCACGTGGATCACGCTCGCTGTCTACGTCGTACCTGTGATCGTGCTCGCTGCCTGCTACGGCCTCATTAGCTTCAAGATCTGGCAGAACCTGCGGCTCAAGACGGCGGCGGCGGCGGCGGCGGCGGCCCAGGGGCCTGGGGACGCGGCGGCCGGCGGCGGGGCGCGCGCGGCCCTGGCGCGTGTCAGCAGTGTCAAGCTCATCTCTAAGGCTAAGATCCGCACGGTCAAGATGACTTTCATCATCGTGCTGGCCTTCGTCGTCTGCTGGACGCCATTCTTCTTCGTGCAGATGTGGAGCGTCTGGGATGACAACGCTCCCAAGGAAGGTAGCGCTGGGTGGGGACACGGGATGGGGGTGGCGTGGCCGGGCGAGGCCCCAGTCCTGCTGTCTTCGAGCTTCCAGGGTTCCGGGGGCGAGTCTGAGTCACGGCTCTATCATCCCCTGGCCAATTGACCTTGGGCAAGCAACCTCCCTGATCTTCACTTCTTCCATAAAATGGCAATAATGATAAAAGTAAATGAGAAAACGTGCATAAAGCCCTCGGCTCCATCCTTGGGTTACACGTGGGGTGTATGGTTCCTTATTATGGAGGAGGAAAATGAAGTTCAGGTGACTTGTCTTTGCCACACGATTAGCAGCGGAGGAGGTAAGTTTCCAATCCAGGTCCAAGCTCAAGCCCCTACTTTAAGTTCATTTTAAATTGAGCTTCCACTTTCAGTTCAAGTCTGCCTGAACCTATGAGATCTGGTTTGGGTAAGGGTAGTCTCCTGAGGAGGTGGGTGCTTCGTCCAACCAGGCACTGAGAAGGTGCCAGCTGGGGCAGTGGGAAGGAGAAGAGAGATCCCTGAATCTCTCTTCTAATGGAAGTGATAAGCCTCACCAGGGAACAGCGGGTAGGCACCGGGCTGGGGGTGCCCAGGACCTAGACTTGCTTCCGTTTGGGAAAAGGGAAGGGAGTTGGAATGCAAACTTGAAGGTCTGACCCAGAGGCTGGGTGATCTCCGTAGGTGGGGGACGCGCCCTCAGGGCTGGAGGACTGCTAAGGTTAGGGTGAAGGGTGGCGCTGTTGTCCATTCTCAGCCAGTGTCCAAGGGCCAGGCAGCGGGGGTAGGATGAGACTATCTGGGGGAGGAAATTTAGGGGAACAGAGAGTAGCCCAGGGCTGCGGGGCTTGTGGCTGGTGATGGGCAGCTGCTGCCAAGGTAGGGAGCTCCAGGCAGCTTTTTCTTATTCCCCCAATTCCAGTAGCTTACTTGGGAAGAGCAGGAGTTGCTGACCATTGGTGGCCAAAGACTTATACCTTTTTGTTTGAGGGTAAGCACGTAACACACACTGGAATTCTGGGGACTTCAAGTGCTTGTAAGGAAAGACCAAGGGGTTTACTTTCACCATTTCTATCCTCCAGACCTGCAGATGCCCCATTTCTGGAAATAATCACTACTGCTCCCAGCAGTCTCAAAGACATCCATCCTGAGAAGCTGAAATCTCAACATAATCTGACTTAATTCAGTTTCGTAACTTTGCTCTGGTCCCTTCTGGAAACCACAGACTTCTGGCTTTACTGAGCCCTTCCAATTAGCCCAGGTTTGCCTTAGTGGTCAAGACACTTGTCATTTCAATATTTATTCAGTGCCTGTGGTATGCCAGGCAACTGGGGCAGTGTGGGGTGGGGACTGATGTAAGAACTCAGCAAAGCCAGCCTGACTTCATCTCGAAGCTCTTTGTCACACCTTACAGAGGAGTTCTAGGGCCCAGAGAGGGAAGGCATTTGCTTCAGGTCACACAGCAAGTCAGAGGCAGGACAGCAACTAGAGCTGGGTTTCCTGTGCCAGGCTTCTTATGAAGGGCACATGACTAGGAACCTCGGTTGGGCAAAATCCAGTGGTGGATGTTTCTAAATAAGGCCTCATCAGTCCATGCCTGTTTCCTGGGCAGGATCTGAAAAGACCAGACCCAGGTCTTGAGAAGCTTGAGCACTACTGGTGAGGAAGCAAGACCAGCACCTCATTGAGCAAATTTTGGGGAGACCTGGGATCTAGTCCTGGCTGTGCTGTGGGATGTTGGGTGAGGGATCTCTTTACCCCTCCAGACTCTTAGTGTTTTACTTTTAGGAAAAAGACGTTTCAGCATTCAATTCATTAATTCAACAGATCTTCTCACGCTTCTCTCTCTGGGGTTCCCTGGCCTCTTCCATTCACTTCTTGAGTCCTGGGCACATTGTCTGTCTCCTTCTTCGCATCCCCTGCATGGCTTCCTGTTGCCCAGCCCCTCACCTGTGCTCGTCCTTCTCACTTTCTCTCCTCTCTAAAGAATGAGAATATATGGTCTACACGTGTCATAATCACGGAGTAAAGTTTAGATATTTTCTACACTTTAGAAGTACATCAAAAATTAATTTCTCTGTCAGAGAGAGAGAGACAGAGAGAGACAGAGAGACAGAGGGAGAGATAGATATCCCAGCTAAAGTGGTGGCGAGAGGTCTGAGGATTTTTCTGTGGATGACACCTTCATTGGAGACTGGCTCCTGCTCAAGCTCAAGGGGCAGGGAAAGAAATGGACTTTAAGAGCTTAAGGTCCTATTTCCCTTTGTTCTTTGCTTCTTTACTAACTTGCAGGAAAGGTTGGGTGTCACATGGAAAACCCAGGGCTTCTCTCAGTCCTCCTCGGCATTCTGTCCTGGGTGCTAAGAGGAGTACGAATACAGACCTACGGGGGCTTCATGACGCTGCTGAGCTCCAGCGTGCCTCCAGGGGTGGGAGCCCGGTCCAGATGCAAGAGACTCATTGATTACAGAGGTGAGCACTCGGGCTCTGGCCACCCGCCTGGCCAAGTCATGTCTCAGCCTCAGAGCTGCAGGTGTCAGCGAGGATGTGGGCTCAGGCCGAAAGTATGCGGTATGCTCACTTGGCCTTAATTTGGATAACTGCAAGCAGCCGGCTCGGTCATCAGAAATGATGGTGTTTGCAATCATCTTGGACACACGACTCAATCTAGAGGTTGTTAGCAAACGTTAAGGAAGGAATAAAAGAGAAACACACCAGCTACTCAAGAGATTTTGATTGGGAAAGTGGAATTAATGCACAGCCCCACTTTCCAAGAGGAAGAGAATTAACAAGAGTTGCAAAAATATTGAGACCAGGGCTCCTTGCTCTGCTCATCCCCTGGGGATTCACAAGTGGACATCCAGGGGGCCCGCTGCTAGCCACGTGACGGCATCCAGCGAAGCCCGTGTCTACAGCAGGGTTACACAGAGGCAGAAGGAGTGGGGCGAAGGTGGCATCTGTTCCTGCCGGTGGCTTCACCATGAAAACCTGGGGAGGACGGGAAGCTGAACTGATGATGGCCGATCAAGGCTAGCCGAGCGGGTTGGGACACCATGCTTGCAATGGCTGCAGATCTTGTGGCCCATCCTGGGACGGAAGTCCCTCCATCCACCAACACTCTCTCTTTTCCACCTCTCTCCCTTGGACGACTTCTTTCCCCCGTGCGTCTTCACTCACACCAACCGCTGCCTTTATGGGTCCAGAGCTCACCCTGTTCCAAACATAATTTGAGGTGGGGCACAAAAATACAGGCACCACAACAAGATAAAACAGACAGGAGGAAACTGGAATGGAAGGAGGAAAAAGGATAGAAAATAATAATATTACAATAATAGTAGTCTCAGTGTGTATAGGCAAGCTGCACATGGGGAGGAAAACCAAGAGGAGCATCTGAGTAATTTAATGGGTCTCCCCTGCAAAGCTGCCAGAAGCTGCCGAGGCCCCGATCTGGTGACCAGACTCCCCATGGCAGGTTATGACAAGCCCTATATGTGTCCTTCAGGATCAAATTCTACAGCCGAAGACTTGGCAGCAGCCTTTCCCTTGAACCCAGTGGAATTGGCTTTGCTGCCAGCGCCAGGAATTCTGACCCTGGGGAAATTCTGGGGGAGGATCTGCAGAGGAAATGGGAGTACATGGAGTGTGTCTGTCTTTCCAGGGGGTGGCTGGTATGGGTTGGGGGCGGTGGGGATGATTTTGAGTCTCTGTCTCTAGTTTTCCCTTCTGGTGTCTCCCTGGTGAAATGCACAGTCCAGTGGGCAGGGGCGAGAGAGGAGAGGGGGCCAGCTGACACATAGATGGAGTTCACTCCTGCTTACACCAGAGGTGAACGTGGCTGTGTGCACCACTCTCAGATGCCTGAGAGCTATAAGAGAGATTTTGAATGAAACAAAATAAAACCAAAACTCACGTCATAGATGAGCCATATTCATCTTTCATTATAGTGCTCTCTTTTCTCAAACTTGCTGATTTTCACTGGAGTGAGAAAATGCCCAGAGAGAACAGGGTGGGATCTCCACTGCATAGACTGCGAGGGGACGAGGGGTCGAGCCGGTTGGCCAGGACACTGTAGAATCCCAGGTCTTGGCTGCAGGGGAAACGCAGGGGCGTTGGTCTCATGGCTGGCCTGTGTTTGGAGCCTGCTCTGCCACTTGCTGCTGTGTGCCCTTGAGCAAGTTCACCTCTCTGAGCCCAGCTTCCCTTCTGTGTAATAAGGACAGCGAAGCCTACCTTGTGGTGTTGTTATGAAGATTAAGGGGTGTGATCCATGGTACTTGGGGCCACTTGATCAATGTCACTCTTTTCCTCCTCACTGCATTGTGCGTTTTGAAAGTTTTGTTCACATTCTTGGGATTGACTTTGAGAATCTCAGCAGTTATTCCTGATGGAATAGCTGGATGTTTTCCTCTTGAGCCTGGTAGAGGGGAGTGGGGGTGGAAGCAGAGCCTATTAGACAATAGGTGGCGTGTGCAGGGAGGTGGAGGAGAAACTTGTGGGGGAGAAGCTTGTTAAGGGTGGTGAGCCCTGCCGCAGCAGGGATGCTGCCTGTCCTGTTCACTGGTGTGTGCCCAGTGCCTGGCACAGGACTGGGTACCCCTCGATAGCTTAACCAGTGCTTGTCAAATATGTGGAATATGGGACGAGAAAGGTGCTTGGGCTGGGCGGGGATGGGTGTGAAGTGCAGGACTCAGGAGGAATAGGGACTTTCTAAGTAGCTCTCCAACAATAGCTGGGTCAGAGTGAGCGCCCCATGCTGGGGGCAACCAAACATCTGTCAGGGGTGTTAGGCCAGGAGGAAAGCTGAACCACACAGGAGCCTGGTTTTAAGTGTTCCCCCATCTGTAGGATGAGCTTCCCAGCCCCTCCCTGTTTCTGTGGAACTGTGGACCCTCTGGTGTGTCCTGTCCACCTTTCCTTCCTGTGGACACTGTGGCCGGGGTGGGGGTGAGGGGAAGGCACCATGGAGGGGCTGCTCTTCAGGTGACCAGCGATGTGGAGAGCAGTGGGGGGCCCCTCAAGCTTGGCCCTTCTGAGAACACATCGCCATTAGACAGTTACCAACCTCGCTCTTGTCTGATTGAGCAATTGTGAGTTCTTTTATGTTGTTGGCTAATGGTAATGTTTTCACCTTGGGTTTCTGCCCCAAGGTGACCTCACTCTCTGTCCCCTTCTCCCCCAAATGTTTGACTAATAAAAGAAAAAAAAAAGAAAAAAGAAAAAGAAAACGGTTAGGTGAGGATTTGCTGCATGTTTTTCCCATTTGATGGATGACTGAGGGGGTTGTGGGGGGCAGGTGAGGAGGTGAAGTGGGACTGTGGAGGTCCTTGGATCAGAAGCAGATCAGCCAGTCGTCCTGGCTGTGTCACATTGTCTGGGAAGGCTGGGCTAGGCCTGGGCCCGGGTGCTGGCACATCTGTGTGTGGTCTGATGATCCCACCACCTTGCACTGGCCACCATTGGAAGCAAAGAGAACCCCAAAGGACTCACTCCAGGGGCTGGGCTGGGTGGGGGCTTACCTATACTCCTCTAGACCCTGGGTGTCAGGCTCCACCTGCCAGAGCCCCCAGCCCCTGGGAGACAGCATTGGGAAGCCTTAAGAGTCCCCTTCAGAGACCTGGTCTCGCTGCCATCTGTATGATTTGGGGCATGTCTGTTGATAGTTTCTGGGCTTCTGTCATTCCAAGTAATGGGGATAACATCTCGTAATGGGATGCTACACCCTCTCTGGGCACTTGTTTTGGTGAAGTGAGGAGCTGGATGAGTTGATAGCCACAGCCACCATTGAATGCATACCGACTGTGAGCCATGCCCTGTGCCTGGGTCATCTCTGATCCTCACCCAGACACAGCAGGTTAAGGGGACATCATCCTCCTTCTCCACATGAGGAAACTGAGGCTCAGAGAGGCACAACTGGCCTGAGATCACCATTGAGTAAGTGGTGGAGTGGAATTTGAACCCAGGTCATCCGTGCCAGAGTCTGACCTACTGCATCACCCTCCTTCCCCAGGCCAGCATTTTCTGGCATTGGGATCTCCTGGGGCGCTTGGTCAAAAGCTGACTCCTGGGCCCACCCCAGGCCCACTGAAACAGAGCTCTGCACCCTCTTTCTGGCCCTACCATCCAGACTTCTTGGGCTCTTCTGTAACGCCTATGCACACAGCCCGTCCAGCCACACCTCTGCCAGTGGCACTGACCTCTCAGCACTCTGGGTTCAATGCCACGTCCCTGGGACTCCTCCCCGTGTGCAGCAAGTCCAGCATCTTAGCTGCACCAATTGTCTCCTGTTGGTACATTGCTTTCTTTTTCTGTCACTACCGTCTTAGTTTAGAGCATGGTTATTCAACTTTAGCACTACTGACATTTGGGACTGGCTAGTCTTTGTTGTGTGTACGGTGTGTGCATGATGCGTGTGTCACACAGTGAGGCTGTCCTGTGCACTGTAGGATGTTTAGCGGCATTTGTGTTCTCTACCTCCTGCATGCCACTAGCACCTCCCTGCTAGTTGTGGTCACCAGGAATGTTTCCAGACATTGCCAAATGTCCACTAAGGGGCAAAATCGCCCTTGGTTGGGAACCACTGGCTTAGACCCATTGTGTAGGCCTGGCCTGAACTCATACCCAACAAATGAGGACACCAGGTTACCTTTGCCCTTGGCTCAGGCCAACCTGCTTAATGTGCCCTAGCCAGGCCTGCTGACTCGCCACTCCCCACAGTTCCTGTGGCTTTGCCACCTTTGCACTACAGGATGCTGTTCCTGTCACAGTAATGCCACCCCAGTCTCTTCCGTGGAGACCCATCCCCTGAAGCCCAGTACATGGTCTTCTTTGTGGCACAGCTCTGGGGGGTGCCTTTTATCTCATGGTCTGTGAGAATGGTGCTCCTAGGAGCTGGGCAGCACACATCCCAAACAGCTGGACATGGCAGCCTCACCTAGTCTCCCTGTTGTGAAGCCGTCCCTCTTTGCCCCAGTTTGGGGGTCTCTATCCTCAATGAATTCATTCCACAAACAGTTATTGATGGCCTCTAGAGTCCTGTCCACACAACCTCTGCTTTGATCTGTCAACCCTCTAGTGAGGAGAATTTGCAAGGAGCCCTGCCTAGGCCCTCACCTGCCTCCTGTGGCCAGCAGCTGGCATGCATAAACGGGGACAGTCAGATTAAGGTTGGTCACAGAGGTCTGGCTACATCCACAGACCTCTCGGAGGGACGTCTCCCCCAGTTTCTGCCAGGCTGGTGTCACGGTTTCGTGTCCCAAAGTGCATCGAGGTGGAGTATCAGCACTCACAGCGGGTGGGCGGCTGACCCTGCCCGCAGCTCAGTTTTCTGAGGTGAAGAATAGGGCTTAGGATCTGGGGAGGGTGGGATGTGCCACTGGCACTGGCACAGTGCCTGGCACGTGGTGAGTGTGGCATAAGATCTTGCTTTTTAAAAAAGGGAGAGAAATTTCAGTAAGTGTCAGGGTCTGGGAGTAGGTCAGTGCAGCTGAGGGAGTGAGAGTCATTTTGGGCACAGGAGTAGCATTTTAGCAAAGGGTCTGCAGTTGCAGTTGGGGGCAGGGGGTGGTAGCAAGCCCAATGATGAGATGCTGGGAATGAGAGTGTTAGGAGGTAAGCACCTTCTAACCTACCTGGGGGAGGCGGTGGGAGGTGAAGTGGAGAGGTTCTAGCTCTGGTTTTGGAAGTGCCCCGGACTGGATCCTTGCATGAAGGGTGGGTGGAGGGAGTGTCCCAGCCCCAAACCCCAGTATTAGATTCCTGATTCCTGTGCTCGTGATTCCTGGCCACTGTGGGGTAGCCTCTGCCAGTGTGTCCTTTTGTGCTCAGCTGAGAGTGGGCACTTCCTTCCCAGTAGCCAGAGGCTCCAGTTCCACCGGCCTCTGCCCTCCTTGGCCCACGTCTCACCTGACACTTAACTCTTGCTCCTCCTGTTTCTCTCCCTTTATCCCACCTGACCTTGCCATCTGAGTGTGAACTTAATTTCCTAGAGGGATTGCATTTCAGCCCAGTCACCTTGTTAGGAGGCCATATCCTGTCGCTGAGCAGAGAAATGATCTACTTGCTTTTCCAGAATGGTGGCAGCTGATTTATCAGGACTCCATGTCTGCTAATTTTATGCTTAAGTTCAATTCAGTTCCTTGTTAAACTCTTCCTATTTTCCAGTCTCTCTACCAGCAGCCAGGGATAGGGCCACAAATGAGACACTGCCCCCAGCCAAGGAGTATAAACAAAAATATTATGACAATATGATGGGATGATGCTGTTACAGAGGTGTTTATTCATCAGCACTGTGAGTGCCCTGAGGAGATGGTAGTTGGCTCTGTTCCTCTGGGGAAAAGTTAGGAGGGTTTCAGGAGGAAGCAACGTTTGAAAAGGGTTTTAAAAGATGAGTAGGAGCTTGCTGCACAAAGAAGCAGATTCATGTTTCATGCTGAGGTCATTGAACAGTTAATTTATCTCCTCTTCCCTGTCTTCACAATGTGAGCCAGTGGGAAGGATGCTTCTCAAACTGTACTGTGCACACGAACCACCTGCGGCCTGGTGAAAATGCAGATTCTGATTTGGTAGGTCTGCAGAGGGACCCCAAGAGTCTGCATTTTTGACAAGCATGCAGGCAATGCCTGTGTGGTGCCCATGCAGCTAGCCCATTGGCTACACTTGGGAGTAGCAAAGCTTTAATAAGTTATCTCTTTTACCAAAACCTGCTATTTGCCTGTACACATGTGGCCCTAATTGGCTGCAGGGCCTTGTCATTCCTGGAAGTGGGGGAATGGCTGGGCATTTGCAGGAAGGCCCTGGCTTTTTTCTTTCCAAAATGTGGTTATTCCTCAGGCTCAGCCCAGTGAATCTAACACGTCTGCCACATTTGAGCAGTGCCATAATAGAAGCCCATTTTGAAATTCTGACTTCTGATACATAGGGTGATCACACCTCTGTGATTTTTAGAAAAATCAGAGTTGTAAAATTATGGTCTTTTCAAAGAAGGTGCCCTGTAGTGTACTAGGGTACTTCAAAAAGATCATGGAAAAATAAAATTAAAAGATAATATGAATCTTTCCATGAGCTTTTTGAAGACCCTCGTATGTTGAGACTCAATCTTTATATAAGCATACATTCAAAAATCTTTTTTTTTATTTAAAAAAAGAAGGCCTCTGTAGACTGGCCCCCAAATGCCCACACAGTTCCTGTAGGAATAAGGGGCTTACACCTGAATTCCTGATACTCCACGGGGAGGCCTTGTACCAAGTGAGGGAGGACTTGATCTGACTCAGATGAGATCAGCCAGATGGCTTTGAATTGTATATGAAATGTATTAGTTGCTTGAGGAACAAGAGGCAGCTGAGAGGCCTGGAGAGGCCTGGCGAGGCCTGGCCAGCTGCCATCAGCTGCTCTGAGCTAATTTGGGCCTTCAGTGACCTCGGAGGGAGTGCCGGGGAATCCGTAGGGGAGTGTTGGGGCCTGAGTAGAGTAAAGCCAGGCTGGGCAGGATGGGATGCCTGGTGCATGCCGTCCTGGTCCTCGTCCTCCCGTGGCCCCCTGCTTCCCTCCCTCCATGAGTCATGGTGCTGAGTGGAAACACAGAGCAGATTCTTGTCTGCTGGGTGCAGAATCGCCCAGCTGGTGATGTTTGCTTTTGGTGCACGGCTACTTCTGCTTGGCACGTAGGAGCACCCAGTTGAAGATCACCCCTAGTCCTCAGCCTTGTGCCCACCAGTCCCTCCTCCAAATGCTGCAAACCCCATTTAGTATTGTGCTGGTCTTTTACCTCTCTCTTTCTCACCATGAATCTGTGAATCCCTGAGGGCAGGAACTTGATGGGTCCATTTAGGTCCCCAACACCTACTTCAGTGCCTGGCATAGAGTAGAGTTGGCATGAAAGGATGGACAAACGTCTGACGTCTTCTTACTCCAAGAAATGCCATCTGTGAAAGGTCAGCAGCTCCAGGACAGGCTGGGTGGACCAGTGCCTTGCTCTTGCCTCCCTTCCTGGCAAGGATCAGAGAGAACAGGTCTGTGGTCCAGGTACTCACTCAGGGCTTGCTCATGGGGAAGGTGTGACTTCTACTGTAGGCAAGTGGGAGACACATGATTTGAATTGGCCCTTCCAGTGAAGACCCTGAAGTCTTGCTCTTGCTTGAGGTTGCTGTAATCTTCCCTTGTGGGTTTCTTAGGTCACTGGCAGAATAAGTTTTTCCAAACTGGACTGTCTAGGGTTCCTTTCTTGTCACATCATCCAGTCCTAGGGCTCTGGGTTTTTCATTTTTTGTTTTTAATTTTTGGGAAATACTGGCATAAAGAGCTAAAGACAATTTCTTTAATTGACTTGGGATCAGGAGTCCCCAACCTTGGACTTTAAAAAATTATTGCAGTTCATCTTATCTCATATCCATTAATGATAATAATCACTTTAATAAACACTTTGCCATTCATGAAGTCCTTTTACGTTCTCTTTTTTAAAAAAAAATTTCTCTTTTCTCAATGTCCTTGTGTCGCCTCCATTCTACAGATGAGGAAACTGAGGCTCAGACAGTAGATTTGGCTCAGAGACTGAGTGGGTGAGGGGGGTTCAGGCCCCAAAGGTTTGTGTCTGAATCCTGTGGTCCTGGTTCCTCCTTCCTACCTCTGAGCCTTTCTTCTCTGGGCCTAGGGGCTTCCTCTGTGATCCCAGAGAAGGTGCCAGCGGCAGACTAGACCTTTCTGCATTGGAAACATTCTCACTTCATCATTGCTCTGCTTGGTGCAAAGTGTGGTGGGAAGCCAGTCTCCCAGGGAGCATGGGAGCTGGGATGGCCCTTCAGAGAAGCTGGGATCAAGGCAGGGGGTCTGGCCTGTGTGCATCTGCATCGATTAGTCATCGGATGTGGCACCTCCCTGTGGCCAAAGGCAGTGGCCCGAAAGGACCTCAGCCATGGGCATCTCTGGCAGCTGGAGGAATGCATGCCCAGGTCCTGAAGGGGTGGGGACAGCACAGCATTCACTGCAACCTGCTTGACTCAACTTGAAGTCAGTGACCACATCTAATTGACCTTTTCGATCAGTGCCCCCTGTGTGCTACCCAGTGGGTGTGTGTGTTTTGAAAGAAGACAATAAACATGGTAAGGATTTCAGTGTGGAGGAAATGCCAGGAGGGTGGTGTGGTCCTAGAACTTCAAGTTGGAATGCGGGTGAACAGAAGGGGGAAGGACGATCTTACAGGTGTGGAAAGGAAAGACAGCAGCTTCTCTCCGCTGGAGCGACCGGGCTAGCATGCAAGCTAAAACAGAAGTCCTTAGCCCCTCACTCCCGACCCAGCCCCTGAATTCTGCAGGGCAAGATCAGATATTTCCAGGACCCCAAGTAAGACAGAATGAGACAAGGACATTCTTATCTAACACTAGTTCCTTATTTGTTCTAGCCCACTGTTGACTCTGTGGAGCTCAGACATCCCTCTGCCCTCCTTAAAGATGGCCCATCTTTCAGTGTGTTTAAACCTGTGAGGAAATGACAAGCTAGCTGAGAGCCAGCACAAGAATCTGCTTATCAGCCAACCCTGGCCATACAGTCTGGCTCAAGAGCCACACTGGACAGACACTGCCATATGGCAGTGAAGCTTCTGGAAGCTCAGCCAGTGGGTCCCACGTACTATGCCCCACCCTGTGCTGCTTCAGATTCCAAAACATACCCCAGCCCAGGGAGTGGCGTCTCCCCTTTGTTTCATGCACATGGCATTGACTCTGTTATTGATAAGGAAAAAACCACTTATTGAGCACTTAATACATCATTGCGGTAGTGATGACATTAGCTGAGCTGTGTTACACATTTGCTGTTACTGAGTGACAGGAATCATGAACAGTACTTAGTATCCTATCTAAGGTTTGCAACAATTCTGTGAAGAAGCTCTTTTACTATTTCCATTTCACAGATGGAGAAACTGAGGTTAAGAGAGATTAGGTGACTTGCCCGAGAACACAGAGGTGCAAAGTGCAGCGCCAGGATTTTGCCCAGGTCTGGGTGACCTGAAAGCAAAGGCACCACATGATGTAGGATGAGGAGAAGTGGCTGAGCTTGCCCTGTGGGTCTGCTCCTCCCATTTCTGTGCCCTTCCCCACCTGCTTGTCAACATCTGTGACTCCTACAGGCATCCAAATCAAGGACTGGCTAATTTTTTCTGTAACGGGCCAGACAGTACATATTTTAGGCTTGCATGGTGTCAGATCCCTGTCACAACTACGCAACTCTGTCCTTGTAGTGTGAATGAATGGACAGGGCTGTGTGTCAATAAAACTTAATCTACAAAACAGGCAGCAGGCAGGGGTTGGCCAGGGGGCTGTAGTTTGCTGACCCTGGTCTAGACCAGGAGACACTTCTGCCAGGAAGGATGGTGATCTGCTAGGAGGCACTGTTTCCCCTCCCAGGTACACTGGATTTTAAAAGAGCACCGCTGGGGAGTGGGCAGTGCTTACTCTCAGTGAGGGACTACATTTATTTGGGGAACAGGGAAGTTGTTCTCTGTCCTTCAAATCACACCATGAGGGCAATTGCTCAGCCAGCCTGTGTCTTTGCTTTAGGACTGAGAGGATTCACTAATAGGAACCAACCTGACATGCAACAATGCGAACCTATTTTTAAAAGAAATTAGACTTCATTACTTTTAGGTGAGGACACAGAGAACTTGCTGTGTGTCCCTGAGGAAGTCATTGTCCTTCTCTGAGCTTCACTTTCCTCATCTATAACATGGGGATAAGGCTGCTTTGAAAACTGTATTGTGCTGGGCAGGCTTGAGGGGTGATTCTGATGGTCAACATTGCTGGCATTGTCATGTGCTGTTTTGGAAATAGCATTGTGAAATGCAAGGACAATATCTGCCATACTTTGTTCTGTTCTGGCTCCTCTGTAAACCTGTAAAGTCTTGATGGCCATCAGAAAGGAAAATATTGTGGCCTAAACAAGATACAGTAAGTGCAGGTTGAAATGGAATCAGTCACTGACCTGCTCAGAAACTATCAATGGCTCCCCATTGCCAGCAGTGTGAAGTGCAGACTCAGCCTGGATTTGAGATCCTCGAAAGATAGTTTAAAACCCAGGGTTCTAAGCTATCTTTCCCTTCTCTCACGAAACTCCCTTTCCCCATCTCTTGCTCCCCTGGCGGTCCCTGAGTGCTCTTAGATATGCCTACCCACGACTTTTAGTCCTGCGGCTTCCTCCCTTTGGAAACTCCATAGCCCCCGTTTGTCTGTTTATTTATTTATTTTTTATCAAGACATAATTGATTGTACATATCTGTGGGGTCCTGCATTGAATATCAATACCTGTGTGCAATATGTGATGCTGAGATTAGGGTAATTAGTATATTCAACATTACACAATGTAGTTGTTTTTTGTGGCCCTTTACCAATTTCTTGCTAACCCCCCTCTGCCCCCTTTTTCACCTCTGGTAATGTCAGTTCTGTTCTCTCCTTTTGAAAGTTCAATTTATTATTGTGATTGTTGTATCTTTCTTTCTTTTTATAAAAAATGTATTTGTTTATTTTTTTAGCTTCCACTTGTGAGTGAGGACATGGTGTATTTCTCTTTCTGTGCCTGGCTTATTTTACTTAACATAATTTTCTCTAAGTTCATCCATGTTGCTATGAATGGCAGAATTTCATTCTTTTTTATGTCAGAGTAGTAATCCATTGAGTACATATACCTCAGTTTCCTTATCCAGTCATCTGTTGATGGACATTTAGGTTTGTTCTAACTCTTGGCTATAGATATAACATGGGAGTGCAGGTGTCCCTTCAACATGATGATTTCCTTTCCTTTCCTTTGGGTATATGCCCAGCAGTGGGATTGCTGACAAAGGCACCAAGAATATACATCAGGGAAAAGGCTGCCTCTTCATAAGTGGTACTGAGAAAATTGGACATCTATATGTAGAAGAATGAAACTAGACTCCTACCTCTTACCATAAACCAAAATGAACTCAAAACGGGTTAAACACTTAAATATAAGACCCAAAACTATAAAACTCCTAAAAGAAGACATAGGGAAACACTTCAGGAAGTAGGACTGGACAAAGATTTTATGAATAAGATGCCAAAAGCACTGGCAACAAAAGTAAAAATAAAGAAATAGGATTATATCAAACTAAAAAGCCTCTGCACAGCAAAAGAAACAATTAATAGAGCAAAAAGACAACCTACAGAATGGGAGAAAATATTTGCAAACCACGCAGTCAACAAGGGATTAATATCCAGAATATACAAAGAACTCAACAGTAACAAACAAGTAACCCTATTAAAAAATGGATAAAGGAGCTGAAGAGGCATTTCTCAAAGGAAGACATACAAACGGCCAACAGACATGAAGTAATGCTCAGCCATACTCAGCATCAGGGAAATGCAAATCAAAACCACATTGAGCTATCATCTCACCCCAGTTAGAATGACTGTCATCAAAAAGACAGAGAATAACAAATGCTGGTGAGGATGCAGAGAAGGGAGAGCACTGCTACACTGCTGGTGGGACTGTAAATTGGTGCAGCCATTATGGAAAACAGTGTGGAGGTTCCTCAAACAACTTCAGACACACCTGCCATAGCCCCTGTTTCATTCCCAAAGAGCTCTCCTCCTGGCTGATGACAGGGTCTTGACATTTCACTGCTGGGGATTCATGTCTTTGGATGATTAGGATATTGCTGAATTAAAAAGAAAGCCAAATGTGTCCTTAATGTTGGTGATTTCACATGAGCAGGTTCAGCTTTGAGAGGGTCACTCATCCCCTGTGGAGCCAGGCCACTCAGTCATTCCCGTTTGTGGCTGCCAGGTGGGAGCAGAGCCATTGGCCATAGACCCAACTCTTCCCACCCAGGCTGGCCCCTTGGAGGCCGAAAGACTTGTGGGGCTACTTAGGAATTCATTAACTATTTACTCTTTCATTGCTAATGTTTCTGTAGTTTTTCTTTTTTAAAAATAGTATAAAAGAATTAAAAGATCCAAATGTAAAGAGTGAGGCAAATAGCTTACATGGACAGAGAAGATTAGACCGTAGAACCAAGTACAACTAGGTAAAATTTGGTGACTTTCTGTCCAAATGTGAACTTCATTTGTGATATTTCCTTCTGTGTGAACATTATCTGTTAGCCAGAGATGTCTGCAGTTTGTCAGATTTAAGGCCATTGAAAGAAACCCAGTTTTTCGCTCTTGTGCTTGGCAGTACCTAGATTAGAATTTTTCTTCCCTGTTGAAGCTTAAATTTGTGACAAGCATGTCTTGAAGTTAATTTCTATCTCTAATCTTGCTTGAAATTCAATGAATCCTCAGTATCACAGCTTTTACACAGTGCCTCAGATAACTTTAGTGTCACAGTTGGTTTTATATTTTTCCTGTGTCAGGCTTCTTGTCATGCTGAAGCAGTGCTCTTGGGGTTACCTTCACAGAGACACTTGCAATTTATCAGCCATGAGGATACCATGCACTTCCTTGCCACCAGGTCTTTGCCTGTGCCACTCCTTCTACCCGGAGCAGGCTTCTTCCCTGCCTGGAAAACTCACAAGCATCTTCAAAAGTCAGCTCAAATGTCCCCTTTCTGGGGGGCAGGTCATGATTCTCTCTTGGAGTGGCACACCTTCTTGTGTGCCCCCCAACCCACAACCTGTCCACATTGTGGTGTTTCTCATTTTGTTTATATTTATGTCCTCAGTGCCAGGCCTGGTGCCTGGCATGTGGTTGTGAAAGCAGGAACCATTTATTAGGCACATGCTGAGTGCCAGGCACTCTTTAATTCTTGCATCATTCCCAGGAGGTTTGGGTACTCTCATTATCCACGTTTAAAGATTGGGAAACTGAAGATTTTGGGGGTGTAACGCAATTGGTCACTGGTGGGGCTAGAATGCAAAGTAGTTCTGGCAGTTCAGGACTCTGTGCTCTTAGACACTCCAAGTCATAGGCGCTCAATTCTTGCTGGTTGAATGAGGAAGGAGAAGGTGGCCGTGACGCATGTAGCTACTGCTGAGGGGAGGGGCAGGGAGTAAGCTTTTGATGAGAGACAGGCAGGGACAGTCACAGGCTGGGCTGAGCCTGGGAATGCATGGCGAGCAGGTGGAGGGTATGTCCAGAGCAAGGATGCCTCTGTAGTACCCCATCTTGCGCCCCAGAACATGGTCCTTGGGAAAGGCTGTTGCTCCCAAAACAATGATTGGGTCCAACAGGTCTGGGAGTGGCTTAGTAGTGATGCCCTGTTTGCCTTTCTCTCTGTCCTGCCCCTAGCCTCAGCCTTCATCATCGCCATGCTCCTGGCCAGCCTCAACAGCTGCTGTAACCCCTGGATCTACATGATCTTCACGGGCCACCTCTTCCATGAACTTGTGCAGCGCTTCCTCTGCTGCTTCTCCAGAGACCCAAAGGGCAACCGGCTGGGTGAGACGAGCATCAGCAAAAAGAGCAATTCGTCCTCCTTTGTCCTGAGCCATCTCAGCTCCAGCCAGAGGAGCTGCTCCCAGCCATCTACCATGTGACCCTCCTGCCTGGGCCAGGGCTGTCTCCCGGGGCTTGGGCTGTGTTGATATGGACAGTCCACCCCTTGGTGGCTGTGTACGTATGTGTTTAAGGTACTTATCAGTCTCCATCCCTCCATACCTTGGGGTGGCTTAGGTGGGATGGGTGATTCTGACATGGGGTGGGCAAGTGGTCTGTCTGGAGGAAGATGATAGGGTGATTCAGCCATCAGACAGTCCCCTGGGCTCCCACATGTACTTCTGCTACCCTGACCCACTGCTACCTTGGGCAGTGGGTGAGTAGTTTTTTCCCTTGGACCTGTAATTTTACTCCAGTATCTTTTTACTCCTTTATTCTGGGATCTTGTGAAAGGTAGTAAATGTAGGATTAGTGACCAATTGGATCAGGAAGTCCAGTGTTCTGGACTTGGGGTAAGGAGTGGGAATGTGACCATAGATGGAGAGGGTGGCACTGATATCCTCTTGACCTCAGGGTTTGTTTGCCTTTGAGTGTCTGAATCCTAGCATCTTTGGGGACCAGCTCATCAGAGGGTAGCCTGAGGAGCAGGGGATTACTCTAGAAGATCAACTGGCACAGGGAGCCAATTAGAACTTGGGTTAAAAATGTTTAAGAAGCTAATGTTTAAGAGGCATTTGGGAAAAAAAGAAATAAAGGCATCCAGATTGGAAAGGAAGAAGTAAACTATTTGCAGATGACATGATTTTGTATATAGAAAATCACATGCATGTGCGCGCGCGCGCGCGCACACACACACACACACACACACACACCCCTATCAGAACTAATAAATGAGTTCAGCAAGGTTGCAGGATTAACAAGATTAATACACAAAGATCAATTGTATTTCTTTACACTAGTAATGAACAATATGGAATGAAGTTGAAAAATGATTCCATTTATAATAGCATCAGAATAACAAAAGAAGTGCAAGACCTCTATCCTAAAAACTACAAAATATCATTGAAAGAATTTTAAGAAGAGTTAAATGGAAAGACATTCTGTGTTCATGGATCAGAGACAATATTTTTAAGATAACAATACTATCCAAATTGATGCACAGATACAACGCAACTCTTATCAAAATCCTTGCTGGCTCTTTTTCAGAAATTGATAAACTTATCCTAAAATTTAGAAGGAAATGCAAGGGACCCAGAATAGCCAAACAAACATCAAAAAAGAAGGACAAAGTTGTTGAATTCACACTTCCTGATTTGAAAGCTTGCTATAAAGTTACAGTAATTGAAACAGCATGGTACTGACTTAAGAACAGACATACAGAGCAATAGAGTAGAATTAAGAGCACAGATATAAACCCTTACATTTATGGTCAATTGATTTTTGGCAGGGGTGCCAAGACAATTTAATAGGGAAAGAATAGTATTTTCAACAAATGGTGTTGGGACAACTGGCTATCAACATGCAAAAGAATGAAGGTGGGTCCTTACTCACACTATCTACAAAATCACCTCAAAGTGAATCAAAGACCTAATCACAAAAACTAAGCTATAAAAGTCTTTGGGAAACATAGGCATAAATCTTTGTGACTTTGGATTAGGTAATGGTTTCTTAGATATGGCACCAAAGACACAAGCAACTAAAGAAAACATAAATTGGACTTCATAAAAATTTAAAACTTTTGTAATTCAAAGGATACTATCAAGAAAGTGAAAAGGCAACCCACTGAATGGGAGAAAATATTTGCAAATCATGTATCTAATTAGGGACTTGTATCCAGAATATGTAAAGAATTCTTACAATGCAACAATAAAAAAAAATAAGCCAATTAAAAAATAGGGAAAAGATTTGAACAGACATTTCTCTAAGGAAAACAAACAAATGGCCAATAAGCACAGGAAAAGATGCTTGACATTATTCACTAGAGAAATGCAAATCAAAACCACAGTGAGATTCCACTTCATACCCACTAGGGTAGCTACAATCAAACATCTGTACAATAACAAGTGCTGTTGAGGATGCAGAGAAATCAGAACCCTCATACACTGCTGGTGGGAATGTCAGTGGTGCAGCTGCTTTGGAAAGCGGTTGGGCAGTTCCTCAAATAGTTAAACATAGAATTACCTTATGACCCCAATATGCAGTTCCTAGATATTTACCCATGAGAAATGAAAACATGCACACACACACACAAACTTGGACACCAATGTTCACAGTCCCATTATTTATAATAGCCAAAAAGTAGAAATAATCTAAATGCCTATCAACTGATGAATGAATTAATAAAATGTGGTACCTCTACATAATGACACATTAATTCAGCTATACAAAGAAATGAAGTACTGATTCATGCTACAGCTTGGGTGAACCTTGAAAACATTATGCTAAGCGAAAGAAGCCAGTTGCAAAAGACCACATGTTGTCTGATTCATTTATATGCAAAGTCCAGAATAGGCAAATCTGTAGAGACAGAATATAGGTTCGTGGTTGCCAGGGGCTGGAGGCTGTGGAAAATGGGGGTGACTACTGAAGGTGTGGGGTTTCTTTTTTGGGTGATAAAAATGTTCTGGAACTAAGGGTGATGGTACACAATTTTGAGAATATACTAAAAACTATTGAACTGTATACTTTAAAAAAATAAATAAAAGAAAGTTCAGCAGCTGAATTCAGAGAAGGCCAGCTTGATGAATGACTTCCTGAATCTCTGCCTCCACAAGGTTTTCATTCACTATGTCACTCACCACTTCAAAGGGATCCCATGGGTTTCTTACTCGGTTTTTCTGCAAGAGATGATGTTTCCATTTTGGCCAAAAGTAACAGCAGCGATAATCCCCCATCTTGCTTTAATAAAGATACAAGTGATGGCTTGCCGTTACGGACTGTTAAATTTTAGTCAGAGTAGCAATTCATGAATGGTCTCAAAGGTTTTTCTTACCTGGTAAACATGTTCTCAAATGTCCTCTCAGCCTTGAGGATAGGACTTGACCGTGTCTAAGAAATACCTTTAGTCATTAAATGCAAGATACTGTTGATCAGAAGTTTTCTGTCTGGGACCAGCCAACTCAGTGCACACTGAAAGGGCACATTTTTAATTTCCACACATATTTTTGGATTTACTGAGATACAGTAAGAGCACTTCTCTAAAGCCACAGGACCACTCTCTCTTTCCCTAACATACTTTCTTCTTCCTCCTTCACGCTGCAGTACACACACACACGCACGCACGCACGCACGCACACACACGCACACACACCACAATGAGCTAGCGTGGTGTAGATGTTTGGGGAGAAGAGAGGCATGCGCTGAAATGTCCCTGTTCAAAGTCTAGGACTTTGGTACAAGATCTTCAGTACGAGCTGGAGACTAAAGGCAACATCATCTTTGAACTCAGAGGCATTGCACAATGTTGCTGTGACATGCACTTAGAGCGTCAACGCCAGCCAGTCCTTGCTCTTTAGGAAGCTAACAGGATGCTGGGTTGGGGTCTCTGTGCCTGGGGTGCTCTGGGTGCAAATGCAGTGGGGGTGGGATCTGTTCGCATCCGTGCCTCACTGCTCACCAGCCAGAAATGCCCCAGGTCTCTGCTGTTCCCAGGGTAGTTGCCATCCTAGCAGCCAACAGAGGGCACTAGAGACCCAGGGGACAGTGACTCACAGTAGATTTTCTGACTGGGGTTCAGCCTTCCAGGGAACCCGGAATTGTGAGGTTTTTGGCATCAGCATTGACTGGGACGCTTCTGTCATTCTCTTCGTGTGAAAGCTCTGGCTCGTACCTTGGGTCTCATTATGGCCCAGGGGTCTGTGTTCTATGACAAATAAGGGACATTTGATTTCAACAGCACCACTGGATATATGCTCCTCCCTCCCAATCTCATCCTTGAGCATATTTTCACTGTTTCTTAGTCTTTCCCCAACCAAAGCCTAGAAGAGTGAGTGCAGGGTTCCAAGACGCTACCTCGAGCTCAGTCATCTTTGTCCCCCCAACCTCTTTTCCTGCAGATTCAAACCTGTTTACAAATCATGCGCATGGCTGGAGGTGCCAATAAACTGGAGCGTTCAGGTTGTTTTCTGGAATGTTTCATGGTTCTGATCATTAGAAGTGAATGTGTAGACTCTGAGCCTTATTTCTTTAGTCCCTGAAAAAAAAATCTATCACATAATTTGATCTCCTTTTGGGATGAGTCTATATGTCACCCCTTCAAGACACATAAGGAGACAATACAGGCTGCGTTTTATGAAAGTCCTGGTTTCAAAGTATTTAACCTTTTTTGCATTCAATTGCAGTGAAATGATGCTTAATACAAACTATGAAATCCTTGATTTTGTTCTACTGTGGTGACTTTCTGTGGTGCCCTGTGTATATGCCAATTGGTGGGTGATGTGGCCAATCATGAGATGTCTGTTTCATTAGCTGCTTTATAAAAGGTACACTTAATAAACATTTTTTTTTTCATACATTGCTTTGCCCTCTTTTTCCTGCTCAGAAACAGTGACCATAGCTGATGGCTTGCAGACTCCAGTTCTCCTGAAGGGCTCCAGAGCTCTGCCTGATTGTGACAGGTGCATGCACTGTAAGCACCTTAGAGGTTCTAAGATTCAGGAATGAACCTCTTGTTTGATGTCCCCAAACCCACTATGTGTCAGAATCTAACTCTGGAGATAGTAGGATTCTAGATTGTCACTTTAAAAGGACCCTAACAAATATTACTTAAAGGAGGATTTGGAGACCACCTGCAGAATCACAAATGGGTTTGTGTTAAAATGCAGATTCCTGGGCCCCACTACTGAATTGGACTCTGGAGCTGGGGCCCCTAGAACCTGCATTTTAAATAAGAGTCGCCCATGATGCGTACATAGTGCATGAGAGGGAGTGTGACTCCCTTCTGCCTCACCCCATTCTCACTACACCTTCAATGCACTTTTCTGTGCATTACTTCTTAAGGAGATTCCTGAAGAAAACAGAACTCCTCAGACGTACATCCCTCTCAGATGTGGGTCCTTTCTCTAATTCTGCGAACTTCTTGGGTAATTGAGCACTTGCCACAGTCTGCCCTTGGAGAAAGGGTGGACTTGAGAAATTGGAGTCATAATAAAATGCAGTTCCAGTAAATAACAGGATGGTGAAGATCTCTGCATAACCCAAGATTCCAGGTCTGAACCTGATGGCCTAAGGATTCCAAGAGATATTTGGAAGGGCTGGTTCTTCGAGGAGTCTATAAGCAAGACTGGTCTTAATCCTTTTCAGCAGGAGGAGCCTGGGCCACTGGCTGGCTGTGCACCTTTTGGTGAGTCTGCTGACCTCTCTGGGCTGCAATTTTCTCATCTACAAAAACAAGAGTTGAGTGGTGAGGTGTTTAGGGGTCAAAGGTACTGATGTCTGCAACTTATTTTTTAAAAATGCATAAAGAAAGATGAGATTGGAGAGTTGGACAGAGTTGTGATGAAGCAGAGGCAGTAAAATGTTAATTGTAGAACCTAGATGTGGGTATATAGCTGTTCACTGTGAATCCTTTCAACTTCTCTCTGTGTTTGAAAATTACATATGATGTTAGAAAAAACAAAAACGGGCAAATTTTAGAGCTGAAATGGACATTAGAGATCATTTTATGGATGATCAAGTTGAGGCCAGAGAAGGCAACTAGAAGCAGAGGCAAGACTAGAACTGAAGCCCCCTATGTCCTAGCTCCCAATCCACGTGTGCTCTACTCTGCCACACTGCCCCCTGCCCCCTTCAAGACCCCTTGGACTCATGGCCAGGAATCAAAGAGAGGACACCTGAAAACTTGAAAAGTGCAGTGGAACCTTAATTTTATGAGACTTAAATGAGCGTTGCATAAATAAAAGAGAAAAGGTAAGAAAGGGTTGGGGGATACTGGCCTAAACAGATTTCTTTACTGCAGGACTTGTCAGAGCCTTTAACGTGCTAATGTCTATTGAAAACCTCTGAGAGAAATATACAGCATTTGCAAACAAATTTGACCATACAAACTCCCCTCTCCCCACTTGGGAAAAGCAGCCCTGAAGAATGTACGATTGCTGGGTTTTGTGAACTGTTTCTTTTTGTAGGGGGAGGAGATGGACATGTGGTTTCTATCACTTTCTGTTTCCACAGTGAGCCCACACTCGCACGAGTTGGACCATATGCCCTCATCACATGTCCGAGGGCTGAAGGCGTACACATGCCAATGGGCAGTGCCAGGTGTGTCAGGGGCTCGGTGTCTGGTGAGCCAATGGGGAAGTTCAGAGAGGTTTGAACCCAGTCCCTGCCCTCAGTGGTACTCAGAGAGGGTCACCTGCCTCTGCCAGCCCAAGGGCCATTTTCCTCCATTGGTGGCCATTAGCTGGCACAGAGGCAATGGAATTCATTTGGACATAATCTTCCAAGAAACACGGAGGAGCAGATACCCAGTGAGTAAGTGGAATCCCAAGAAAAAGCAAACTCAGTTCTGGTTCTTGGATTTGGCCAAGGAAAGGGACAACCAACTTTCTCTGTTTCTGTGTCTCGGGGTAGTAAAATATGTTGTTGGAGCTGGTCAGAACACACACATAGCAACCTATGAACACAAACAAAACACGGCATTCCCTGAATGCTGCCAAAACCTTTTATTGGAACCATCCTCCTAACGCCGTCACTGGTCGCTGTTCTGGGCGTGCGTGGACAGGCGGCCCCGGGGGAAGCTGAGTGCTGGTTTCTGCTGTTACAGTACAGTGAGCGCAAAGACTTGCGGTAGCTGCCTCTTAGCAACGGTCCTCCCTCACGACCGGGCACAGGGCGTGGTGGTCGGGCCGGGGCAGGGGGAAGGGCCATTGTGCTTCTGTGGCTGGGCTGTCTTTTCTTTCTGGCTTTCCTACACCACGTGCTTTCATTTTGGGGGGAAAGGAGCAGTCCCTAAGGAGAAAGAGCTCGCCAGCAGCCTCGTAGAGCAGTACCGGGGCCAGCCTGGCCTGACTGCCCTGCCCCACCACCCCTTGCCCCACCTGGCTCAGACTTCCTTCCGCAGCACCACCTTGATGCTGCTGCAGATCTGGCCCAGGGCGGCAAAGAGCGGGTTGCAGAAAGTGCGGATGCAGAGTGAGTAGATGTGGCTGATGCACTGGATCTCGATCAGGTAGCTCTTAATGCATGGCACCACTGCCCAGATGTGGCAGAAGGAGATGCAGGCGAACAGGAAGCCCCAGAGCAGGGCCAGCGGGACGCCCAGCAGCGTGGACAGCAGGCGGTAGCACCAGTACTTGGAGACGGTGAAGGTGGTGTAGCTCACCTTCCACACGCCATCGAAGCTATAGGTGCCCACGGGCTCCGCGATCACGTCTTCAAAATCCACCTGCAGGGTTGAGAAGGGGAATCCTCAACTCACAGTATCCACCCACTTCTAGAGCTTTTGCATGGGTATGTCAGAACCCCAAAGGGCTTGTTAAACCCAGATGGTTGAACCCCACCCCCTGCCGCCGCCCACAGGGATTCTGACCCACCAGGTCCAGGGTGGGGCTTGAGACTGCATTTCTCAGAAGCTCCCTACTGGGCTGCGCCACACTGTGCTAGAGCAGGAGGCACAGCACAGGCCTGTCCAAACCTCTCATTGTGTGGATGGACAAACAGGCCCAGGGAAGTTGAGGTGCTTGCTTAAGGCCAACTGTAAGTTAGAGGCAGGGCTAGAGCCACAGCTGTCACATTTTATTATTTTACGATCCTAAGGGAGCTAGAGAGTGATATTCGTCCTGAGTGCCTGTGGATAGATGGTGAACAAGCACAGGTTCCTGAACTCGTGGAGTTTATGGTGGGCAGTTACACCACACTGGTAAGTGCTCTGTTAAGGGGGAATCAGAGGTCTGTGTTCCACAAGAGGGTCATTTAATTCAGATCAGGGGTAAAAGAATCCTCCCTGGTGGAACAGACATCTTAACTAAGTTGTTACCTGAAAGTGGCCAGGTGGAGGGACAGGTGTGGGCAGGAAAAGAGTGTTTGGGGCAGGAGGAGCTGTAACTGGGAGGAGCTTGTGGGGTAGAAGTGTGGGCCCTCACGGAGGTGCAGGCGCTTTGGGAAGGCCCAGTGCAAGCCCAGAACAGCCGGAGCGAGGCTGGAAGGGGAGGCCGGATGACTTCCCTGTGATGGGCCCTTTGAAGGCTTTTGCACAGGAGTGACTTTGTCAGATCTGGGTTTTGAGCAGTTTGTTCTGGCCATTGCAGTTGGGGCTGGGAGTGAGGATAGGAGTGAGGCGCACAGCTCTGGGAGCTCTCCTGGCATGTGGCAAAGTGAGGGCAGTGCTGTCCCCAGGACGAGCTTCCCTAGCTAGGAAAGGTGTCTGGGATCTGCATGTGGTAGAGCGGCCTGAAGAACCTTGAAGAGGAGGCTGAACTTGTTTCCTTGCCCTTGTCAGCCAGAGAGTCCTTCCCCCAGGCAGGGCCCAGGGCCCCTTCTCCCCAGCCACCTGCCAGCTCCTAGGGTCAGCCATTTCCCCAGCCCCTGTGCAGCCCAGCTTTCTTTGTAAATGTGTTCCAGCATATTCCTCCTTTCAACACTTTTATCTGTGCCTGACCTCTCAGAGGTAACAGAGTGGAGAAGGGCCCTGGCTCTGGAGTCACACTGCTGAGATCTGAGTCTGCATGGCTGCTCACTGGCTGGGTGACGGGGAGCAAGTTACGTAGCTTTTCTAGGCCTCACTTTCCTAGCTTTGTCTCATAAAGATTGTTGGAGGGTTAAATAAATTAAGACATGTAAATATGCAGAATGGTATCTGGCACAGAGGACCTGAGTAATTACTGTTAGCTGTGGGTGGTGGAGGAGGTCGTTACTGAGGGCTTTCTTCAACAAGAAGCTCCAGCCTCAAAGGTGGGCTTGCAGACCAGTGCTGTTGCTGAGCGGAGGAATGACTCTGGCAGGTCACTTAACCTCTCTGAGTTTCATTCCTCATCTGTAAAAATGGTGTTGCTATTTCTTATAACCTTGTTGCGAGGAATAGAGATATTTTTCCTTCATCTATCTATCCATCTACCCACCCATTCATCTGTCCACCTGCCCATCCATCCTCCCTTCTATCCATCCATCTATCCTTCCATCCATCCATCTACCTACACGTTCATCTATCCATCTATCTACGTACCCATCCATCCATCCATCTACCTACACATTCATCTATCCATCTATCTACGTACCCATCCATCCATCCATCTATCCATCCATCCATCCACCCATCCATCCATCCATCCATCCATCCATCCATCTATCCATCCATCCATCCAAACAAACATTTATCGAGCATGCACTTTGTGTGAGGCACACCACCTCTTGGGCAGTGCTTAGCACAATATCTCAGTGCTCAGTGACAGTAATTATTTGTTCAAATGCTCTGAAGTTCCTATGAAAATATACTTCAGAAGTTCTGAAACCTGAGATCACAACTAGAATAATTATCCAGCCTACCTAGTCATAAATGTGTGTGTGTGGGTTTCAGTCTGAGCTGATAAGATGGATGGAGTCTTTCTTTCCTTCATTTTTTTCTTACAGTAATAATCCCACCCCCAAAGATCTCTCTGTGGTGTCTTTTAATTATTGTGTTTTCACAGAAGCCATTGGTGCTGACATTTGAATTACTTCCAGGGATTGCCTTTGAGTGTTATGCATGGGGCACCTGCTCTGTTTTGTGTGACTCAGAAAACAGCTATCAGAGGGCTGGGCTATGCAAGGAGAAGGCAGCTGCCTCCCTAACTCGGATTTGGGCATCAAGAGAGCTTTGGCCACAGTGTGCTAGTTTGGGGAGATATTTATAAGACCCGGCTCAGGTCTAGGCAGCTGTGCCAGTGTATCAGAAGCCCACACAGTGACTTCACTCCTTAATTCCTTTCCAGAAGTGGAAGGGAGTTGTTTTTTTCTCGGAGGGTGGTGGGCTGAGGGGCTAGATCCACTGGCTGAGCCTCAGGGCTATGTGTGTAGCTGGAGAGAGGGGCTGAGGGTGGGAGGAGGAGAATGACGGCCTCTCATTCAGCTGGTGTTCCCTTCTCAGGCATATTTATTTTTGGAACAGCAAGAGGGCCAGTTGGTTAATGGGAACCAGCCAGTGCAGCCGCTGCAGTCACTGAGAAGGTGGGGAAGTTGCAGGACACCAGGGCCAGGCATTGCTTGAGGATGTTGGGGTGGCCAGCAGCCACCCCCTGTCACAAATACCTCCCCCAGCGTCCTGCATGACTCAGTCCTTGGACATCCAGGCCTCTGGACAATTCAGATAAGGTATTTGTGGGTGGGGGAAATAGCTCTGGCAGGGGGATACACACATGGTTTCAGTCTTTATTTGGCCATTGAGTTTACTGTGTGATTTGGGGAGTGGCGCTTTCCCTCTCTGGGCCTCTGTTTTTTTTTTTTTTTTCTAACTCTACTCAGAGAGGATTGGGCCAAGATCCCTAGTGACAGAGGGTTAGCTTTGGAGTCTGAAGACTCATGCAAGTGGCACAGTTTTACTGGGTCCCAGTTTCCTTGCCTATTATTTTGCTACCTAAAGGTGGCCCACAGTCAGTGCCCCATCCCCACTCAGACAAGGGGAGTACAGAAGGTGAGAGCAAGGCTTTAGTAATATTCATAAAAATTTAACATAGTAATTTTATGTTTGTCGAATCTAATAATAATAAAAAGTAAAGCTTATATTTGCAGGCCTGTTTTTCATTTCATTACTATAACAATTAATTTTTATTGTATTTTACAAAAATATTGGTGTGCAAGAGATTGGTATAATAATAAAATTGGCCCTTCACTGTAGGAAGCTAAAATGAGGCGATAGCTGCAAAAACAGCTGAAAAATGGCAATGCTTTGCTTCTTTTGTTATATTTGGTAATAACAGTAATAGAATTCTGTTCAACTGGGATGATGACCATAGTGACACCCACAATGCATTTGGCCCTCATGGGTGTCAGTTTCTGGCCACGTAGCTCATATTTGTTATTTCACACGGCATGTAGGGGGCAAGCAGAGTGGAGCCCATGGCAGCCTGACATCAAGGCGTGTGCCGAATCCTCTCTGCAGCCTCCTTGCCCAGGGTCATTGCAGGAGCTGAGGCACAGAACACAGCACAGGCTGGTTCTGATGGGGGAGGGGGTAGCCAGGCATTATATGAAGCTTGGGGTCAAGAGCATCCTACCGAGGTATCTGGGGCATAAAGGGACTTGGGATCATGGAAAGGAGGAAGAAGAGACTGAGATAAGAGAGGGCTGCAAGGAGAAAGAAAGGAACCTGCCCTTCTGGGCATCAGCATCTCAGTGAGCCTTCAGGAAAGCTGGGGCAGGCTGGAGTGGGGGAGTGGAGGAAGTACCCCAGGTGGAATTCTAGGCTTGGCTGTGCACCAGCTCTGGTGGGGGACAGAATTATAGTTTCAACCTTCACTTGGCCATTGAGTTACTGTGTGATTTTGGGTGGTTGGCTAGTCTTCAGAGATGACCCCATTAGTCATGCCTCTCAGTGTTTATGTCCTTGGGTAGTCTCATCCCATCTTGAGCCTGGGCTTGCTCTGTGACTCACCTTAACTACCAAAATGTGGAAGAAGGGATGCTGTGCCAGTTCCAGAACTGAGCCTTAAGAAGGCCTGGAAGCTTCTGCTTTTGGGAGCCCTGAGCCATCATGTTAGAAGTCCATGGCTTTACCCTGCTCTAGAGACTGGTGGAGAGGCCACGTGAAGGTAGAGGGCTACACAGAGATAGAGACACAGCCATCCCAGAGTCCCAGCTAAGCCTTGCCTTCCAGCTATCTCTGCCAATGCCCCAGGTATATGAGTGAACCATTGCGGATATTGGCGCTCAGTGGAGCCCCAGGTGACTTTGGCCCCACGGAGCCAGCAGGACCGCCTAGCTGAGCCCTGTCAACCCATGGACATCACAGAGTGGCTGGTGCTTTAAGCCATCAAGTCTTGGGATAATTTGTTAGACAGGGGTCAAAACTTTATACAGTGTGTCTTCAGGGAACACAGGTGATGACTCTGTACTCCAGGTTTGTCCTCTGTAGGTGAGGGGCACGGGGGCAAATGCTCACCAGCTTGGCTGAGTAAGAACTTCTGTTGGCCCAGGACTGCATTTTGGAAAACTTTAGACCATTCGAAACCCAGGAGCCTCATGACACTAAGTCTTAATACCTCAATGTGGGTCCAATGCAGCCCATCTTAGAGATCATCAATAGAGGGCAAGACATGTCCAGAGGAAGGAATTGCCAGCATGGAATGACTGGTGGGCTGGATGACCCTCCATGATCCAGCCTCAGCCTGTTCCTCCCACTTTCTCTCCCATGAATTCCCTTGCAGATGCTTGGTCCTAATCCCATTTGATAATTCATTGTTCTCCTGAAGACAGAGCAGTAAAAAGGTTCTATCTGCTGTGCCAGCTCTGACTAGTTGATGGGGCTTGGCTCCCTGGAATGGTGCTATGATCCATCAGCAATGTCTGCTGTGAACACAGGTGGGGCAGGGACAGGGCCTGCTCCTCACATTTTCCAGATCTGCCCAGCACTTCCCAGTGCTGTGAAAACTTCTACACCTTGGCTTACCCTGTTTCTTCTTCTTGGAAAGACTTGTCCCCCCCATCCCACATTTTAAATTTTTCTTATTTTTAAATGCACCTTAGATACCACCTCCCCATAAAGCCGGCTCCTGATTTTCTCAGGTGAAAGTAAGTTCTTCCTCCCCTAACCTCCATGCCAGTTCATCTGGCTCTAACTCCTTGTGTTCAGCACCTTCTGTGTGTGGTCACATTATTGCAGTCTCACCCTCTCTGCTGGGCTGGATTCTTCTCAAGGGGAAGTAGCAGATCAGGTTCATCCTCATGCAACAGGGTGGCCCACATGGACCCGAACTGGGAGCAAGAGTCTGCAGAAGCGATGGGCTGCTGCTTTGTCTGGGTGTTTATTAGCTGCAGCTGATAGGCAAAGGGTGTTTGTTTTTATGAAGGAGGAGGGTGTTTTGTGGTGGATGTGGGTTGGAGGTGGGGTAGGAACTAGTATAATGAGACCATGTCTGTCTCTCTGCCCTGTTGGAAGGCCAACATGGAGCACCTGAGCAGAGAGGAGTTGAATCCAGAAGCTGAAAGACCTGCACGACCTTTTGGGCTCAAGAACCGCTGCTTTAGGGCTGGGGTGCTTAAGTGTGAGTTGGGGAGAGGGAACGGTATTGATGAGCCAGCCCTGAGCCCTCATGGAAATCACTCAGGAGGACCTTGGGGTGGGCTGGAGTCCTGAGGTGCTCGTGGAGGAGGGTGCTGGAGCCTTTCCAACTAGGGTCAGAAGGGAGAGGTGTCCCCAGGTGCACTCCCTGGCAAGCTGGAGTGCCCCAGGGATCTCGAGCATGCATTCACACCCTGAGCCCAGTGTGGGGGCTTGCACACAGTGGGTCTGTCCTGCTCATGTCCATGGCCTTAGAGACAGCACAGTGCCTGGCACGTGCCAGGCACTCAGTAACAATCTGTGGAATCAGTGTTGGTGAGAGTGGTGGGTTGGGAAAGGGAATTCCAGCTCCTCAGCTCTAACCTCCCCTGACCTTCTGTTCTGCCCTAGGCCCAGCCCCAAACTTTGGAGACCATAGTTTAAGTCTATTGGTGTATACAGGGCTCTCTGTCTTAGGCACTCATTTTCCAGCCTGGGTTCAAGGGCAGCGCCAAAAGGGACTGCCTCCCCTTTGCTGGAGGTCGAGTCCATGGACTTGGTGGGTCTATCTTCTACTCAACGTCCTTGACTTTTCTGTGTGAAACCTCAGCAGCTGGTGGCAGCTCCACCCAGCATCTATCTGCACCAGGGACTCAGGCCCAGAGAGGAAAAGGGATTTTCCTAGAATCACATAGCAAATTAATGTTGGGGCTGGGATCAGAACTGGGGTCTGCAGCATTGTTTCTGTGTCACTCATTCTAGCCCATAAGAAACCTGCTACCCAGACAGGTGCCGCCCGGGGCCCTGCCAGGTCCTTCTGAACCTTCCTGTGGGCCTCAGTCTTGTTTTTCT